>NC_139233.1:64053277-64225777 GCF_977018435.1 Lepisma saccharinum
TCCACGTGGAGAAAGTTTTTGCGGCGTTAGGGTGTCGGAATTTACGTGATTATCACGACATATATTTGAAACTTGACACAAGCTTGTTGGTAGACTTTTTCAAGTCCCACAGACGTCGGTGCATGAGCACACATGGACTGGATCCTGCTTACAGTTTCACCACCAGCGGATGGTCATGGCAGGCCATGCTGAAAGCTACGAAGTGGAGATCGGTCTCATCACCGATTACGACCAGCACCTTTATGTCGAGAACGCTATCTGAGGAGGTATCGTCCAGGCACCGCTCAGATACGTCGAGGCCAACAACAAGTACATACCCGATTACAACCCTGACATTCCGTCCACCTTCATATCATACATTGATATGAACAAATTATACGGTTGGGCCATGTCTCAACCCCTGCCTATTGGGGGTACGAGTGGAAGGGCGAGGATGAACTTGCAACTCGCGAGTTTCTGACCTGGCCTAGCGACCATGAAATGGGGTGTTTTGTGGAGGTGAATCTGGAGTACCCACCCCATCTTCACGATATCGTGGTCTTGCCATGGCCCCACGGCTGGAAGTTCCCCCCAGCCGTAAACGGACAAAAAACTCATGTTGACTTTTCACGACTAAAGGAACAAATGCGTGGTGCACTATCAGCTTCTGCAATTCCATCTGAAACAAGGATTGATTTTGAAGCTCGTCCACCATGTTTTGAAGTTCAAACAGGAGAAATGGTTGGAGCATTACATCAGTGGTAACAAGCGAAGCCGGGCTCAAGCCACGTCGGCTGCCGATAAAGACCAATACAAGCTGCTCAACAACAGCATTTTTGGCAAAACCATGGAACAGGTTCGAAACCGGATGGACTGTGAGCTGGTGTCCGACCCACGCAGATGCATCAAGTTGATCGCCGACCACTTCCACAAGAATTTCACAACCTGTACCAATGACTATGTACTCATCGAGAGGAGGAAGAGGAAGGTGAAGCTCGAAAAGCCGATAGCCGTCGGGACCTTAGTCCTAGAACTGTCGAACCTGGCCATGTACCGCTTCCATTACGAAACCATGGTCCCTCACTTCAAGGACAGTATCCAAGTGGCGTACATGGACAAAGATAGTTTCATATATTGTGTCAGGACCGAGGATTTGTTTGAAGACTATAAATTGTTGGTGGACCACTTCGATTTCTCCAATTACGAAACCCATCTAATTGAGAAGCACAGTCTGTCCGGCACCCTGAACAAAATTATTGTGGGGACAATAAAGGATGAAACAAAAGGCAGGATCATCAGGGAGTCCGTGGCTCTCAGAGCCAAGATATACTGCATTAGATTTGTGGTCTCTGATGAGATAAGGAAGGTGAAAGGTGTGGCTCGAAGCATCGTCAGTCAGTTCGACATCGAGCTGTACAAGAAATGCCTGTTCGAGAAGAAGCAGATCGATAGGGTAGAAGAACGCATAGTTAGTCGCCATCATGACGTGCATACCGATGCCCACCATAAGGTGGCACTCGATGGTATCGACGACAAGCTTTGCGTGCTTCCGTGCAATGTGCATACATTAGAATGGGACCACCACCGTTTAAGCTCCTCTCCCCTGACAAGTCTGACTTGCCCTATTGAACATTCTGAAACTTAAAAACCTATGGGAATGCTCATCAAATCATAAACTTTTGCTCAACGTATATGACAAAATAGATGTCCATGCGATGAGTTAAGAGCGCTGAATTGTTAAAAGTAAATGAACTCTTAGACAAAAACATTTTCTTGCACTCACAAACACCTAACTCACATGGTTTGGATGAAAATGTCAAATCAAGACCGTACCATCTATTTTGTCACGAATAATGGTTTCAAACAAACAACTACCCACTTATGGCCTAGCCTGAGCAAAGTCCTGATTTGAATCCCACTGAACATCACTGGGATGTTTTGGAAGGTCCACTTTGTGCCATATCATCTGCTGCTTTTGTCATCTCGGCACTCTGCGAAGAATGGATTGCCGCCTGTACCGATATGCCTGCGAGAGTGAAGGTCGTCATCTAGGCCAAGAGTGGCCCCACACCATATTGACTGTCAGGGCATCCGATGGAGGTAGTCCGAACTTCACATTCAAATTCAGGTAAGTGCTCGGATATTTGCGATTATTTAGAGTACACATCGTGAGAAATATTTTTTTTAATCTATGAGGGTACGATGGGGAAGCATATTTTCGTAATAAACCTCATCCCCTTCCGATGTTGGTGTGGGAAATTTTCTAATACTGTTCGGTCACCCTCTCGTTCTTGACCTCGTACACAAAGGTCTTGTCTGCGATGAGGATGACGCTGCACAGGGTGTCGGCAGGCAGGGCGTGATCTTGATGTTGGTGAGATAGTTGGCCACCACCTGCTTCCTCTTCGATGTGTTGATGCCGAACATAGGTCTGCGAGTTATGAACTCGTTGGGGATGTAGTACACGTCCACGTTGCCTGAGGTCACCTTCTTGTAGGCCGTGTAAGCCTCGTACAGTTTCAGGAATTCGTCGTCTACGATGTTCAGGTTGTAGTTCTCGCGCAGGATGATCTCGTTCCTCCCTTTTTTGAGGTAGACGTTCTTGATCTTAAAGTTGTCGAACTGGCTGGAATCTTTCTCCTGGTTGTTGTCCTTTCCTGTCTGGCAGAGAACGGCCACAAACTCGGGCATGTCGTGCCGTATGCTGTTAAACTGCGTGGTCACGTCAAATTCAAAATGTTTGCCGGAAGCATGTTTCTGCACGAGTAGTGTATTTTAGAGATTTCCACACCATACTTATGAGGTATCCCCTATTTCTATGGATTTAGCCTCAGTTGTATCATATTATATCGATTTTTTTTGTAGATTTTGTGGCGTTCGACGACGTTCCAGTACAATGTTTACCACAAATCGTTTTTTCCTATCTCATACTTTGTACGTATGGTACGATCTTACGTGATATAACTTAACCTGTTCACTTTTTTTACGTTTTCTTTCACTCCAGCTGTAACCTGTCACGAGTTCTTTTTTTCGGACTAAACTACAGTACACCGGTTCCAGAACAGCCGCTAATTTTCCCTCACCGAAAACTCTCGACCAGCGAGTTAAATTCCGATTCCCCGACCCGAATTAAGAGTGGCCTGGAGGTTGGCATGAAAAGAGTTTTCCTGCCCCGGCGCGATACAGAGACACCTAGCGACATATCAGGGAACTAGCAATTCTTGTCGCTTGTGTCCTAAACTAGAGGAAGAGCACAGGCCGGGGTGCAGAGGACCTCCCCCCATGGTGGAAAGACTTGCCACCATGTCTCCCCCCTGCCTTCACCACCCCCTCCCCTTCGTGACCGCTGCGAAAGCGCACCGCCTGTTTCATTTCATTCTGGTTCCGGCTTCTTTCAAGATTTCTCGACTGGCAAAATATTCACTGCAAGGGAAGTGGCCACGGCAAACAGTCAGGACCTTCACAAATGAGATTTGGATTGAATAAATTTTGTTGATTACAGTGGCTGCTATAATTATGTGGAATTTCTCTTTGTGCGGTTGAGATTATAAATTGAGAGTAAACAAGGAGGTAGAGATTATGAGTTGAAAGTAACGACGAATCAAGTAAGAATAACTAATTGAAAGTACGCTGTGTAAATGTATAGCATACCAGTGGCAGTGATAACAAGGCAGAGGCATACTAGTCGCCATTTTTTTTTTGTAGGGGGTTTCGTCTTGTAACAAAATGTGTATCTAATAGTAATAAGAACAAAAAATAGTAACAGTTATTATTTTTACTGCTACCAACAGTGCTGATAATAATTCGAGATGGACGGGAGCGAGACTATTTCGAATTTAAAGGAAAAAGTCTCGGATATGTGGAATGACCTAGGGATAATCAGAAGAGGCGAAAGACAAACCAATGGAACAAAATGTACAACTACAGTAGTAGCAATGATGTAAGGTAACGAATAGGTAAACATTGAACTTACACTTTATGTATTACCCATTTTAAAAACAGCTCAAACGTATTTGAAACTTTCTACATGTTATCATTTTGTATCATTATGACACGTGCTTTCCCTCGAACTAATATTTATTGTTGTTAATTTCCTTTCTCGTTGCACAAATGATTATTGCTCTTTCCAATTCTAGAAATAATTTTAATGTTATTCGTAATACCGTTTAATTTGCTACGTGATTTTTGTGTTAGTTAATATTAAGACCTATTACTGATGATGTCACAGAATAGTGACTCACCTGTATGTATATATCTTGTAAGACCTGATGCTATGGCAATTATGGACTGTGTTTAGTTTTTAGCTTTGGCTTTCGCACCCCTCAGGATAAGTCACGTATCATATCTGGTCATCTTGCTCCGAAATAACTACAAGTATTACGGTCACAATGGTAGTCTTACGGATGACGTCAAGATGGAATGTTTACTGGAATCCGAACAATTGAAATGTAACACCACCGAGAGTGTAGATACGTTGATTGACTGGTTGATTATTTTTCGTCGCTTTCTGTCACTTTTGGCTAATCACGACATAAAATGGTGATTACATGGAATTGATGAAGGGATACTCGCAAAGAACATCCGTGCCCTGGCAACTTATAATCCCCACCTCCCCATTTCTTTCAATTGATAATACGCACCTCTCCATTACTATCATGAGTGAATATATTTTACAGTATTTTTCAATAGCTGTTAACTCGACATAAATCTTCTTTACTGATTTGAGTTGATTTTTGTTATTTAGCGTCGCTTTCCCGTCTCTTTTGGCTAATCGCGACGAGTTTAAAATCCTTTTTACACCACAGTAAACTATCTTATGAACATTGACGTCCGCAGGATCTTTTCCAGGGCGCGGGGGGGGGCAAAGAAGGCAGATTTTCCCCATGATAGTGATGCCCGCTCAAAAAAACATTATTTCAGTCTGAAATTATCACGCTCCTTAAACACAATTATAATGAGTAACATAAATTACTGTGATGGAAATTAAATTATCTGTGAAAGATATATATATATATATAATTATTATGTGGACATTCATTCTCCCGTAGGGGGGACATAGCCCCTCTTGCCCTCCATTCCGGACTCCCATGCTTATGAAGGTACAGCAACTTTTTCCCTAAAGAGAAAATAACCTGAATAAATAACAAGGAATATCTCTGTCGTTGACAACTAGCACTAAGTTCCTCTGCTTCAATGAGAAATGGATATTTCTTGCATGCTTTAGTGTATTAAATTTTATATGTATGTAAAGCAGAGGAAATATACCATCTTGCGTGAATAATATATTGTTAATTTCATACAGTGTTTATCCTCTGCATATGTTTCTAATTATACATTTTCGTAGTTGAAAATTACACGTTTGACACGTCTGTATTTGTATTTTATTTTCTGCTTCTGCCACATTTGACAATTAGCGACGAGGAGGATCAATAAAGACACGCACGCACGCACTCACTCACTCACTCTCTCTCTCTCTCTCTCTCTCTCTCTCTTTTTTACACTCTAACACTCTATGTCCAGGCTGATGCCACGGCTGGAACGTGGAACCTTCCATGGTCAGACCATCGGTCAACTGCTGAGCGCGCTCGGCCACAGTTTCCTTTCTTATAATCTTTAAGTCCCTTTGCGCAGTTCTCATCGTTGAGTTCACAGCAGATATAATGGGCCGAGGTTGACAGAATTTCGAGGAGAGGTCGAGCCGCTGTAAGACCACACCTTACGCCAATATACGTAAGTAAACTCGTGGAGGCAAGGGCCTACTCACTCACTCACAAGGGCCGGCCTCACTCGCACACCAATCAGTTACAGGGTGACGTGTGGTCAGCACGACGAACCCCCCAATCGTTGTTGAAGGTTTCCCCAATCTCCTCAACAGGTCCTATAGACCAGCCATCTCAAACTCAATTCGTGAGTAGGGCCGCATAACGATAATGTCAAAACTATCCGGGTCACACATCTAGAACCCCAACACCTTGAAGTCCAGAAGTAAGTGGTTCGACCCAACGGTGCCGGGAGTCCAGTGATTATTATTGCAGCATCGATATGTAAATTATATATAGACTTCCCCCCATATTTTCTCATGGTTATAGTATTTTACATGTTACTTTCGAGTATAAATTGGTTACAATTGTGCAAAAATATTTGCAAGAAACTGTTTGTGTGCAATTATAGTTTCGTTTCGCACAGATTTGAGAGATTTTTTTTTTAACAAGCTTCTCAAAAGTCTGCAATAAGTTTTTTTGTGAGCATGAAACTCTTAATGCAGACAACAAATATTTTGTCAGTCATTCTTGATCATTCGGCTCGGCTGTTTCATTAATCTTCATTATGGAAAACAACTTTTCACCAAGGCAAGTGCAACCAAAATTAATAAAATTTCTACAGCAAAATAGCTTATTCGAGGATACTGCTATGGGAGATATGAGAAAAATCAAGGATAACCCACCTCGCGACATATATTTTTCAATACGAGTTGCACCCTCTGAAGTCTTGAAACCTGTTTCCAAATTCATCAGGTAGTATTTTTACTGTGGACAACTATTCCTGTCATTCATGGTATTCCTGAGAAGTTGAGAAGGACAAATTATAACTTTATTAAAAAAGTTTTAATATAACGGAAGACTGTAACTTTGCAAAATGGCCTCCACTTCAAGTAGTTTTACTGTCATATCGAGATGAGAATCGCATCCACGAATGAAGGGAGCTAACCGAGCTAGCTCGCAGACGTTCGTAATTTAACATATTGTGAGCGAAAAGGCAACAACACAAACAATTTTTGCTTTCAATTGTTCGTTGACTAAGTCATCAATCCTCTCCTCAACTGTATTTCTGATTTTTTTAATATTTTTTATTAGCGTTGCTTTTCTGCCATGTTTGGCTAATGGCGACGATGAGGATGAGTAATGGTATGATGAAATTGATGAAGAGACACATACAAAGAACACCCATGCTCAGGCCAGGATTTGAACCCGCAACCTCTGGTGTCGCAACGGGCTGTGCTAACCACTCTGCCACAGAGGTTGGCAAATTTATTTCGTGATATAGAAATACTTCTGAATGAATAAACTTTATCAGGGTACAAATTTTCTACGCTTTTCACTATTCACTTCACAACAAAAGTAAGCATTTCACTTGAAAAATCTACATTCCTCTTCTATAGTCCTTTTCTTACTCCCACGAAGTTTGGGCAGCCATATGGTTCTCTGAAACTTTTACAGAAACTGACTTTTCTTCCAGGTAAATCCTTAAAAATCAAGAAACAAACTCATAGGCGACAGAAAGTATGCACGCTGCCCTCCCCCAGCTGGAAAGATATTTTCGTACTTCAGAAGTAACATGTCCATCAGCTTGCTTAGTTGACACAAAGTTTCCCCAAATAACAATCACATGTAAGTACCGGGTGGGTCTAAACTTACAAGTGATGATAAAAAAATGCACTCTTAGTTTACTTGGCAACGTATTAATAACAAAAATGATATGACACGAAGCGTACAAATTACTTTAATTACTTCCTTGTGTCATCTGCTATCCAACAAGGTACAAATGTTACTAACATTCACACTTGTGTACAAGAAATAATACTTCATTCATGTTCATGTGAATGGAATCAATGAGCAAACAATTAAAGAACATTTCACGTCTTGCTCAAAGTTGGCACCTCCGTTACGAATGCAGGCACGCAGGTTTTTACGTACATTTGGTCTCGTAACTCGTGATGTGATGGTGTCTTTGATGTGTTGACCAGCTGTTACGATCCTCACCCTGAGTTGTTCTTGCTAGTTTACCGGTGTCTTGTAAACTAAATCTTTCATGTGGCTCCAAATGTAGAAGTCGCAAGGCGTCAAATCGGGGGATTCCAAACCTATCTCTTTAGCAGTTTTGAAAAATATTTTACCATTATTCTTAATTGTATTCACATCATCCCCCAGTAAGTCTACATCATCTGCATATGCTAACAACTGAGTTACACCATTTAATTTTAGTCCTTCTTTAGTTTCTTTTACCTTCCTAACAGCATATTCTAAGGCAAAATTAAAGAGCAATGGAGATAATGCATCTCCTTGTTTTAACCCATCATGAATTGTAAATTTGTCAGACATATTAAAACCCACACGAATGTTACTTTTTGTTTCAGTGGTGCATATTTTTATCATACTAACATGCTTCTTAGGTATTCAAAACTCGACTAATATATTATATAATTTATCTCTTTTGACCGAATCATATGCTTTTTTGAAATCGATCAATAGCAGATGGACATTTACATTATATTCCCACTTTTTCTCAAGTGTCTGTCTGATGTGAAAAATTTGATCTGTAGTTGATCTGTTACGTTTAAATCCACATTGATAATCACCTATAATTTCATTAGCATATGGGGTTAGTCTTGTTAAAATAATGTTAGATAATATTTTATATGTTGTTGAGAGTAGAGAAATTCCACGGTAATTATTGCAGTTTATTTTATCACCTTTTTTAAACACAGGAACAATTATGGATTCATATTGTACAAAATAACCAATAAAAGATTTTGTAGTAACAGTCCGGTTTGTTTCTAGCCACACCTCGTACTTTTATTACATTAATAGATACGAAGGCGGTATAACAACAGTGATACAATATAACATCAATATTTTTGCGGAAATAAACAAATTGCGATTAGACAACAACCTTATTTTCATTACTTAATTGAAGTTATTTTATGATCTCATTATTTAATTTTTGTACTTGGTAAGTCTTTCGGGGGGAGGTTGGGACTCCTGGACCCCCTGAATACTTCCTTCGAGGTAGGGATCGAGATAAATTTACTGTGTCACTGGTTCCAATTCACGGTAAATATGCTCTGCTTCTCTACACTCAAACATACACAAACTCATGTCTTCCTGCTTTCTTGGTTTCTTGCCTGGGAAAGAGGCAATAAATCAAGCTGTGACAGCTACGGGACCTTCTGACGAGGGGACGGAACCCAGCTGTGCAGAGGATTCAAACACCCGCGCGAAATAGCCCTCCCCGTCACCCTGGGGCAATTTTCGAACAGAGACATCTAGTGGCCAAGTGGCGAACTATGATGAATGAAATTCGGCTGAAGCGGCCATATCTTTCGCCGTCGATAATACATGACATTTTTAAACAATCATTTTGGGCCGTGCAAGTGACTTTTGAAAGTAAAGCCCTCCCTAGCTTAGTCATAAAAGGATTGAGCATTACGTTAGTATGCATCATAATGGCCATCTTCGTTGGGGCTACCCACAAATCCTATAACCATTCTGTGCTTATTTGCGTATTTCCTTATGGGAAATTGAAAAAAATAAAGGAATTTGTGCACATTTAACGAACTGAAATTGCATAAATGTGTCATGTACCCAAAGTTTCATAAACTAAGTTCACATCCACTGCGTGTTTTCCGGCAAATTTTTGTCCTGAAACGTTATATTCAACAAAATGCATTAAAGCCCATGTTAAATTTAAGCGCTTTCCACGGCGACCTTCGCCAAACTCCACCTCCCTCTTAAGTGTGCCGCGTGAGACAATTCGATGGAATTCAGTAAACGAAAGTTGGGTCATATCTCATACCGGCCTCGGATATGAAAGTTGTTGTAGAAAAATGATAGCTTGTTCCCTTTCAGGCTATTTCTAAACCTACACGAAAGGGTAAGTCAAAATGATGGACGGGATTACATAAAATTTATTCTGTGAAATCTAATAAAAATATGTTATTGTGAGACATGCACTTAGAAAGGTTAACTTTCAAAGTTTAGTTTCCACGCAGTAGTAGAGGGTTTTGGAGAGTTCAACGTCATTAATTGGGGTTCAGTGGTGCCAACCCAACCCAAAGAAAATCGCACCAAAACTTCAAAAACTCACTTTCTCTCCACGTTCCACGCCTCATTTATTGCGCTGACGATGTTTCACAGCGCAGAAAAGCCGGTACGAAAAAAATACTTAATTGGGGTTCAGTGTTGCCAACCCATGAAAATTTCAACAAAACCTAAAAAAAAAAAAACTTATTTTCTCTCCACGTTCCGCGCCTGACGATGTTTCACAGCGCAGAAAAAAAGCCGGTACGAGTAAATGCATTTTCTCATCCTTCAAGTACGAATGCGCCTTATCGTAATTTTCCAAGTCCGGGACGCCATGTTTATATATCGTGACCTTTTGTAAACCTCTCGGGAACGATGTGCCACACACACACGCGCGCGCGCGCGCGCGTGCCTCTCATTATTTCTGTATTGTGACGCAAGCAAACAAATAATAATTGTTTTTTTTTTAGGATTCCTGGCCCCATAACCCCGCCAGTGTGCGTGGTGCCCAACCCAAAAAAAAGGTTCTAACGGTTGCGGTTCGATAACCACACCTCTGTAGAGTTTCACGTGTTTTTGTTTTTTCTCAAACTTCCATGAAACTCTACAGAGGACCTCCGTAATGCATGCAACGTGTACTAACGACTCTAGTGTTATTTGATGTTGTAATTTTTGGATATAGAGTTTATTGTGAGATAGATAAAAAAATTATGTTTATTATAATATTTTCTTGATGAAGATGGAGAATGTGTGTTACAAATAAAGTTGCATGCTTTTTTTTTCTAGTTTGTATGTGTATGTGTTTTGATGTTCGACAGCATCTGAAACGATAAAAAAAAGAATTTTATTGTTAATTTTCTCATGTAAAAAAAACAACAAATTTTGTGCAAATTCTGATTGTCTCGTGCTATAGTGCAAAAACTGATGAAAAAAAAAGACATTGTAACTGATAACTGATGAAATTGACATTGTAACTGATCTGAACTAGTGAAATTCGTATTATCATTGTAACTGATCGTGCTAGTACAAAATTCTTATTGTAACTGATTGTGCAAGAAAAAATGTTAAACCTGTTAAAACTGCTCCGTGACCCTCTCGTTCTTCACGTCGTGGATGAAGGACTTCTCGGCGACAAGGATGACGCTGCATAGAGTATCGGCAGGCAAGGCATCGTGGAACTCGCAGACGATCTTGATGTTGGTGCGATCGTTGACCACCACCTGCTTCCTTTTCGTGGTGTTGATGACGGACATCGGCCTTTGTGCTTTGAATTCGCTGGGCGTGTAGTACATGTCCACGTTTCCCTCGGTCACGCGCTTGTAAGCCCTGTAAGCTTCGTGAAGTTTGAGGTAATCGTCTTTGGTCATGTCGAGGTTGTAATTCTAGCGCGGGAACACTTCGTTCCTACCATTCTTGAGATAAACGTTCTTGATCTTGCAGTCGTCGAATTTGCTGGAATCTTTTTCCTGATTCTTATCGCGCCCGGTCTGAAAGAGCACAATGACGAAATCTGGCATGTCGAACTGTATGTTGTTGAACTGCGTCGTCACGTCGAATTCCATGTGACTTCCCGACGCTATCTTCTGCACCCACTGGTAACCGTGAAAGTGAATCGGCACCTGCGGACTTTTCAAGATCTCCGCTTTGTACTTGAGGGCGTAATTCGTTTCGTATTCCACGATCGGCATTCTCAACTCCATGCTCCGGATGACGCACTTGGCTGCTTCGGGTAATGTGTTGGGCAGTGGCGTGATGCCGTCCGCGTTCAAGTTGCTGTATCTCATCAGTGCGTCGTTGTCGTTGGCAGCTCTTCGAAATGTGATTCTCAGTCCTCCCTTCCACATGATCTCCTTGTAGTCCGAGAAGAATCCCGGAAGCAGACGCATGGGAAAGAGCACCGTTTGACTTCTCGTCGATATTTTGGTTCCCGCTTCGAACCCTCCCGCCTGATAGTATGCTGCGTCCGTTTTGGATAATTTCAATGTTCCCACTGCCGTCGACGTGATGCCTGGATAATCGATTCTGTCGATGACTGTGTTGTGTTTCCTCACCTCCACCTGCGAGAACAGGTGAGGCACGAAGTTGTCCACGAGTATCAAATTTGCTACTGCGGGGAACGCGTCTCCGCTTTCTTTCTTCACCACGTCGAATTGAAGGTAGAGGTCCGCTCTGTGAGGATGAACGAACCCGTCGCCTACGTCCACGTCGTATTCGATCTCCCGGTTCGCTTCGTTCAAATTGGCGAACGTGCGACGGTTCGGAGGAAAAGATTGCAATTCGTAACTTTCGATTTGCTCCATTTTTTTTCACTATGTGTGTTATTTATTATACGTTGATCTCCAGGACGGCAGTCGTCGTGGCACCTGCAAAATCCACCACGTCTCCTTTCTCGTTCGTCACCACCAACTCTATGTTGTCTATGCGGTTGCGACATACTGGAAAATAGATCGGCGAAGAGGGTGTGTAGATGATCGGTTCCATGAATTCGGAACTGGGTTTGAACGTGGCTATGATTCCCGTCTGCTTGTGACTTCCCAGTAACCCGTCCGAGGATTTCGTGATCATGCCTTCCGCTACGTTGCAGTGTACGTTCAAAGTCTCTATGGCCAAAAATTTAGGAATATTGGCTAGTAGTATAATTGATGATATTATAAACCCGATAAATGAAGAGGTGTTTTGACTGAATAGAAATACTTAAAACTAAGGCAAAATGTCTATAAAATTTTATTGTTACTGTGTAAAACCTACGATTTTTGTAAAAAAAAGCTTCCGAGAAAAGAAGACCCCCCTAAATTGATGTGACAAAACCTAAATTTGCTAAAATTACTGTTTATAAATTTGTTAAAAATATGGCATTTCTCGATATTGTTTTAACTACACTAAAAACTAATCCAAGATGCTCTTATGAGCCACACCTACACACATCTACCCACACACACACACACACACACACACACACACACACACACACACACACACACACACACACGCACACACACATACACACACACGTCTACTTCTGGTTACTTCTATTGCATCATGTAGTGCAACAAATTATTATTCAATATTATGCAACAAATTATTAGACGTGTGTTGTTTTCTGATTGGTTGGTTATGACATCATGGGTGGTTCACTGTTTCAGATGCGGTCCGCGCTTAGGCTATTTAAAGAGTTCTTGCATTACAAATTAGTTAATATTGTGAGAATTGTTGAAGTGTATAGAGGTGTTGTTCTGGTGCTCTTCATATTTTAGCTCTGTTTGGTTTGATATACTGAATTTCTTATTATTTATATGAAACCTATTTCTAGTATATTGAACAAGAATCTTATATTTAGTATAAAAAAGTCTGATATTTGTTACATCTAGTTGTAATTAGTTTATATTTAGAGTTTTGGCCTGCAGCTGTTGGAATCTGTTTCTGTGTGTTTTACAAGATCAACACATAGCACACGCTATTGGGTCACTGCCACCGACGTGCCTGTACTAACACGCAATTGAGAAAGGTCGCTGTTTTCCTGTGGATCAATACTTATTCCACCTTCGTGCACGTAAGCCATTGGCATTATAATTTGCGATAGTTTTATTAAGTATAAAATTTTGATTTGAATCCCGAGAAATCTGATATAATAAACCTAGGATAAAAATTAATAATATTAACATATTAAATATATACAATAATTATACAAAGTACACTGCTGAACCCAATTCATATTTTATATTAAATATAGAGATTTAATTTGAAGCCCAAGAAATTTTATAACTAATAACAAAAATGCCAAATCAAAAATATTGTGATCAATGCAATACGAATATATTTAGCTCTAATTGGGCTAGGCACCAAAAAAATTGTAATCCCGACAAATGCAGAACTCCCACAAAAATTTGCCCTAAATGTCATAGAAAATATAGTCTGGAATATTTCTTATATAAACATAAAAATAATTGTTCTGCACAGTTTTCTACTTTATCACAGCCATCTACATCTTCATCTGGTCTAAAAAGAAAACTTGAAACCCCTATTAATTATAAACCACCAAAGCAGCTTCGCTATACACCTATTCATAGTAGTTTTAATAGCCAACTAAGTGATTACTGTTTTATATCAGACCCAAAAAGTGATATTAAGAATTTTTTGAACACTATAAATTCGGATGTGCAAGATATTCTAAATAAACAAAATAGCTCTTATAAATTATCTTTCAAATTATTTACACAATATAAGAAACCGAATGGATCAAAATTTACACACCCCCACATAACAGAAACTGTAGTTATATATTCAAATACAAATTTAGACGAAATAATAAGTAGTTTGATAGATCAATTAATTATTAAACACTCTGAATTTGCCGCAAAAGAATCCGGATGGAGTTTATGTGGATCTCCACACAAGTTATATGTTATATTTCTAAATTTAACCCACTACAAGGTTCGACATATGTGCCATTACCTGCCAATATTAAAAACAAAAGAGCCGTGGTTAACATAGAAAATAATGATGACAAATGTTTTCTGTGGTGTATTTTAGCTGCTTTGTATCCAGTTTTAAGGCATCCTGAGAGAATAACTTATTATAAACAATATGAACACGATTTTGATGACGCAATGGAGGGCTTAGAATATCCAATGTATGTTCAGAATATTGATAAATTTGAAAAAAACGCCAGAGATATCAATGGTAAACCATTAGCTATTAATGTATTTATTTGTTCTACTGGTGCTGGGAATTGCTTGATAGAACCTCTGAGAATTAGTACAGTTGATGATGATTTTGCTGTTCCAATTGATTTGCTTTTAATTGAAGGAGATGGTACATACCATTATATTTTAATACGCAATCTTGAAGCTTTAGTAAGAAAACAACTAGACAAATCTAATAGAATATTCAAGTTGTGCCGAAGATGTTTAACTGTATTTGATGGTCAAAAAATCAAAAAATGGTAAATAGAGTTCGTGAAGAGAATCCATAAATTGCTAAAAGCAAATTAGTTGAACATTTAAAATATTGTGGGAATCATAAACCTGTTCATATGATTAAGCCTATGCTAAGTGAAAATGCCAAATGCAAAAAATTTGAAGCTTTGTTGGAACACCCAGCATATATAGTTTGTGATTTTGAGTGAAACCTGAAACCTCTTGCATTCTGTAGCCCAGATCCTGAGGAATCTTCAATTACATCATACCAGTTACATGAACCTTCTAGTTTTTGTTATTTAGTTATACGGGATGGTGTAGCTAGTGAACCACAATTATATATGGGACCAAATGCTATCAAAGAATTTGCACATAGAATTGAAAATGAGTGCCATGACATAGCATCTAATATCTTATTAAAATCAAAACTTATGATGCCTTTAACAGAAGAACAAATTGAAAATTTTAAAAATACAAAAAAATGTCTGGTATGTGATTGTGAATTTTCAGATACAAATATCAAGGTGAAACACCATTCCCATACAAGTGGTAAATTTTTAATGGCTTTGTGTAATAACTGTAATATTAAGATCCAGAGACCAAAATTTGTCCCGATATTTTGCCATGGTGCATCTAATTATGATTTTCATCATCTGATCAGGTACGAGGGGTTTGGCAAGCAGAATTTAAATATTTTAGCAGAAAATGATGAGAAATGTATAGCTATTAGCAAAATAATTAAAGTTAATGGTGTTCCTATTCACTTAAGATTTCTTGATTCATATAGAATTCTGTCGGCTAGCTTGGCTACTCTGGCCAGTCAATTATCTGATGATCAATTTAAAATTACCTGTGCCATGTTTCCAAATCAGGACTTGAAATTAATTAGGCGAAAAGGTGTATACCCGTATGACCATGTTACTGATTTTTCTAAATTTGATGAGTGTTCTCTGCCACCACAAAAAGCATTCTATAGTAAACTCAGGGCATCCGAAATCACTGATGAAGATTATCACCATGCTCAGTTGATGTGGACCAACTTAAAATGCCAGACATTTGGTGATTATCATAAGGCATATTTAAAACTTGATGTAACTCTTTTAGCCGATATACTTCAGGCATTTAGAAAATCTTCAATAGAAAATTATAAGCTACATCCAATTTATTTTTATAGTGCTCCAGGGCTAGCATGGTCTGCAATGTTTTTAAATACTAAAATGGAGTTAAATTTAATCCAAGATCAAGATATGTACTTGTTTATGGAAAAGTGTATAAGAGGGGGCATGGTGCAATGCTCTCAGAGATATGCCAGAGCTAATAATAAATATATTTCTAATTATGATCCAGAATTGCCATCAAATTATATACTTTAGGTGGATGCAAACAATTTGTATGGGTATGCTATGATGGATAAATTACCATATGCAGAGCTTGAATGGGTCGAAGATTTTAATATTGAGGATCTTCAGGATTTTGATGACAGTCACTATGGTTTATTCTTAGAGGTTGATCTGATAATTCCTGAAGATTTACACAATATGTTTTCTGATTTGCCCCCAATTTCTGAGGTTGAGTGTTCACCTAATTCTAAACAAAAGAAATTGATGATGACTCTTGATCCAAAACAGGATTATGTAATATATTACAAAAACCTGCAGTTTCTATTGCGTCATGGTGTTAAAGTAACTAAGGTTGGCAAAGTTTTGAGATTCAGGCACTCAAGATGGTTGAAATCATATATTGATACGAACACCAAGCTTCGAACAGCTGCAGTAAGCCAATTTGATAAAACTTTGTTTAAATTAATGGTAAATTCAGTGTATGGCAAAACTATAGAAAATGTTAGAAAGCATAGTGATGTTAAATTAGTTACCGACCCCAGCCGGAGCAAAAAATTAGTGGCAAAGCCGAATTTTAATTATAGAAGAATTTATGATGAGAATATGGCGCTTTTTAATATGAAAAAAACAAAAATTAAGTTTGATAAACCTATTTATGTAGGGGCGGTGATATTAGAATTGGCGAAATTACATATGTTAAAACTTTATTATGATGTGTTGAAACCTTTTTATGGTAATAGTATAAAATTAATGTACATGGACACAGATAGTTTTATTCTTAATATTCAAACAGAAGATGTTTATAAAGATATATCACATCCTGAATTAATTAAATATTTTGATACCAGTGAATTGCCAGGCCATCTGAATATTCACCCCCACAACAAAAAGGTGCCTGGCAAGTTAAAAGATGAGACACTTGGCGATGTTATTGTGGCATTTGCTGGGTTAAGAGCTAAAATGTATAGTTTTAAAACATGTAGTGGTGCTGTTGCCAAAAAAGCCAAGGGCATTGGTAGAGATACTGTAGATAAAGAGCTTGAATTTAAAGATTATGAAGATTGTCTTAAATCAGATAGGTTAATCAAAACATCAGAAAATAGAATTCAGAGTGTGGATCACTTGTTAACTAGCAATATTGAAAGAAAAGTAGCTGTAGACCCACATGACGATAAGAGATTTATTTTATCATGTGGTGTACATACTCTACCGTGGGGACATTGTGACTTAAGAAGTGGCAATCAATGCCCAATTACAGAGCATAATTTAAAATAAATAAAACATGCCAATGAACTTATTTGGTTTTAAAAAAAAAGTTATTATGAACCTGCCGACACCAGCACCCTCTCCTGATATAATATCTAAACTAACTGGTTTCTTAATTATTCATCTCGGTAGCATACTTAAAGATGTTGATGATAAAACAGGTAAAACATTATACATATTTAACAATAATTTAAACCACTACCAATTACCTATAGGTGGTCAATTACAATTTATTACAACTCCCGAGGGTGATGTCAAAATTTCAGTAGGGAGAAATATTTATAGAATTAAGCACTCAAACATGATTTCTGGCACTGTATATACCGTCTCTGCCGGTGACTGCTTATATATTGAGGTCCCGGGATATTACGACAAACTTATACCTTTTTTTATAGAATTAAGAATTAGATATTCAATAATAAATAACCCCTAAAACAAAATAAAAATAAAAATGCCTAATGATATATTTGGCCATACAAGACATGAAGATCACAGTGATGAGATTCTGATGCTTGATGTCAGAGTGAAAAAATTAAGAAGTGATTTACAAGTTTTACAAACCACACTTAATGCCAGTCTTCAACTAGAAATTACAAATTTACAATCACAATACATGGACCCTCTTCTTAAAATTGATTCGGAACTTAAATTATTGCTTCAAAAATATACTGATTTGGCAACATTGGATAATTTTCAAAATTTAGAGGAAGCTGTAGCAGCTCTTCAAGCCAAATTAAAATCCCAGAATACCAACTCTGAACAATTAAAACAACAACTAGAAGAGCAGATTAGTAGTGTCCAGGCACAACTCCAAACAACTGTCAAAAGCATAAAATCACAAGAAGATTTTGATCTAGTAATTTCTACTCTTAAAGAACAAATTCAATCACTACAAATACCTAATCTGGGCCCCTTGAACAATGCCATAGCCGAGGTTAAAGAAAAAATTGAGACACTTGAAAATTTTATGAACAACTTACCATCTTCTGATGCTCTGAATGCTATAACTCGTAGTGTTGCCAACATCAAGCTGCAACTTGAGACATATGAAGATTTTGGAAAAATTCAAAGTACCATAACCCACCTTGAGAGTACCATAGCAGCAGTACAAAGTGATCTGACAAATGTACAAGAAACTCTAGAATCTCGCTTACCTGGTATTGTAGATACTCTTGTCAGTGTTCAGCAACAAATCACAAAACTTGACAACCTCAACACCGAATCCGAGCTATCTCATTTTCATCACTTAACCGATGATATCCAAATAAAACTTGAAATTTTACTCAGGCAGACATAACCCTGCTTCAAGATGCTATGCGTAGTGTGGCTAACGCTAGTGAATTAAATAGTGTGAAATTAGCACTTGAATCTTTGCAGAATACTGTATCTAATCTGCCTACATCACAGGAACTTAAAAATATTAAAAGAGAAGTGAATCGCATATTGAAATCAGAAGATATCAAGAATATCCAGACAGAAATCAAACAGATTACTCAGACAGTGGCCACTCTACCAACCAATCAACATATTAATGAACTGCATGCTTTATTTGAGGATATCAGAACACAAGTTCATGATCTTACTGCCCAAAATTCTAAATTGGCAGTTGTTGAAAATTTACAGCAAATTGTAGCAAACATCAAGCAACAACTAGGGATCATGGAATCCAACCAAGCAAATACTCTCTCTGTTTTTGCCACCCAGCTTCAAGAAATTGTGCAACAATACAAAAAACCTGCTGTAGACATAAGAATTAAACCAGGTCACGATGAAATTGTTAGGACTATCAACGAGCATCTTGAAACTGTAACAAGTAGATTGCTTACAGCAGAAAAAGAAATAACTGGCCTAATCGAGAATCCTAAGCATACAGTAATTCTTGAATTAAACAGTATCCCTAACAATGAATATAATTCACCATTTACACCAGGTGGGAAACTGTATAAGCTCTCTCCTGCACAATTTTATTACCAGTTTTTTGTTGGAGGTACACTTAGACCAATCAAGATTAAATATTGGCTACAACCACAAGCACACCACTACCCTACCTTATCAATAACTAATGCTAACAACAAACCAAAAGTCGCCAATATAGAATTAGAAGATTTTACAGATCCCAATACATTAGAAACATCTTATGCTGAAGATGATGGATCTCTGGAATTTAAAATACAAATAGGAGACAAATTATATTTAGAAAATCCTGTAGTATCAGCTGCTGAACACCCTATAGTTGCAATATTCTTGTTTACATACTATGTCTAGACAAATTATTGTTGATGAATTACACAAACCAGCCAGACATAACTATAAGCGACTGCCAGTGGTTACAAAAGGCATAGATGATTTATGTCATTGTGACTTGGTGGAAATGGCACCTCGCCTAAAGGCGGGACAGTTGAAAAACTTAGACAAGGTCAACAAGTATATACTTACTGTCATAGATACATTTTCAAAATTTGCCTGGGCTATGCCGCTCAAATCTAAGACTGGAAAATGTGTTACAGAAGCTTTTAAGACAATTATTAATCAGAGTGGAAGATCACCACGCTATCTACAAACAGATAATGGCAAAGAATTCTATAATTTGGTGTTCGAACAATTTATTAAAAGCCGGTCAATAAAACATTACTCGAGTTACAGTGATCTTAAGGCCTCTATTGTAGAAAGATTCAACAGAACTCTAAAAAATCATATGTATAAACAATTTACCCTTCAAGGTAATTATAAATGGCTTACTATCCTACCAGAACTTGTAGATAAATATAATAATTCAGTTCACACTACAATCAACATGAAACCCTCTGAGGTAACTTCATCTGATGAGCAAAAATTAATTAGCACTGTTTACTATCCTAGATACCAACCAACAACAAAAAAAGCTAAATACAAAGTTGGTGATCAAGTAAGAATTAGTAAATATAAGCACTTATTCAAAAGAGGTTTTACAAGAAATTGGAGTACTGAATTATTTACAGTGGATCAAGTTAAACCTGGGGCTCGTAATACATATATAATAAAATATCACCGAGGTGAAATTCTCAAAGGCAGGTTTTATGAAGAAGAACTTAACAAAACTAAACAGCCAGACACATATCTTATAGAAAAAGTTATTCGTAAAAAAGGCAACAAAATACTGGTCAAATGGCTAGGTCTCCCAGAACACAGTTGGATCGAGGCAGACAAAGTGATACTATGAACACCTGGGATGTTATAAAAAGACTACCAGATCCTGAACAGTAGAATAAGAGAAATGGCCAGCAGCTGCCTGATAATATTAGATGTCTTATTTTTTTGCCATCGGCTTGTGGTAAAACTACACTAATGATTGATATTTTTTTATTGGCACCCAACTGGTTAGACTGGAAAAACAGGCATTTGTATGTCTTCTCTAAGAGTTTAGAACAATTAAAATACCAACAGTTGATGAAGATATATGATGGACTGGATATAGCCACTTTTGAATCAGATGTTAAACCACTTCATGAATGTCTCGATAACTCTGTTGTTGTATTTGATGATATTATATTGGAAAACCAAAACAACTTTAGAAATTTTTTTACACAGGGCCGACACAAAAATATAGATTGCTTCTACCTGGCACAAACTTTTTCTAAAATACCAAAACAATTGATAAGAGACAACAGCAATTTTATATGTGTGTTTCATCAAAACCATACTAACCTCAAACACATACATGATGAATATGTAGGTGGTGACTTGAGCTACAATAATTTTTCCAAGTTTTGCAGTAGGTGCTGGAACCAGGATAGTTATGGGTTTGTCACAATTGATATGACAAGAAAATTTAATAATGGTAAATATAGAAATAAAATTAACAATTTTCTAGACATTGAAACATATATAAATAACCATGAAAAGACCAATTATTGATGATCTTAAATTAAGAGATTATCTTGTAAAAAGATTTAAGGGATGGAAAGTAGAGAACCGAGGAATCTATGAACAACACAAGCGCACAGAACAGCCGATTATTGATGATATTAGTGAACTAGGAAAAAATATCAAAACTGTTACAGAGCAGAATCAAAATTTAATCACAGAGCTTGTACCTGTAGCTGCTAGGAACATATTAGATTATCAAATCACCCCACTTTCTAGTATTCATACACCTAGTCCTGTTGTTCCTCGAATAATTGAAGCTAGTCAGGATCCTATTGAATTGGGTCTTCTTGCTCAAAAATATTTAACCACACCTAAAGACAACAAAGATGAGGTTTTTGGCTTATATGCCGACACAGAACGTGATGGTAGCATCATACATAGAATTGGCAATTTCGGAGTAACATTTATGGGAGATGATCTAACAGTATATTCAGAATCTCATCTTGGAGAAAGAGGTGCTTTTGTTAAGTATCCTGGCACACCTGGATTGTGGGAACTGATGACTCGTAAGAGACCTGGTAGCTATACAGATCACGACTATGAGCACTACAAAGAAATATTAATAAAATCAGATGCTCTATACCAAAACAATGATCCCACACAAAAAAGAGTCACGTCTAGCAGTGGAGCAAAATACAATAACTTAATCAAGCCTATATGGTCACAAATCAAGACAGGTAGTGGGATCAAACAGTACAACACATTGCCTAAAGAATTTGTCTGGGTTGACGATGTCAGAAAACTTGTAGATAGATTGCTAGTCATAACTGGGGAAGAAAATGCCGGTAACCACAATTTTTACAATGAAAAGGTTGGAATTATGGACATGATAAACACTAAATTGTCTAATTTTATAATGAATGACACTAAGGGCATTGGATATCTTATAAAAATTATTAATACTCTACCACCTAAATTTTGGAATATCTCCGAGGGTCGGGGGCTAGTTAATGACATCATAAACAAGTTGCCATTTAAACTACACATACCAGGCTATCAATATTGTGGTCCCGGTACCAAACTAGACCATACATTAAACAGAGGTGAGCCTGGTGTTAATCCCTTAGATGCTTCTTGCAGAAACCATGACATAGCATACAACACACATACCGATCTTGACAAGCGACATGTGGCAGACAAAAAATTAGAAGAAGCTGCTTTTGGTAGATTTGTAAGCAAAGATGCTTCTTTGGGTGAGAGAATAGCAGCATTGGGGACTACCATAGCTATGAAAACCAAACAAAAATTGGGGTGGGGGTTGAAATAAATTAACTAAATTAGCTACAATTTAATTGTGATAGTTAATCCCAAAATATGTATATAATAAACCAAAAATGAAGGCCAAAGGTGTTATGTATCAGATACCTTATGCAGGTCTTAAATGTCTTAAAACTATTGATAGTCTTCTAACCAAAAAGCAGCTCAAGAAGAAAAGTTCTTGTCTTGGCAAGGGACATGGTATGAAATTGTTACTTAGTACCCCACAATTAAAAAAATTACAGCAATCTAGAAAAAAATCACATATAGGTGGATTCATATTTAGTATCCCAGCTATTTTAGCACCACTCGGCGCAGTTGGCAGCTTGGCTGGGGGATCAGCTTCTATAGCAAAAACAGTAATAGATTCCAAGAAAAATAATGCAGAATTAGATGAACAAAAGCGCCATAATCTGGCCATAGAAAAACAAGGCAAAGGTGTTAAGAAAGTTATGAATAAGTTTAAAAAAAACAAGAGAAGCTTACCAACCAAGATATTGAAGCTTTAATCAAACCACTGGGCATCAAACATTTTAGAGGAGTATACATGTCTGATTCTTTACCAGAACAACCACTCAAAAAAGAATGTGGCATAGTTAATTTGGATAAGTACAAAAATCAGGGTACTCACTGGATCTGTTATCTTAAATATTTAAAAGATGAGGCATTTATGTTTGATTCATTTGCAAGTGTTCCACCTGAGAATTTAGTAAAATATCTAAAATCAACTAATCTTTATTATAATAATACACGTATTCAAAATTTCAAAGATATTAATTGTGGACATCTGTGTTTATCTGTTCTTAGATATCTGTCTCAAATAAATAAACCATCGATTGTAAATTTTCAAAAAGCCTTGTAATATCTAAAATATCATGGGAGTATTCCATCTTACCAACCAAAATTCAATATTGAAACATAAACTACATGATGATATAGTATATCCCAAAACAATAGCTCTCAGAGCATTCTATGGCATGTACTTGATCCCCAATATTACACACCACAACAACACAATCACAGTTGGTGACCAAAAAATTGTTATTACTCCAGGTCAGTATAATTTGTCTACTTTAAATGCTCAGTAACCTAGAGGTATATTGTTAACTCAAAATTCTGTCACTCTGTCACTCACAGAGTAGAAATTGTGTCTGCTACAGAAAAAGTAGATCTGCGTACTATAGGTGAGCTATTGGGATTCGAGAACAACACAAAACTTTAACCAGCCATTAAACACACTGCTATTAATATACCTAAATTCTTAGCCATAGAGACTCTAAATATTCACTGTAATGTGGCCGAGGGTATGATCACCAAATCAAATGGCATAGGCACTCACAAACAAACTGGCATCATTGCAACATTTAAACCTAACTCTGAATTTATGGAACCGATCATCTATACTCCATCGCCAACATTATATTTTCCTGTGTGCCATAATAGAATCGACTACATTGAGTTGATGGTCACTAATGAAAAAGAAGAATTAGTTGATTTTGCTGGAGCCACAACAACTGCTATCATAGAAATTAATATTTAAATAAAAATACATACAAAAAATAAATAAATAAAATGGAAAATATTGAGAGTTATGAGCTACAATCATTCCACCCAAACCGGAGGACTTTTGCAAATTTAAATCAAGCCAACACAGAGATTGAGATTGACCTTGATGTAGGGGATGGCTTTATACACCCTCACAGAGCAGACCTATATATTAAATTTGATGTTGTCAAGCTCGATGGTACAGATTATCCGGCTAACTCAAATACAAGACTGATAGACAATATTGTGCCACATCTGTTCTCTGAAATTGAGATTAGAAAACATGGTGTTGTTATAAACAGAGTAGACTACCCTGGTATTACCTCTACAGCTTTAGCCACACTAAAATTATCCAAAACCGAGGCATCATACTACAAAATAGGTGGATTTGAGGCTGGTGATAAGATAATATCTAAAAGCCACACAGCATTATTTCCTATGCGCCTGTTGCCAGGATTCTTCTCAGATTACAAAGAAATTATGTGGAAAAGTGGTTTAAGAATTACATTTAGAAGAGCTGCCAATGATAATAATGCTTTGATGAGGTACAGTACATTAAACTCTACAGGGGAAGCTCTGCCTAATACCCTACCTGACGAAAGCAAATGCCTTATTCAGACTATGGAGCTAAGAATTCCAGTAGTTGAATATGAAGCTGTTATGCTCTTAAATACGAAGCAGATATCCTAAAAAATCCACAGGTGCCTTTACAAATTTTATACATATCAATGTGTGCAGAAGTCTGCCACTGGTAGCTATTATGAGTTTGATGCTACAAATTCATTCTCCAGTATACAATATGACATGCCAGATTTTGTGGTGGTACTGTTTCAGACCGGAAGACAAAATAATCAAGAAAAAAATTCAAGTAAATTTGATAACTGCAACATCAAAAACATATATCTTAAAAATGGCAGAAATGAGGTATTCCCTAGAGAAAGTTATAATTCAAACATGTCCAAGGATGATTTCCTCAAATTATATGAGGCATTTACAGCATTCAAAAGGGTCACAATTGGGAATACTGACATGTATTACTCACCAGATGAATTCAAAGCACAGAGACCCATGTTTGTCATCAACACCTCAAAAAGAAAACAAGTTGTGGTTAATGACAGGACAAACATTAAAATTATCTGTGAATTCCATGAAACACTCCCTGATAATACCATATGTAGTGTTATTCTTATAGGTGAAAAATCATATGTTTATGATGTAAGAAATGAAAGAGTCACAGAGCAATTCTAGAAGACTTTTGCATATTATATTGTGTTTAGTATTAGATAAACAAGTTGAGCCTGGTCTTGAATTAAAATATTTAGAATGTTACAAGTCAAAATATTAATTCTCTGAACTTAAACCGGAAATGGACAGGAAGTGGACCGGAAGTAGACCGGAAGTGGACCGGAAGTGGGCCAGAAGTAGACCAGAAGTAAATATGTGTTGGTGGGTATAGGTGAGTACGCAGATATATTCTTGTGGGAACCAGCGTATGTTTAAACACCTTTCTTAATGGGACCAAAAAAATTGTTGGGACTTTTTGCCGGTCCCAACAAAGAGAAGACCATTGCGAGACTCCTGAGACCCCTTTTGACATGTACGCGAAGTATTTCGAAGGTACCAAAAAGTCGCTATTTGTTCGATTTGTGTGTTAACGTGTGTGTTAAACTCTGCAAGCTCTGGAAGCTTCTCGTCTGTGTAAACGTGTGGTGTTTAATCGCATCTCTTGGGACCAGGAAGTGTGGGTGTGTAAAATCTTGGATCTATTTCGCATGTATTGGTACCGAACATCCCAGGGGGTTGAGAGGCGAGGAAAGGTACGTGCAAATGCCCACGGGGTTCCCCTCTCGCCTGGCCGTCTTGTTGCTTCCGAGCTGTCAATGTTGCCAACTTAAAACTTTGGAACCAGATCTGTTTTTCTATTATCTTCTAACCCTCCAAGTGTAATTGTAATTGATTTGTTTTGTTTTACTTCGCTTTTTGTACCACTGTTGGCTAATTTGCGAAGATTGGGATGAGTGATGATATCATGAAATTGATGAATCGACTCCCACAACATCCATGCCCAGACCGGGATTCGAACTCGGGAACCCTGGTGTCGTAGCGCGATGTGTTAACCACTCCACCACGGGGGTCGGCTTTAATCCTGCAATCAAACAAAATGCTACAATAGAATTTATTCCTCCAAATGTGACCCTTCTACATGAGCCTATAACAAATTATTAGTTGGGTTTTACTATAATACTGGTAAACAGAAATCCATTTGTAAAGCTCATTTTCTTCCATTACCAGGAAACAAAGAATAGAGTTATCAGATGTTATCACTAGAAACTCGTTACTTGTCTCCTTTCGGCCACGATGAGGATAAGAATGGAGATTTCTGACCAAGGCGACAAGCGATCCAGCAAAAGGGAGGGGGTGTTCATATCGAAGTGACAAGTGACACGATACCTCTGTCTACAAGCAAGCGTTTTTCTCAAATGCTCTAACAGACCAAGGCGACACGCTGCATGACATCCATGACTTTCAGAAGCGGAAGCCGAGAAGTGACACGTTTCGAAACGAAGAAGCAAGTCTCGCCTGTTACTTCCGTTTGTCAATATCCTGAATTGGGTCGCCTAGGTCTGGTGTTCGGGCTTTAACAGTGAATGCTTACTTGAAGACTGAAGTGGCTTGTCTTTCTTTTCGCTTGTCACTTCGGTATGAACTTCAATGTCATTTGCAGCCGTCGTTTGCTACTTGTTGCCTGTCGTTTCGGTTTAAAATCTCTCGGCAAGAAAGCATTCAATGCGTAGGCATGACCACCAGACCGAAGCAACACGATAACGTCCCCAGTGCGTGAAACATGCAAGTGGCACGTGTAGTTTGTCATATCACATTTGTTAGAAAGTTTTATTTATTTAAGAATTTTTGTTTCCAAAGCCATTTATCGCTTCGGTACGAAAGTTCCATTGGGACGAAGCGACGAGCAACGAGGGGTTTCTCACTGAAGTAACACTACCCGTGCAGCATAGCATATATTATTGAGTGTTTGTTTCCAAGTGACACGTGTCGCTTCTCGCTTCGGTCTGAAAGCATCCCAAGACTCGTACGGTATTCGAACATAGGATCCCTATTCGTAGAACACGAAGACAAACGTTTATACTTCTCAAAGTTAACGGCTTGATTGCAATCCTTAACTACATTTAATTTCAATGCAGTTCTTTTTTTAACAGTCGTGTTTGGCAACACTGATAAGTGAAGCGAAGTTTTCACTCTCGCCTCTGCAGCCGCGCCGAAACCGTGGACAGAGAGCTGTGATGTCTTTTTGCGACGTTGCATGCTACACGTATTTGACGTTTTCTGTACTCGCTCGCTCTGTTTAACGTGCGACTAAACGAGAGGGGAAAGTCTTCACCCGACAACCTCGCAGGGGCAAAACAATCGCTTCCTTGCTTGTAGTAAGTTCACCGCGCATTTTCCCCCTGTGTCTGTTGTCACGGTATCTTACGCTCGATCTGTCCATTGCGTTATTTTCACAAAGTAGGAACTGTGTCCTGCTCGTCACTTCGGTTTGCGTGTGTTTCTTCATAGTTCAAATGTAAAAAGATAACATACAAATGCTTACGCAGAGATATTCGCGTTATTATATGCGTATAACGCATTTGCTTATACATAATTGATTGATTGATTTGGTGTTTTAAGTCCACTTTATGCACAATAAGGCTAATCGGGACTGGACCTACAGTTTAAAGTGGGATCCGAACCACTATAAGCTTCCACCGGTTATCGAACCCGGGATCCCTTGATTACAAGGCAACGACGCTACCACTGCGCCATCTTATGCATAAAACAACCGAGAGAACAATGACATGTACATTTGATAATGTTCCCCACCAGAAAACTTTGAGGGAAAAAGCTCGAGTTGAAGACATCGATTTCATTCCTTTTTGATAAATAATGCCTGCAAACAACATGTTTGCCTTCTATGATCTTAACAAAAATATTAAATCCACTGCAGTAAACATTACTTTCAAGATGGCAAAATAAAATGTAAACGACATAAATACTCTTCCCGTTTCTAAACCTGACAATTTATAGCCGTGTATTTGATTGCACTTTATAATTAATAATGCAATGAAGTAAATGGTCACAAAGTATTCAGGTTTAGTGAAAGATAGCGTATTCCTTCCCTCAGTGTGGTCTTTATATAACAATATTTACAAAGTTACAGAAGCAAATGTACTTGAAGGGACAGCAAAGATTTTATGCCATCAAAATATATGTGGCGACTGCCTGTGTTCTCCCCTGTGTATGGCAGCGTGCCGTGACACCATTCGAGCAAATGATATGGCTCCACACATTCTCGATCTCTGCCGTAGTGAAAGAGACATGAATGATCAACACCACGCTCTGATGTAATCTAGGGGTGGCGGGTTCGACACGCGGTGGAGGCACATGGCACAGTGGTTCGGATCCCACTTTAAACTGTAGGCCCAGTCCCGATTAGCCTTACTGTGCATAAAGTGGACTTAAAATTCCAATCAATCAATCGATCAAAAACCACGCTCTGATGAAGCATTATAAAGGGAAGTCTCCATAAAACGAACATATTCAGTAGATTCGACTCTATTGCAGCTCACCTGCGTGAAGGAAAGGTTAACACAGTGCGTTACGACGATACGTGGTTTCAGGTTCGAATCCCGGCATGCTCATGGGTGTTCCTTTGACGGTGCCCTTCATCAATTTCATCATATTCTTACTCATCCTCGTCGTTTGGATTAGCCAAAAATGATAAAAACCGACGCTAAAAATAATCTAATCCAATGTATTCATTTGTTACCTTCTGGCCTCCATGGAGAAGTAGCTACGAAGCCAGAAGCCCTACTTTTGAATCCTGGGTGAGGAATGGATATATCATCGTGTTCGTTCTAATTCCACCATTAATTCTTATTAACGATTAACCTACGACGTAGAAAAACGCTTAAAATTAACGTAAATATACGTCGCATTCTTCTGTCGCTTCATTGATGTGGATCATTTCTCTATCCTAGGGGGAAAATGTTAGTTTAGCAACGTGAAGAATATTCGCTTTCGAGGCAACCCAAGCCATTAAGAGGCAGTGGTGTAGCAAGGGGTGAGGGAAGTGCCCGACCGCATGGCTCCTCGCGCGTAAAGGTGCCTCGCGTCGAATGAGCTTGAAACGAAAACTGTTATAAACAGAAGTGGGGGGGGGGACATGGAAAATGCTATTTTTGTGGGAAATAATATTAAAACATTTATTTATTATTTATCTGGTTTTAAATTCTAATTAAACGTTATAATTTGAATGAATACGTCAAATCAGAAGCATAACATACAGGCAGGCAGGTCTTAAGCCTAAGGGGAACGAAAGAAGTAAAAATTGATCGTCGTATTTTTCACGTGAAACAGTTAGCAAAAATTCACGATAACTTGCTTAGACATTTTTACCCATTTATTCTTTCATTGAATAAAAAGCCCGTTGTCTTGTATTCTCTTCTTTCTCTTTACCTTTCACTCCCGAATTTAATAAGTTAACAACAAACACCTCCAACTGCCACGAAGCAAGCGTGAGGCATTTAAATGCTCGCGTTTTTTCATTCCTTCCTAGAACAGGCCCGTACCCAGGATATTTTTGAAGTGGTTGGAGACAAATCCGAAAATGTGGAACAAAAGAGAACATCCGAAATGCTGTTGGATTTGTTGAATTAGGCTATTTTACGTCGATTTTCTGACACTTTTGGCTGATCGCGATGATGAGGATGAGTAACGATATGATGAAATTGATCAAGGAACACTCGCAAAGAACATCCATGCTCAAACCTGGATTTGAACCCGTAACCCACGGCTTCGTAGTGCGCTGTGCTAACCACTCCGTCCAGTTGGTCGACCCTGGTCGGCGAAATGCTGTTGGGTGTATAGGATGTGACCACCAATGTTATGGTAGTATTATTGTACGAGCTAGTGCTAGCTCGTAGATACAATGCTGAGTGTACACCCAACGGTTAAAGCAATATGTCCATCTGCTTTGAATTGTCATTCAGTCTGTTTTCCACAGTGTCATGATAATGGGTTGAAATAGAAACGCAGATGTCAACATAAACTTCGCATGAAAATAATTAATGACCCCGTAGAACAACACAAGTTGTAGAGTAAAGAGAGAATGAAAATGGTGGTGAACAAATTGCCTACTATTATCTTTCCTAGTTGTAGAATTGTAGAGTTGCAATGTTACGGTCCAAAGTATCGGGAAAAAATCAACTCACTGATAACCCCCTCCCCCCTATCCGACAATCAGCATTCAGCAACGCAATCGCTTACAGACTAAAGTTGTCACAAGGCGTACAGCTTGGTGCTTATTGTTTACGTTCAATTCTCAGAAGTATTCGAATATTTCTGTCTTCCGCAAACTAACAATATTTTATTTTTTTAGAAATGTTCTTGTACCAGCACCATTGAACAGCCGTGAAAATTCTATGGTTAGAAAATAATACATTTGTAAATGAAATGAAATATATACATTAGCAATCATTATTAAAATGAAGACCATGTCTAAATGTGGGTTAACCCCCCACCCCCACAAATAAAACTCGAAACATTTTGGTAAATACGACTTAAGTTTGAAATAAATTGGGACAGGGATTTGGAAGAATGGACTGTCTCGACTAAATTAAATGTCTTGTAAACAGGCATCAATGATTATAAAACAAAAATTACAAGGACAGTTTACTTTCCCTTGGTAGATAAGGTTTAGCATAGTGCTGACGCAAAGGTGGAAAAAAAAGAGGGGAGAGACTACTCGCCCCCCATTTCCCCTTAATTTCCGCCACTGGATGGGGGCCTCGCATTCTAATCTCTTCCAGGGCGTCGGTATATGTTGCTACGCCACTGTTGAGAGAGGATTACTAAATTCAAAATTCCATCTTTCGAAGCGTCATACATGTTTTGTGCACTAGTTTTTATACAAGTACTTATTGTTAGTTGATTTAATTTATTTGACGTCGCATTTCTACCACTTCTGGCTAATTGCGAGGATGCAAACGAATGTCAGAAATTAATGAAGGGACAATCACAGATTTAAGGTTCTTATCAATAGCAACCAATTTTCGCGACGTGTGCAAGTCGCAACTGGACGTGTTCATTGGCAAAATAGGGGTGACGGAACTATGTTCAGGAAGTGAGTTTCGTGAAAATTGTCTGCTGTGGAAACAACAACGAAATTTCAAACGTAGTAACATCGCCACCAAAATACGTAGAGATGTTTACGAATTATGTAAGAGTACAGAATGAAAAAAAAAATAACCATCCATATACTACTATATACGCAAACGGAACATATCAGGAAAGTATTCATTACGTCACATTAGTAGATAAACTTGTTTGTAAACCTGGAACTTTATTTTGGACCATTCACTTAAATTGGTCTCCTTAGTAAATCGTATAATCAGCACAAATGCACACAGCAGTAATCAGGATAATATTCACTAGTAATAGTGTTCACAATAAAGAAAATGTAGTAACTGAATGTTTTTTGGCATTCTGTATTGTATCGAGGGCGTTTGTAGAATGTGCAACAGGGACCAAAGCGTCACAGTTTTCTTTGTTCCACTTGGAAACGGTTTGTTACGAATTGTAAGAGACATCACAAACACAACCCAGAAAGCAGTAATAAACACAGCAAGCAAACCCTAGCAAGCTAAAGTCACAGGGTGGTTTGGTGAGTGTTCTACCTGCTTCCCCTCTCGCGTTTGGAATCGTATTTTCCAACTAGTTTCGTTTCTTTTTCACGGACTTTACCAGTCAAATAATTTAGAACTCCAAGTTACTTGGTGACAAATAAAAAAGTACTACACTAACCCGAAAAAAATTACCTTACTTCACAGAATATAATACTAATATGATCCTTGCTTTAACATGGAATTATCATTACCCGCAGACTATATGAGTGTTTCCAAAGATCTGCTGCATATACCCTTTCCCTCATAACAAACATCAACTAAAAATTAAAACAAGAGCGTTTCTCTATTTGCAGTCCGTCATTGTTTACGTGTAGCACGCAAGGTTAAAGTTTCATGGTTTGAATCCCAGAAAAGCATGTTTTTGCACTTGTCCTTTCTTGCATCATGATAAGATGTACAAATGTCTCAGCTCGACAGAATTCAACGTTAGAACTGTTCTGCTGCTTGCAGGAGTGGATGTTATCTGCTTCAGTAATCTATACTCCCGTGTTCCACCTGCCAGGCTGCGAGAGTAGTGCTTTCAATTATTTTGACTGGTATGTAATTTTCGCTGCTGGCTACAAGCAAGGTGTAACAAAATCTTGTGATATTGAATTTGAATTTAAAAATTTGGGGTGCGTCAGCACTTAGGCTATTTTGCACCCGTCACAATATACGGGGTCCAGCTCCTTACCATAAATAAAATAGCATTATTGCACTGTCTTGTTACTAAATTACAAAAAAATTCTGGCTTTCGTTAAAAGCTGAGGCTGCAAAGTGGAACTCAGCACACACAAGGACAAAAAACAGGACAAGACACACAAAATTATACTAGCCATAGTGCCAGTCGCCAGAGCCTCGTTCGTCTGCAAAATGTAGTGTAGGGTGTACTACTTGACAATTGGGTGTACTACGTTGAAGGCCACCCCTTACACCCCACCTCAAGTGGGGATTATTACAGATTAATTATTCGTTAAAATTAACATCAACAAGATAGCAAACAATGAACTATGAATCAACGAAATTAATAACAGCGTTTGCTTTTCTTTGACGGTTTACTCAGGAAACTGACCAGTGATCCAATATTTTGTTCCCAGTTATTTAAATTCATTATTTTATTATTATTATTATTATTTTATTTTTTTTTATCTACAAAGAAAATTAAAAAAAGAAACATAAGGACGTCTTATTTGAAATTCTTAACCCGTAGCGTGAAACAAAGAGTGGGAGGGACTTCGAAATGCAACATTTAACTTTCGTACTTGGTTCTTGGAGAGAACGTGCGTAATATTAATTTAACGAATGGTTTGTCCAATGAATGATTAATAATTGTGACAGACAGGCGGAGCAAGGGGCGAAAATCCCGTGGATAGAACGAAATTACTATTTACATTGGGAACCATCAAACGTGATGTAGTTACCTAACAACCACTGCATAGCCAACCCAAATCTCGACAAATTAAAAGTAAAAGCGAGCAAATGTAGAAATATTATGCAATAGATATTGGTCCATCATTCCCAGCTGAATTGTATCCCCAGACATCTCTCACAAGTGACTTATCAAAAGTTTCATCTCCACATGATTTTGCAAAACTCTACCTCTCCAATTCTACCTCCCTCTCCAGAGGTATACCATGTTCGATTCCCGGTGGAGGCACATAGTGGTTCGGATCTCACTTTAAAACTATAGGACGTGTCCCATTTAACCGATCTGTGCATAAAAGTGAACTTAAAACTATACATTAAAAAACTCGAGAGTTATTCCGATCTCCGCACGGAGTGCTTAGCAGAGAGTTTACGAAGCCAATGGTTACGGTTCGCATCTCCCCCTGGACGTGGGTGTTCTTTGTAAGTGTTCCTGCATCAACTTCCTAATTTCTTCCTATCATCACTCATCCTCATCGTCGCGATTAGCCAGAGTGATAGAAAAGCGACGCTAAATAACAAAATCGAATCATTCCAGACACACACACACACACACACACACAAACAACATACATACACTGAAGAGACTGAATAGTAGGAAATGTTTTGACATTTCTTATCACAAGTATGTGTGTTTTACATTGAAGGTAACTTCAATAATGCTTTGAGATGGGCCCAAGATATGTAGATCCGTCAATGACAGTCATTTGTTTTCTCCTCTCTCTTCCTCCGCATTGCTTTTACCCGAGAACCGCCGTGTTGCCAGTTTCCTTCAGTGCTTCGTTGTCAAAAGCTTCAAAAGCGATAAATATTACATCTCTACTTTCGATGTCTAAGGTTCATGATGATACAAATGCTTAGCATTGAATAAAGGCGACGACCATCTGTTCAAGAATGTTTCACATTTTGACAACGCAAGGAAAGGATTCTATTGTAAAGAGCTGCTTGCGTCACCCACGCTCCGACCGCTCCCTTACTATTGGACTTATGCACGTTGTGGTTCGGATACCACTTCTAATTATAGGTCAGCACCGATTAGCCCATCTTTGCATAAAGTAGACTTAGAACTCAATTTAGCGTGATCACAGGTTCCATTACCGAACATTTCGGTTTCTTGAAGGCAATTGGGGAGCTACGTGAAATAGAGGATAAAGATTACAGGGGCAAAGGGATTCGATGTGCTGACCACGTGTCAACTTATAAGAAAGCCACTTAACAGGCCTTTGTTATTCAAGGCCGTTTCGCCACGGAGTTTTTTCATCGTAACTGTTATGGAGATGATTAATTTTATATAAGATTGGCGAGAAAATATTAACAAAACATCCTATTATTGTGTTTCAAGCTAATCGGAGGTGAATTCTGTTACTGGGTGATAGATGGGTGTTATGATATGTCAGCTGTAAAGTTAAGAACAGTGGCGTATTTAGAAGGAGTTTTAGAGCTAGGTAGTCTTATTTTTGCTCAACTTTCTTAAAAAAAACACGTCAAATTTAGGAAAAGATGGCATGATCTAGGAGTGGTAAGACGTAACTCATAATCCCTTTACTGCATTTGTGAGTACGCCACTGAAAGCGTGGGGAATACTGCTGAAAATGGAGAGGGTTCCTTAAATAACGATAACAGGAGCGAGGTGTAAAGAATGGCTTTCCTGCAAGAGCCTAAATGTCAACCTCTCTTCCACGTCCTGGACTCAGGGGGGGGGGGAGGTTGCCATTAGGTTATCCTAGGCTATAACCTAGGGCCACACAAAAATGAGACACTGAAGGGACAGAAGTGAAGACCATGGACTATTAACATTTCTTAATGTTGTGATAATGGCAAATTAAAACATGCCAAATCCTATTACTTGCTTATTTCGTGAACGAAGGACTATCTAGCGCTTAAATAAGTTCTTACACCATGACCTATTTTCAAACGTCACCTAGATCATACAAACAATATGTACCGATATTGTATCAATGTTTTGAACTTTACAAGTGTACAGAGCATGCAGTTAGTGAAAATAAAGTACCATGATATCAAAATTATTAATAAAAATGTCTACAGTGCCCGAAAGAAAAGATAGCCTAGGGGCCCAAATTCTATATACTATCCCGCTCTGCATGGGCTGCATTTTGCAGACAATTTGGGCATTGACGTCTAGACTCACATTCAGTCTGTTTGTTGCGTACTGTCCAAACATTTTTGTCATTGCCCTCACATCAATTCCATCCTAATCTTAGCGATTGACCAAATGAAACAGAAGCGAGAAGTGAAATTAGTTAAATCAATCTGTAGATAACAGTAGAAAATGGCTGTGCCTTCCTCAAATTGAAGATTCCTATCGCAAATATATAATATAACATGAAGGATAGTATGAATGATGAAACAGATTGTTGGAACAAACACAATTTCATGTCAAGGTTTTCCAGAATGCGAACCTAGGACCCCGAGTTTTGTAACACGGTACGCCAACCATTCAGCCACAGAGCCGACCTGAAATACTTTTTTATTATTATCTAAACCTCAAAATAATATGTTAATATTGAATCAATGCTTTTTCTTGTTCACATCACATCACCTACAAATTATCAGTGATTGAAGGGTGTGTGAGGCCCTACACGTCGTTTTATATATTCTGTTAGATAGTCTGGTCATTGTTAAGAGACTAAACAAAATGCAGGACTACATTTAGAATATAATCGTTATATTTGCACCTTCAATCACTGCCACAATCACTGTAGGTGTAATGCCTATAAAGTGTGTTTGCAACACGCTCCGAAACGTTTGCCGGAATCATTGCAATGGGTGTGATTTCGCGCAAACAATTGTGGGGGAAGTTGTTGGCTGAATATCATCCAATGGTAACAACCGCTGAGGCTCTAATGGTGTACAGCAAACGTGAACCATATTGGGAGTACTGCATTCCCAACTAGTTGCCCCCATGCAGACGCCACTGTTGCTTGTGTATATAAGTGTTCACTCACTTACAAGCGAAACCGAAACTCGAGCTCTCGGCGAGACAACTCCAGGCGCCGTGAAACAGATAACGGTTGAACCACTGGCTTTCGTTGGAACATGCATTTCTACAGTCGTGGCGTCCCACTGCTTTGGTTGCGTTGAAGTATTTCGACAGGTGTCCGTATTTCGTTGCAGGATACATGCAAGACTTAACAGAAGAATGTTAATGATATGCATATGATATAAAATGGTGATTAATTATTATTCGGAAATTAATAGATGATTTCTCTTCTGCAGAGTGTAAGAATGTTTTCTTCCGATAAAATTAACGACGAAATAGTAAAAAAATATTTAACCAGAAGTTAACAAAGTGAATAACAGCCCTTGCTTTTATTTACCTTTTGATATATTACCAAAGCAATTACCGACCTTTTTTTTAATACTGCCGATACTGTGCGTAAATGCAGTCACTACCCCTGCCCCCAAAATGATATGTTTACTGTCTCCTTATATATATCTCTCTGCCTCTAATTAATTATATATTTGCCACGTAAGACAGATGAAACTGACATAGGAATTCGAACCTAGAATTTATTGTGTTCAGATAATGAGTCGACCGACATTTAACAATCGTGACGTCCTTTAACTTCTCCAGGCACAAATAGCCTAGATATATAAATTTACTTTCTTTTGATCTATAAAACACCCGATATTAACACAATTTCAAAAAACATCTTTTACATATGAAGCAAATTAAAACTGATTTGTGAGGGCATAGGAGTGCGCACGTGGGTTGCCAGTGCTGCATGAACACCTCCAAATGCGTCCTCAAAAAATTAAGAATGTAGAGACAACCATTATAATAACGAAAATAATGTCTCCCCTGCTGTCTTGAAATTTGAATTTAATGGTCGGACCTTTCTAAAGTTAAAGCCAGAAGAGTGAAACGACTTGCAGCCAAAGCTATCCTCTTCTCTAAATTTAAGCTGCTCTTGCCTATCCTCTTCTCTACTCTGCTTCATAAATAACAAACGTGTCGTGAGGCTAACGCTCTCTTCATTTTCGTCAGTTAATTTTTGAACAGCCTGTGTAATTTTACTTTTCCTCCTTGATATTTTGCTTTTCTGACAGTGCGCAGCATATCTTCAAGGAAAAAATTCTTCTAAATGCAACTCAAATTTCGTAAATTCTTCTTCGCTCATTCCCGTGCAAGATTTATGGTACCACTTTTTACAAAAACTACATTCTATTGCCCCCTCATAACAAAGTTCCTTGACGCAGCATTCAAGTACTTTATTCCAGCCTATTTCGGCTGCTTCGTCCTGAGACTGAGAGATCGACGTTCGAACCATGTTTGCACCACTGACCTACTTATCGCTAGCTCGCTAATCCCTTAATCCTGTACAGCTGCAACGAAAGAGCCTGCTCACCCGATCAAACTGTACAGCTTTTTTTCACTTTCTTACGTAGGACACAAATATCTTACACACAAATAATCCTATCTTAACTTATTATTAAGAAGATTTCTTAAGTTAAATGTATTATCTCAAAAAATAATCAGAAGGAACTCCCGGTACAAGGCACCATGTAGCGTTATACAAAATTGATTCGAAGATGAATTTTTTTGTGGACTGACGTCAAAAGCAAAACAGTAAATAAAACCGACAGTGGATTTATATATATATATATATATATATATATATATATATATATATATATATATATATATATATAAATAATTAATAGAACTGTTCTTTATAGGTGAGGTTTCAACATACAATATTTATACATCCAGGTCCAGGTATCTGACATCAACGGTTTATATACGTTTTCCGGAATACGTTGAGGGCCAGCTTCCAGAATAGATTTGTTGAGATACAATAAGATTTTTTTTCAATAACTATTTGTACCGTACAGAAATTTATTTTTTCTTGTTGTAACCAATGTTGCCTACTACACATGGCAAGAAACTACCTACCCTGTCGTTATTTAATTATTATTTTATTGTTACTATATATTTTTAATTTCATCACTCCAGGCGTTAACTTCCTTAGCGCGCTTAGTAAATATACTCAACACTAAACACACTAATCAATGAACACACTGAAGCACTAAACACATGGAGGGAGTTGGGGGGAATATAAACCTGGATCGTGACTAAAATCCAGTTGTATGTCTTCTATCTTCCTTAGTTCCGCTATCTAGGGGTCCCGGGTTCGAATCCCGCTCGGGCTTGGTTGTTTGTAAATGCCCATTCATCAATTTCATCATTTCATCCCTCATCTCCATCTTCGCAAATTAGCCAAAAGGCACAAAACGCGAAGTAAAATAAACTAAATCAATCAATCAATCATTCAGTAAATTCGACTCTATTGCTAACGGCCCCCATGGCTGAGTGGTTAGCACATCGTGCTACGTCGGCAGGGGTTCAGGGTTCGAATCTCGGCCTGAGCATAGATGTTTGTGAGTGTCCAGTCATCAATTTCATCATATCATCATCATTCCCATTGTCGAAAATTAGCCAAAAGTGACACACAAAGCGAAGTAAAATAAAGTAAATCAATCGGTCAATCTATTGCAACTAACCTTCGTGGCGGAAAGGTTAGCACATCGCTAACACTTCGGTGTTCCTTTGTGGATGCTTTTCATAAATTTCATCGTATCATTACTCATCCCCATAGTTTCGACTAGCCAAAACGGGTAAGAAAAGCGAAGCTACATAATAATAATCTAATCAAATCCACTTTATTTTGTTCATTTTTTTACCTTGCTGCCTCCAGGAAGGAGTGGCTACGAAACCAGAAGTTCTAATTTAGAATCATGAGTAAGGTATGCCATTGTGTTCCTTCCATCATTTATATCTGCATTCCAGCATTAATGGTCATTAACGATTAACTAAAGAAAAGCGACTCAGATCTACATTAATAGGCTATACGTTTAATTTTTACTGTCACTTCATTAATGTGGATCATTTCACTATCCTAGGGGAAAATGTTACTTGAGCAACGTAAGGAATACTTGCATTCGAGGCAATGCAAGACATGGGAGGGGGATTACTAAATTTAAACTACCACCTTTCGAAGCGTCACATATATTTTATGCAGTTTATGCTACACTGAGAGCATTTTATTGTTAGTTCATTTAGTTTATTTAGCGTCGGATTTCTACCATTTCTGGCTAATTGCGAGGATGCAAATGAATGTTAGAAGTGGAGAAGGGACGATCAGAAACATATAACGCAAACCCCACAGAGGATGATTATGTATGGCAGTTGGCAGTGGGTGAAAACAAAAATAAAGTATTTAAATTTTTCCTTCCGAATTTTTATGTGCTGTTTTATGTGCATGATTTACTTTTCAAGCTCTTCTTGGTGATTTTGTTTTTCTATCGCCTTGAATTTCTTTGGCCGTTATTTCTTCGTATCGATGTCACGGACCCAAACAGCACAGGTGATGTCACAGAAAGTACAGTAGTGCGTCCCAAATGGCGCAACGTTACCGTAATACGTCAACATATTATGCGCCGCTCAGTGTTCTGTTTTTTACCCTATAGCTACGCCGAACAACCGATTGGGAATTTTAGGTTTGAAAATTAAAGCCTTAACCTCCAAAAGTATCATATTAATATGAAAGATAATCTTAGAAAATGAAAGAAACTCTTCAACAAAGTTTTAAACTATATACGAATTGTAGTTATAGAAACCTACCGATTAAATTATATTCTTACACCAATATCCATATTTTGAAACATATTTTTATAGAAATAAATTACGGCTTTTCAACAACACTTTTAATGTCAGTTAAAATATATTCATATTTTCAATCATTGATTGACGCATAGTCGTAACGTAATTTCCTGAGAAATATGGTGTGAAAAGATTAATTTCCCCACTTCTAAAGGTTCGACTCTGTGGACGAGTGCGTTGAGTGACCGTACACTCCGAGTTCGAGTCCCGTCAGCCTGGACGAGGCTGTTTTGTGAGTGTCTCTTCATCCATTTAGCATAATCATGATCCATCGTCGTGAATAGTCAAAAGTGGAAGAAAAGCGACGTAAAATAAATATCAAATACAAATGACTTCTAAACAACACTGGTCTGGCAGACGACAAAGCTTCGTATTGTCCATAAACTCCACAAATGAATCTCGCAGTCCATCACCCTTCCCCCCCCCCCACTTCCCTTTTAAACAGGGGATCATTTCGTGGGCTTATAACTGTACAAATACTATAAGACATAAAATAGAACAAAGTAGGTTTCACCGGTGACCAGTAGCATAGAAGCAGCTCCCTCAATGCAGGGAAGGGGGAGGCTAGGGAGCTGGAAATGTTGTCTATGCCTTCAAATATTGGATAATTTCACGTACATATTTTTTTACACTAATAAACCGGTCTAAATTGTCCATTTTGACCCTAAATTGAGTAAAGAAAATTTCCTCGCTCGGCTCACAATGAGAGCTTTTCTTCATATAGAGTATATATGTTCTAAAATAATACTTTCGACAGAAGCAAAAGTTTAATGATGTGTAAAGGGTGTGTCGAATTGTGTTGTTCTCTTTGGCATACAATTCTCAACCTACGGCTCTCTGAATGCAAAACTTTAAACAATATTCACTGTACAACTTCTCTAACTGAATGTAATGTATTCGCTATATGTTATACGTCTAATAATAATAATAAATGCATGTTAACTGAATCAAGTCTTTTTCGGTGTAATGTGCTTTCGATCCCCTAGAAATCTTAAATATCGATCTTTATGTGTGAGACGAGACTTTTTGCCCCTGGAGGAAATCTGTCGACGCTAACTAAACAGATTGGTGAAACTTCAACTTCCCTGGGAAAGCCAAGGTTTGCCAATCAGTTTTTCATTAAATGACACCATGTCAGTGTATGGAGTCCAATTAATTTTTAAAGAAAAGCAGAATGAAACGATACCAAAATTAATGAACAACCATGAGTAGAAAAAATGCGAAAATAATTAAACACGAACACTTTCAGCACGAATAGAGGTTATATGGAAAGAACGCAGTAAAGGTACAGCTGTTCCCTGTGCATTGCACCATGACTGAATATCATGGGAGTGCGGACTGTGGAGTTATAGGTCATAATATGATAAGGTAACCTGATTACTGCAACAATTCTATGCTGTCTTCACCCGAAAAATATACGCAATGTTAGTGGTATAGGTGACTTCGCACACACCACACTGCGAGAGGAGGGGCCCGTGCCCCAAGACTCCATTCCGAGACCGGAAAGTCAAAGAAAGAAAATAATTATGATGATAGATTGAATTCTTGAAGTGCATCCGATTTGGAACACATTTTATTAAATAATTCTGAATTTTGCGTACGTATTGTGTGTGCCCATATTGCTATTATTCATTTAAATTATGAAACTAATTAGTATATTAATACTTGCTATTTAATCAAGTTAAAACATCATGACACTTTGCTGAATGAGTTGAAAGGTGCTTAGACTTAAAATGTGCTAAGATGACAGAGAACAGGCGATTGGTTTACATGCTGTTAACGAACAGCGATATCTCTTTATATGTAATCATCACGATCTCTCGCACAAACACTGCGTTATAAAGGAAGCAATAAAGAAAGATTCTGCCGAACTACTCTCCAATTAAAAATTATGGCTACTGGAGTTTGCACCGAAATTAAAAATTAACCACTTAACTTATTGAATTCTGATTTAAGCTAAAAAAAACTATTTTTTTTTCAAGTATGCTTTCAATTTCTTATCGTCGTGAGAACAAAAAAATGCAGCTTTTTTGTTGTTTTTCAAACTATGCTCTCTTTGAGATTCTGTAATTAAAAAACTTGTGGTCCAATCGGGACGAAATTTAAATACGTAGCTCTACTGGTTAATTTTTAATTGGAGTTCAAACTCGAGTCTCCATAATGTTTAATCCGACTGTAGACAATCATTCGCTCTCAGGCCATATGCCCTGAAAGCAGAGAAAACAGGAATGGCATAGTCTCCCTTCTTTCCATACTTTCAAGCGGCAACCCTTGAATCAGCCACGAACGGCGTCACCCATCCCCCCCTTGACGTCCCCTCGCACTCAGCAAGAAGCACAGCGTCGGAGATCCAATTGCTTACATGGGCCAATCTTGAAGGTCTCAAACAATTATTAAAATTCTGGTTTGAAAGATTGCGTTAATACTTTTTCACAATTTTCCGCAAAGTTTAGCTAAATCTAAAGAATAAACGCGATAATATGGAGTCATGAATATCGTGTTTGTACCTTCATAATTTTATCATTCCACTTCATTGTCTCGATTCATCCACGAAATAGACCAGCGGCGAAAAATAAACAAAATAGAAATAGCTATGTAGGGAACATTTTAATTGAATAAGTCGCTAATTCTTTCTAAATAATGTGACGTGTAGAAACGTTTATATTACAATCGAAGCAAGCAAGAAATATTTTTTTGCAAAATTGAGGGGAAAACCGGCAATTTTGACCAAATATTTAGTCTAAAATTTCTACTAAAGTAAAAAGTTGTTAACCGTAACTGGCTGCTGGGAGCTCAGAATGTAATCTTGATTTATTTGGGAGATGTAGGAAATGTCTCGTCTAAACACCCACTTCCCCCAAGCACAAAGTGTGCCTGTATAAAATGAGTAGGCATAATAGTCCTTCCATTAATACTGGCCATGGTTTGATTGCATTATCTTTCAGACATCTGTATTTCAACTGACTTGCAAAAGCGTTTTAGCATGATTTTTCTTTTACATTTGTTGAACAAAGAAAACTGGGAAACATTGTTAACTGTTCGACCATTTCTTACGTTAATAATACGCAAATGCGCGTAGGCGTGGAACTAAACGTACTTGCAATCACACGTGTAGGTACTTTAACTTTGTTTCGGGCGGGGTATAATACAAGGAAACTCATTAACATACATATACGTATTGCATTCTCCGTACCTTGTCCGGTACCCCTAGTGTCGTAGCGCGATGTGCTAACCAGTCCTCCACGGGGGCCTGCCGAGGCGATATATCGTCTTCATGATAAATATCGCCAAATGTCGTGACTACATATCGCTGACACCTTATATGTCGCCAAATATCGTGACGTTATATCGCTGACACGATAGATGTTCTAAAATTTATTGACGATATATTGCGCAACACTAGTAAGAAGTAATAACCTGGAAGTTAAATTGGAAGTTTAATTCGAAAATAAACGAAAGAAGGCAAGGAGAGGAAATTTAAAATTACAAACAGATTTAATAAATGATTCAAATGTTTGTAGGTAAGCGAAGATTTGTGGCCACCGAGAAAAGTGAGTTTACACTGGATATAAAGCAAAACAAACAGCCCGACTATTTCTTAAAAGTTCTTGAAAGAAATGGGCCTGAGAAATCAGACCATCCCATTGGCTGGTCGCAAATCGGAGTTAACCATTTTTCAGGACCAAACTTGAAACCAAAGCTGAAGAAAAGAAAACAGGCAGTTTCTGGATCCACGCATCTTTCAAATCTCCATTGCCGAAGTTGAAATTAAAAGATCGTCGAAGGGAATGTAAGGACACTTTATGTTTTGAAACATAAAAATAAACAAAACAAATTTTGCACTTTCATTTATCGTATCGAACCGTACTCTTGGTTATTTGTTAGTTTGATTTTGCAAGTAATCCTCTGCTCCAACACACCACACAAGCACGTGGGGCCTCTCCGATGGCGTAGTGGCAACGTTGTCGTTTTGCCAAGAGGTCCTGGCACACAGTACAGTGGTTCGGATCACACTATAAACTGTAGGTCCAGTTCCGATTAGCCTATCTGTGCATAAAGTGCACTTTATTAACAATTCAAATCAACAACACATTCATAGATTTGTGTGAAGTCAGGTAGAAGTCGTAGAAATAGTATAAACATATGCTTAAACGTTTTGGTATTATATTATCAAAGCTCAATTATTGTTTTCCCCTCCAATAATTCCCATCAAGCATCGTGTCACAACCCCCTCCCTCCGGACACCCCTGCCTCCAGTTTGTTTCACGACTGAGTTCACTGAAAACCTTGTCCGGTCAACTTAAGTAGCTGTTTTGTATGGATATGAGAAAACAAATGCAGAAGTTATTAACTTTGAGCATCTCAAGAATTCTCAGAATTCAAGATTAAAGAATTTTTACTTAGAAATGCAGAAAGTGATTAAAAACAAATTCTCACGATAACTTATGACATGTGTTTACAAATTATTTATCTCGGTCAATAAGACTTACGAGCGAAAAATATGTGCGACTTCCAGAAAAGATAATAATGATTTGAGATTTCCCCGCAACATGCAACACAGTGGCGACAAGCGATAAAATAGTAAAAATTTACACATTTTTGTAAGTACTGTATACTGGTTGTATACATTCTGAAACAATAACGTCTAAGATTACATCAACTTCATACATTCTCTCTTTCCTTTTCCCCCTACTGAAAGAACTTTTCGTTAAGCACTTTGGTTAGCGTAATTTGCATTGGATACCAAACTCTAGATTGAATTATTCTTGTAATAAATTGTTGACTATCAGCTAAGACATCAGAAAAGCGTCTTTGTCGTATTAGAACTTTCCTAATTTTACGCCTCCTCTCTGACAATTTTGATTGATTCCGACGATGAGAACGAATGATGAAGACAAGAAATGACAAAAAAATATTTAAAAATTTGTTTTAAGTCAACCTCTTGCAAAGATCGGACTCCACAATGTGCCTCCGCAGGGAACAGAACCTAGAACCCCTTGATTACAAGGCAACTGTGTTACCCACTGCACGATACACTACACAAAAATAAAACAGTCATTCCCAAACAAGGGGTGTATGCTTTATGTGAATAAAGTGGCCTTAAAATTAAAACAAAAACTAAAAAAAGAAAGATAGAAAGCAGAAATAAACTCAAGGGGTTCAACCTTGAACCGCTGGTGATGATATCTACATTCTGTCATTTGACATCTGAAACCTTTAGTCGATTTCCGTTGCGGAGTAAACGGCGTAACACGCTATGAAGCCTCAGGTTCCTACGTACCTGGTCAGGCGTGGATGTATCATTGTGTGATCCATCACCATTTCATCAGTTCGTCATTTATCCTCTTCGTCGCGATTAACCAGATAGGTAGAAAATGGGCGTAAAATAGAAATACACTGAAACCCTTAGTTTAGTGTTGTATTGGCGATGCATGGCAACTGTAACCACAAACATTCGTTCGTGTATTAGACGACCAAGATTTGAAATGTGTGCTCCTTTTCGAAGAATTCAATTACTACTTTCTGCACAGAAAGGCTATTCGAGACTGAACCTACAGTCTAAAGTGGAATCCGAAACACTGTACCACGTGTCCCCACCGGTATCAAACCCGTGACGCGACCCCTTGATTACAAGGCGACGCTATCGTTTTCCAAGACCACAGCAAAACGTCCTTTTGCTGTATACAGTCAACGGCAAAAATTATAGCAGGCAAGATATCAATAATTTTCCTCCATTATTTACTTTCCCAGACAGGGCTTTTTTTTAAGAAGCTGTATGACGATTCCGATCCTTGAAAATCACATTGAGGAACACAGACTTAATTAACATAATGATGAGCAATATGTCTATTATTACATTTGCCTTCGATTGTGCGCACAACACAGGAATTCTGCATTTATCGCAAGTTACACAGGAAGAGCGAGAGAAACCTGGAAAGTGCTTCTACATATAACATCTAAAAGCAACACCGAGTTGTCCCCCCCCCCACCCTTTGTCTGCGAGGGGCTTAGTGGGAATGGTTGCCACTGCTTCAGAAACACATTCAGGCCGTGTGGGAAGAGAGAGAACTAAGAAGGCTCACTACCGTGTTCTCTCAGCATTGCTTCACGAAACGTATAACAGAAATATATTCAATTTAAACTTTGTAAACCAACTTTATGCTTTAATGTTGAAAAAATAACGTTATTTAAAAGCAGCGAAGTTAATCATAAAAGATGAGTGTCTGGCAACCTTAGATACCGATAGAAGAGAAACAAGATCGCCTGCTTGACAGTAAGGTTGTCCTGTCTCCTGGTTGCAACGTTGCAAACGCAAGCTGCAGAAAATGCAAGCTCTTCGAAAAAAAGTTTAGAAAACACCTTTTTTTATAATCAATAGGTCTACAAACCGAAGGCAATAGCAATTGAATAGAATGGCCATATTTTCACGCAACAACTTTACTTTTTACTCTACCTTTTTTTTTTTGTCTGAGAGCGTACCGGGGGTGGGGTCTGTAGACTCCCCTAATACATGAGCAATATTCAAAGAAATTTAAATGCAGTATTTATTCATTCATTCAGTATAGGTTATATACGCGTGACTTACAAAGTACGAAATTACCTTACATATAATTTTGTTGTGGATTTGTCACATTTTACATTGTTATAACAATTTTCTTCTGCGATAAACAAGTGCTTAGCTTTCCTTAAGCTGTCATTGAATATAAGTCAACTAAAGCGAAAACCGAAATCCTCAGCATTGTACGTACCAACATGTGACACTGGCGACACCACACAAAATTAGATAAACTTCATAATACAACGACCTCGTACTCTAAACCAAACCAATGCAATGCTCAGGTTATAATATCAATAATATGGCTACCGTTCCAAGTATTTTTTTTTGTGAAAGTATTGTGGATTGTGTGGATTAGTACGAGGTTAAGGTAACTAATTTGTACCGTCTGGTTAACCACGACGCGGATATGAGAGGACGTGCAGAACGGAAGAAACGGAATGTTTCCTGCAAGTTATCTAAGGTTCTGGTCAAATAATCGTCTGCAATAAGTGAGAAATAATTCCAAAGGGCGGAATCACAGCCTGATTTACTGAAATTGCTGTTCTCTGCTTGATTTCCTACTCAATAACATGCAACTCGCTATCACTACAATTCACGAATGTTGACGAAAAGAAGATTTAAATAAGATAAGGCATTTTGCCACCCCAAACTCGTGCACCCCAAGGTCCGGGCTGAGACGTTAAGGCAAAATAAATTCATTAAATGAAGGGCTCTGGTATAAAACATGGTAAGTGACATCTTACCATGTACATCTTACATGTACCATCTTACAAAAATGATCAAAATGTCACAAACAGTTCAATCTGTTCTTTATACTTAATTTTTTGCGATTTTCTTGTCACCTGAAGTGAAACGAAGGAAGGTTTTTCACCGTAACACTGGATTGCTCAATATCCCTCGAAACGATCTCCTCTCAGCGGATGATAGTGCATGAGAACTATTGGGAGCTAAGAGGTCCAAGGGCAAGGTGCAACGGGGGCATTTCCACAACAATCTCTCTTTCAAAAGATCATTAACAGATCTACAACAATAGCAACGTATTCACAATTAAAGTGAAACAAGAAAGGACAATAAATATAAGAATGAAACCTAATTGATTTATATTAATAGAAAAACTAAACACAATGTTTCAAGTGTTACGCCGACATCCGTGGAGGAGTGGTTAGCATAGCGTGCTACGACGCCTGAGGTCCCGGGTTCGAATCCCGGCCTGGGCATGGTTATTTGTGAGTGTCCCTTCATCGGTTTCATTGTACATCAGCCATTTCCATCTTCGCGATTAGCCAAAAGTGGCAGAAAAGCGAAGTAAAATAAACCAATTCAATCAATCAATCTTTCAGCTGTACCATAATAAAACAATTTCATTAATTTTGAAATTAATTGACATCTTTAACCACTTAGTAAAGAAATCAGTTTGCTACTTTATGCAAATCTGATATTTATGAAAGTAAAAAATAATTCTTTAAATGTATTTAATAATGTTATTTCTAAATATTTAGTGATTTAGTAATTAGTAATGTTGTATTTAATTACTTATACATATTAGCGCGCACGTGCGTGTAGATTAAGATCTTCGTAAACCTCAACCAGTGATTTCACACCATGTACACGAAGCAAAAAGAAGAAGAGTCAGTATTGATTTATTTGTGTTTTAAGTCCACTTTATGCACAGTAAGGCTAATCAGAACTGAACCTACAGTTTAAAGTGGGATCCGAACCACTATGTGCCTCCACCGGGCATCGAACCCCGTACCTCTTGATTACAAGGCAACGACGAAGAGTCAATATGATGATGTTACACCCATATTCTGCCTTCCGTTCCAAACATATGGGCCTTCCTGATTGTTTCATGCCCAACGCTGTCGCTTTGTAATGAAGGGATTCCGAGATCGAACTTTCATGCCTGCTTGGGGTAGATTGATCAGAGGCTCGAATCCCACTTTAAACTGTAGGTCCTTCCCGATTAGCCTATCATGCAAAACGTGGACTCAAAACAAAGTTAAACCACAGATGAATGTGGTTTGACCAAAGTTTTGCTTTGACACGTACGCTATATTAAACGATGAAACAACATTGACCCCCCCACCCTTCACTCATCCGTTTTTCTTTGTAGTTCGCATGTATTGACTTGAATTATATCCTACTTAAGTGGATGATGGACCAAGTTTGATGTACAGATATTACCAACGATGGCAAAAACGAAGTACGTAGTGACTAGCAGCTAATGCAAACGCAATTTTGAGTCTGTAGCTTTTCCGAACGCGGGATGAGACTTCCTGGCGCCATTCTTTACTCCGCAGACGCTGCCAGCAAGGGAGGCCACGAAGCAAGTTGCACAGAATTAGCTATCACTTGTGGCGTTCTGAAAGCCCACTGTGGAAAATAAAGGAACTCACCAAAGAGTGTTTTCTTTTTACTTTGTACAGTCAACAGCAAAGAAATGGTAGGCAAATTGTCTATTGCTATCTTCATTACTTTTTATTCTATATCATGTGCTCTTTTAAGGAATGACACTATGTTGGTTCGAAGCAGGCATTGCCCTCTTCATATTGACGTCATTATTTCAATTCAGTACCATCACATTGTGTAATACAGACTGAATGAAAATGGTGGTGGACAATTCCCCTACTGTTTCTTTCGCCGCTGAGTGTACAGCAGAACTATTAAATACATTTATAAAATGATCAGAAAATACTATAACTTTAGATCAATTCGTATTTTCTTTTAAAAAAATTCAGCCTGAGGCTATCCAACTACTCTTCTTTAGCCAACATATTTAAAGACGCTAAAAGCATGAAGCTTGTACAAAATTATGTAACGAGATTGCTAATTTGAAGCAAGTATATATGATAAAATATTTTGAGACTCATTTTAATCAACGCAAAGCAATGTATATTTTCTGCAGCGACCAATTTATTCGTCCAACAAACTTATGTAAGTTATTTAGATAACTATCCACTTCTACTCGTTCCTCTGGACCGGCACCAGAAGGCAGAGTGGTTAGCACATCGCGGTACGACGCCAGGGGTCCCGGGTTCGAATCCTGACCTGGGCACGGAAGTTTGTGAGTGTGCATTCATCAATTTCATCATATGATCACTCATCCTCATCTTCGAAAATTAGCCAAAAGTGGCACAAAAAGGGAAGTAAAGTAAAGCAAATTAATCAATCAATCGTTCCTTTGGGGCAGGTAGGAGATTCAGTTCAGACGCGATTGAGTAATGTGGAACTGTTTCACCCCTAAATAGAACCGAGATGCAATGCGATAATATTTTCTTTCGCCCTTCTTTTGCTTAGATGTTCGACTGTGCAATATGGCAATTACCAGTTAGTTACTGATAAAGTAAAAACATATAAATGTGAAGGATAATAGCAGGTTGACGTGTGAATATACAAATTTATTAATTTGGAGTACCTAAATGTAAAATCGTCGCGATTAACAAAACAGGAAGAAAAGCCACGTAAAATATACAGTGCGTTCAATTTAAAATTGAACCCACCGGAAAAGCATCATGAGAGTAAGTATTAATTTCCTTTTCAATTTCCTTGCCTCTAAGTTCCACACCAAGCTATGTGACTATGCAGCCGTAGTGTTACCATTACAAACATATAAATGCATTGCGTTAGGTATTCGTAAATGGGCGGACTGCGGTACAATTTTAAATTAAACGCGCTGTAAATAACCGAGTATAAATAGTTGTTTATTAACTTCGGAATTTCCTTTTGTGTTGCTTACGAATTTAGAAACAGTACCTGAATACTTTCTTCCGAAAGAAGCACTGCACAGGCACACAACCTCCACATGTGTACATAAGTATAAGTGTGTGATTAGAAATTAAATATGAATGATAAGAAACGTTATACTTTTTAAAGATGGTGGAGTTATTGATTTACCGTTACTTGAAAATTCCGGAATCTCAGGTATTGGCAACAACGAAATATCGATATATCGAAACGGTACCTTCGTTATTTTCCGGTACTTTCTGCATCTTTGATGTAACCGGTAGTTCGAGATATTGAACCAGGGTATCTAAAACTCACTCTATACTCGTAATATTCTGAGACTAACTCTTGCAAGGTATAAGTTTACTCTCCAGCACTTGAAATGAGAAGAGAAAGGAAAGGAAGGGGGATTTCTCGCGCCCATAAGCAAAGATGAAGACATGGGACTGGATCACAATTCTGCCATTGATGGCAACAACTAGGGTGATGTTCTAGCCCCTTTTAGCCCTAGTAATGAGCATCACCTCACGTCACGAAGTCTCCGGGGTGTCACTTCGCGAGGTTTTCTTTCTCCTGATAGGAGAGGGAGCTACTTTTTTAGTTTTACCGTCGGGGCAAAACGAGCCGACATCTGGACAAAGCCTCTGGTTCGAATCTCGAACGTCCCCCAACCTTTACGTTGCAGAGAAAGCAATGGCAAATGGGCGCGGTAGGAAGAGAACCAACGAAACGCACGCATTCATGTAATATAAGATTTTCATATAAAACGTTGTTAAATGTTTAAAAACTCTTACTTGACTGATCGAAATCAAATTATTTCAAGGATGGGGTCGACTTCTCAACTGATCACTCTTTTGGTTTGCCTCTAATTATGGTCATCCATTCTTAACTTACTTATTTCTTTTTTCCATTGCTTTTGAAGTGGAGATGAGTGGAGTGTCAGAAAATTTCGTTAGAGGACGCAGTTGAGAGGACAAGAAGTGCCAAAATTTGAGGGGAGGCAACTACCCCCACGCCCCCATAATCGCCGCCACTGTGTATAATCCTATTCTAGTTAATATTATTAATAATAATATGTTAATGTAATTGCCCTTGTTCACCAAGAAGTGATTCCATGGCTGATGGTTACTGTGGCACGATATTTAGGGAATGGCCTCGGCTGGAATCTACGATGGAGTTATTTTTTATGTAATCCGCTTCGAGCTAATTACTTCATTTCCTTGTTTTTAACTTGCTGGTGTATATAGTGCACCGTAAAGCAGGCAAAATTAAAAAAAATATCCTGAAATGGTCACATAACGGGGTATATTTAGTGCTGTTAAAACTATTGATTGATTTGGTTTATTTTACTTCGCTTTCTGCCACCTACGGTTAATTGAGTTGAGGACGAGTGATCATATAACCTAATGAAATTGATGAAGAGACTCGCACAAACAGCCAATTTCTGGCCAGGGTTCGAACCAGAGACCCCTGGCTTCGTAGCGCGCTGTGCTAGCCACTCCGCCACGGAGGCCGGTTGCTGCAACCATCGATATCCGTTATCTGTACTCGAAAATATGACCTCTAAATATCGATATACTGAGAACCGACATTTTCGGTATCTTCGGTAACCAACATAAAGTACTCTCTTTAATGGTGACATTCATTTATATTTTGTAAGGTTGAAGAGTAGAGGCACTAACGTTAGGCCCTACGAGAATATTTGTGCGCGTCTGAATTTATTTGCTCTCATCTACCAACAACTTCAACTCATTGTTATATTTATGATAGAAACTGATGATTTGATTTGATTTGATTTGAGTTGATTTAGTTTATTTTACTTCGCGTTTTGTGCCTCTTGGCTAATTTGCGAAGATGGGTATGAGTGATGAAATGATGAAATTGATGAATGGACATTCACAAACAACCAAGCCCGACCGGGATTCGAACCCGGGACCCTTGGCGTCGCAGCGCGATATGCTAACCACTCGGCCACAGGGTCGGGCTAGAAACGGATGAAAAACGCCCGCTCTAGTAAAGACGATTTTATTATTAACACTATTAATATTATTATGGTTTGTATATATTCTTTGCCCCAACAGGCAGCGAGCTAGCAGAAGGGCGATTGAGTTGTGTAGAAAGAGCTACAGCTGATGACCGAGACGCACTGGGAAAACATCCCCCCCCCCTTTTTTTCAGAAGCGTGCGGTAAAGGAAACTGAGCAAGCACCACTTGCGTTTGTTTTTTTAAACATTTTTGTATCTTAAGTTCATGTCTTTCAATGCCTTTAACACCTTAGAATGGAATTAATTTCTACAACATATTTACATGTGCAGACCTTTCAGTTCTCCTATTTGCAGTGGTATTGCCTGCAAACATAAACCGGCTCGCTCAGCCACGCGGGTTAGCTGATCGCGTTACAAGGAAGAGACCGAAGCTTGACGCCCACTGAGACGCGGCGAAACATGGAAATTTCCGGCAACAGATCTGCTGTCTGCTTCTACTTAAATCAAATGGTGTAACGCCCACTACAGTGAAACGCGCGAAACCGAAGCACGAAAATTTTGGCAGGTTATGTTACAGATTATCGCCCACTGAGACGCCGGAAACGGGTCTGTCGTGTTCATTTGCTGAGTTTCTCCGCGTCTCAGTGGACGTCATGCTTTATGCAGTACTTACATGGTCACTGTCCGTCCCCCTTCACGCTAAATAAAAAGTCGAAAGCAAGCGATTCCAGGCCCGCGTTTGTCCTTGGCAAGGGTGTTGGAAAGAACTCGTCTACGCTGCCCAAAAGTGTTCTAAATTCCAGAATTTTACATGCATCCGTGGAACCAGCTAACTCGGTACGATTATGCTGTGTGAAACTTTTCAGTAATCAACAAATTACCATATAAAGTTAGTCAATGATCAATGGCCGTATGGTATATTATTATAAGTAAAATCACCAACCAATACTTGGGCATATCCTGCATGTGAACAGTAACTCCGAAATATAGAGCGTATGTAACATTGCAAATAGGGTGAGGAAGAGGGTGCTATTTGGTAGCGTAGCGTGGGAGCTGCGGACACGTGTTTTCTTTACTGTGGCCATCGTCCTGTGTCATTCTGTTCTTTCGTGTGGTGCTTCTGCTATCTCGAGTGAAAGTAGGGTCTATATTGAAAATGACCGCCATGGATGACAAACCAGACGAGCCACCGATTTGCAGTGGTGCAGGTAAGTACTCGATTAGGGATCTTTTATCATTCAGTTGAAGAACTTCTACCGAAATGTTGGAGGTGGTGCATTATGAGAGACCGTGCCCTGAACTATGCATAACCAAATCAAGTAAGAAAAACGGGAAAATTTTCAACAATCAGTTAAAAGTGTCTCAGTAACAAACAATATTATGTGGTGGTTCTTGTTGAATTTGTTTTAATTCCACTTTTTAAGTACCACAAAAAGGCTAATTTGGATTGGGCCACAGTTTAAAGTGGGAAATGGCTACGCCTCGACCTAGTATCGAACCCTTTCATTACAAGTTAACGACGTTACGTATTATGTGTGTTATAATTAGCCGAAATGGAAAATTGACCCGTCGTTTGCCTATCACGAAAAGTCACGCCCCTGTCCCCCTTCCTATGGTTTAGCTGTTTGACTGTGCATTCTGGCGAATGTCAGTGAGAGAAGGATACGCTTAAACTAATATATTAGTAAAACATTACTCACATTATTCACAGTTTAGAAGTATATAAGATCGTCACGGTTAACCCAATACAAACAAAAGTGCCATAAAATTACTTAGTATAAATAGAAGTAATACTTAATTTGTCTAAAGTTGCATTATTTTCATAAAGCTTATCCCTTTTGCGTTGATTCCCAATTTAGTAAAAAAAAAACGAACGCGCGTTCACCCCCCATATATTTTTAGTTTTGAGTTTGTATTTTAAGGCCACTTTATGCGTAGATAAGCTAATCGGAACTGGACCCACAGAAGTGCAGAAATGCAGGACGTTGTCTGATTGCAATATAAATACAACTTGTAAGAAACGTGATACTTATTACGGCTGCTGGAAATATCAATATAGCAGACCCCCAAGTATTGGCATCAAACAAATATGTTCTGCATCTTCGATGTGACCTGTATTTCGATACACCGAAATCTGGTATGTAAAATCCATAACTGGCTGTCCTACGCATTTTATTCTGGGGTTGACACTTCCAAGGCACAGTCAACGGCAAATATAATGGTAGGAAAATTGCCCAACGCTATTTTCATTACATTTTCATTCTAGTGTACATCCTATGTTGTTTTTAGGAGTAAACTACGTTAGTTCGAAGCGGGCAATGGCCTCTGCTTATTGATGTCATTATTTCAATTTATTATTATCACACTGTGTAATACAGACTGAATGAAAATGGTGATGGATAGTGGCGGCAATCGGGCGCCAAAACTGGGGTGCAAGGTGCCAAAACTGCTGTGCAAGGTGCCAAAACGGGGGGGGGGGGAAGATGCCAAAACTGGGGGGAAGGTGGCAAGGAAAGTTTAGTTTCCCTTGGTATATAAGGTTTAGCATAAAAGTTGCAGAAAAAGGGAGGAAGTGCCCCCTTGCCACCTCTGGCGATGGACAATTCGTCGTTACCAGGATTTCTGAATAATAGAGCTGTCCTATGTTTTGTTGATGTTTTGTGCATAATAGGTTAGACGAACCAGGTGATTTAAATTGACTTGAGCTTTTATTATAAATCAACTTTGTGTAGAAATAGGCTAGTCATGGTGGACCTACAGTTTAAAGTTGAATCATAACACTATGTGTCTCCATCGAACACAGGACATCTTTATTACAAGACAACGAAGTTGCCACTACACCATCGGGGAGAGCCTCTAAAGACACACCAGCCAAATTATAATCGAGAACTCCAAATTACTTAGGGACAAATAAAAAAAAAATAGTACACTAACCCGAAAATGTAATACTAGTATGTTCCTTTCTTTAACACGAAATTAGCATGACCTGCAGACTACATGAGTGTTTCCAAAGACCAAAGATATGTTGCTTATACTCTCTCCTTCACAACAAACTTCAACTAAGAATTAAAACACGAGTGTTTCTCTTCGTCATATTCTGGTGAACCTGATTAACAAAAATGTCAGATCTAAATTTTACTTCCAGTCCGTCTTTATTTACGTGCAGCGCGCAAGGGTAACGTTTCAGGTTTCGAATCCCAGAAAAACATGCTTTGTACTTGTCTTTCTTGCATCATGACAGCTGTACAGTGACGAACAGTTCTGGGTTGTAACGATTTCATTGACTTTCAATTGGACAATTACAAACCAGTAGTGTGTCAGTGACTGTACTAACGTCCCAATTCGATATTTCAACGGCAGTGTTTTTCTACTGCTTGCGCAAGTGTGTGTTATCTGCTGCCGTAATCTACAGTCGTTCCCCTTCTCCCACTTGTTTGGCTGCGAGAGTAGTGCGTAAGAATTATTTTGACTGGTATCTAATTTTCGCTGCGGGCTACAAGCAAGGTGTAACATGATTGATTGATTTAGTTTATTTTACTTCGCGTTTTGTGCCTCTTGGCTAATTTGCGAAGATGGGGATGAGTGATGAAATTATGAAATTGATGAATGGACATTTACAAACAACCAAACCCGACCGGGATTCGAACCCGTTACCCTTGGCGTCGCAGCGCGATGTGCTAACCACTCGGCCACAGGATCGGGCAACAAGGTGTAACAAAATTATACCTAATGCCACATATAACATGACGATTATTATTAGAGATTAATTATGATTGCCCTTTTGCGGAGTGAAATACTTTTCTCTTTCGCAATAACTAACAACAACGGGATAGCAAAGTTATGAACTATGAATTAACGTAATGAATAACAGCGTTGGTTTTTCTGCGACAGTTTACTTAGGAAACTCACCTGTGGTCGAACGTTTCATTCCCAGTTTTTCTAAATGTAATATTATTATTTTATTATTTTTCTAAATCTTGTATTTACAACGACAATCAAAGAAAAGTAAGAATACCTTATTTGAAATTGTTAATCCCCCGAGACAAAGGGAGACTGAGTTCGGAATGCAAAAGTTAACCTTCGTACTTGGTTCTTGGAGAGAACCTTCATAGTATTAACATTACGAATGGTTTGTCCAATGAATGAGTAATAATTGCAACAGACAGGCGGAGCAAGGGACGAAAATCCCGTGGATAGAACGAAATTACTATTTACATTGGGAACCATCAAAACATGATTTGCTTACCTAAACACTACTGCATACCCAGCCCAAAGCTTGACAAATTAAAAGTAATAACGAGCAAATGTAGAATGAAATGTATTAAGAAACAGTTATTGGTCCATCATTCCCAGCTGAGTTTTATCTTTAGACATCTCTCATAAGTGACTTATCAAAAGTTTCATCTGTCCATGATTTTGCAAAACTCTACCTTTCCAATTCCACCTTCCTCTTCAGAGGTATACCTTGTTCGATACCCGGTGGAGGCACATAGTGGTTCGGATCTCATTTTAAAACGTTAGGTCCAGTCCCATTTAGCCTACCTGTGCATAAAAATGGACTTAAAACTATCCGTAAAAAAGCCAGAGATATACCGACCTCCGTACGAAGTGGTTAGCACAGAGTTTACGACGCCAGTGGTAACGGGTTCGCATCTCTGCTGGGCATGTCTGTTCTTTGCGAGTGTTGCTGCATCCACTCCGTAATTTCATCCTATCATCACTCATCCTCATCGTCGCGATTAGACACACTCTGTAGGCGACGCTAAATAACAAAATCAAATTTTTCCATGGGCCCGTACGCACGAACAATATATACATACATTGAAGAAACGGAATAGCAGAAAGGTTTTGACATTTCCTTTCACATACTTCTGTATTTTACATTGAAGGGGCCTTAAGTGATGCTTGCTGTGTCCGGTGGTGCGGACGGAATAGATAGTCAAAATGCTACAAAAGGAACGTTTGACCCATCTTTCAGGGCTGAAAGACGGTGTTACGGAGTATCTTTGCGAAACTTTTCTTTGGTTTGTTCAAAAGATTTACTGGTAATTCATTACTGCAAAGATTACTGTAACTGTGTTTGCTTTATCAATATTATTTCCGTACTCAAAGCACGATTTTCAAAGTGCTTTGAAGCAGTCGAACGGTTATTGCCTAACATATACGGCCAGCCCTATGTAGTTGTGGTAATTTCTTCGGCCTGTAATCAAGGAGATCCGGGTTCGATACCCGGGGGAGACACACAGTGGTTCGGATACAACTTTAAACTGTAGGTCCAGTCTTGATTAGCCCATCTTAGCATAAAGTAAACTAAGAAATCAAGTTAGCGTGATAACAGATTTATTTACCGGTGGGAGCTCGAACATTTCTGACTCTTGAAGCCAGGTGGGAAGCTACGTGAATTAGTGGGATCCGATCGAGAAAACCAGATAACAGCGGCAATGCGATTCGATGTTCTGATCACGTGTCAACCAATCAACAGGCGTTTGTTATTCAAGGGCAGTTTCGCCACGGAGTTTATTCATCGTGACTGTTATATAGATGATTAATTGATAAGATGAGCGGGAAAATATTGAAGAATCAGTCTGTTATGCTAACCACTACGTCAGCTTGTATTGTGTTTCACGCTAAACAGAGACGAATTCTGTCACTTGGTTATGATATGCCAGCTGGAAAGTTATGGAACAGCTGTCTATCTACTCGTACAAGGGGTTTTAGAGCAACTTTCCTTTTAAGAAAACGTCAAATTTAGGAAAAAAATTGCATGATCCAGGAGTGGTAAGAAATAACTCATAATCTCCTTATGCTCACATCCCTTTACTACATTTATAGGCAAGCCACTGAAAGGGTGGGAATATTACCCACAAACAGGAGCGGGGTGTAAGGGATGACTTTCCTTCAAGCGCCTAAATGACAACGTCTCTTTTAGGTATGACATGATGGACTCAAGGTAGGGGGGCGGGGGGTTCGTACTAAGAAACCTAGGGCCGCACAAAAATGAGAAGCTGAAGGAGCAGAAGTGAAGAAGACCATGGACTATTAAAATTTCTTAACGTTGTTATAATAGCAGAATAGAACATGTCAAATCCTTTTTCTTGCTAATTTCATGAACGAAGGAGTATCTAGCGCTTAAATAAGTTCTTACATCATGACCATATTTTCAAAGGTCACGTGATACAAACAATATGTACAATTTTATTGCTCGAATATAAACAATTATTCCTCGAAATAAGAATGTAAACATTTTGAATGCCAACAATTAAAAGTCAAGTGGAGAGATATTGAAGGCTGAAATCAACATCCTTGTTTCTTGGTTCGCGTCCAGTGTGGCTATTGTTTTCCTTTAGTGCGTTTGCGGTATTTGTGTTATATGGCGAAATATATATTGAAAGTGGCAGTTTTAAAGGACAACGAAGTTTAATGAATATTTTTAATCAGATGTATCGATATTTTGAACTACACAAGTGCTATTAGTACAGAGTGTGCATTTTGCAGACAAACGGGGCTTTGGCGTCTAGACTCACACTCAGTCTGTGTGTTGCTAACCGCCCATGCGTGTTCGTCATTGCCTGGCTTCAATTTCACCCTAATCTTCGCGTGACCAAAAGAGACAGAAGCGAGATGTAAACTAATCAAATTAATAAGTAGATAACAGCAGCAAATGTTGTGTCTTCATGCAAATGTCGCATATAATGTGAAGGCTAGGATGAATGATGAAACAGACTGTTGGAACAAACACAACTTCATGTCCAGGTTTTTTAACCGGGATGCGAACCTAGGACACCGTGTGTTTTGTGGCACGCTACGCTAACAATTCAGCCACAGAGCCGGCTTGCGGGAGTGATTTCCGAGACGTAAACGATATAACTGGGAAGATGAAAAGAGACTGTTGCATTGGCGTCTTCAAGTCTGCACGGAGCGTTCACCACATCAGTTGCAAAACCTTAACTTGATTTTGCTGTTTCATGGGTGATATTATTTATTCCCATATTTTCGGTCATTGTGTTTCTGTATAATCAAGGCGTCTCGGGTTCGATACCCGGTGGAGGCACTAGTGGTTCGGATCCCAATTTAAACTGTAGGTCCAGTCCCGATTAATCTGACTGAATAAAGTGGACTTAAAACACCAAGTCAATTAATTGTGTTTCTGTAGTCGAACTTTGAGATATGCATGCGAAAAGAAATGTTAATTCCACGATGGTGGATTAAGGGTGTATGCTTTGTTAACTGACTAGCAATTACAATTATGGAAAATTAAATCTTTGTAGGTAGGCTCACCTAAAGACTACTGGTAAAATGTTTTACTTTTATGTAGGACTGCTGAATTCACCGCATTATTCCTACAAGGGAAGGGAAACTATGCCTTCAAAATGTAAATACTTTTATCCAAAACACGATTAGCCTTCCTGTGCATAAAGTGGACTTGAAACAAAAAATTAATCAATCGATCTTATCCAAAACGCTAGTAAAAAAAAATTAAAAAAGAGGGTGGTAAAAGTTGTTTTCAGCACTCTGTCGCTGTCCTCAACATTTCGGCATCCATGTCTTACTTGAGAAGCACGGACTTGAACTTTCGTACAGTATAAACGAAATATTACGTGCAACCCTCCCCCACTCCATCCGCCAAAAAATCTGCTGCTACCAGGGGGCTCTGGGTTCTACTCTAACTCCGCGCTTTTAATCCGAGGAGACGGGGTTCTTCACAAATTGACTCACATCCTAGCCTTTCATGAAAATTCGCGCTTTTAGTAGGTCATTCCCAGTGAATAGAACTGCGGAGGTGTAGCTCGCGCACATTGAAACAATGTTTGTTAAAAAGAACTTACGAAGCTTGGTTCACGTCAAAATAGAGGCCTAGCAGTCTTTGTCGAATTGTATGACTCGTTCCCGTGTGTCTCCATATCGATGGCGGGGCAATCGTTTCACGGTTAAGCTCTCGAAATTAGTAATATTTTATCATTACTGCAAGAATTGTGCGTTACTTTTCCTTTCCTTTATGCTTACTTGAGAAATGTAGATTTATTTCAATTTCACTGGTTTTTATAGTTTTCACTTTGTTCTACAATACGTATATCCTATCAACATACGTATTTTGTATTTTTACCTGCTCAAATGATATAACTTGGTTCTCTAATATCTAGAGTTGAAGCACGGCCAATTTGTAGCCATTTTTATAACTTACTTAAAACTGTTATTCCGACGAAAATTATTTGTGTTATTGAAGTCGTGACTTTACAATTTTATGATCTGTAGGAATCGAAGATGAAAGAGGTACAAATTACATCACCTAGCCTATACCTTTTTTCGACTACATTTGAATTGTATTCTAGCTCAGGAGTAAAAGACAGAAGAGGAAAGGTGGCAGCCAAATTGTTGAATGAATGGGAATCTGACCAAAGCGAAGAACCCTTGCAGCAATACCATATAATACATGATTGCAAGCATAAAACCATTGTTTTACAAAAGAACTACAGTTAAGACTGGAATAAGTTTGGTTTTTCTTATCCCTAGCTTCCCCTGGCGTACAAGAAATTAACATACCTGAGGGGGCCTCAGAGGCCCAGACATTTTTTTCCTTTTTAACATTAAAATTAAAATTCATGGAACAATTTTTTAATGAATCATTTCTTCTTTTGTTGTTCATATAACTTATATAACAAATATAATAATTGCAAAATGACCATCATGTGAACCAATTATTACACGAGTGTCACACACATTTTATCATTCACTAGACCTCAAAATTACATGTTAATGTTGAATCAATGGTATTTCTTGTTTTCGTATGTGCTGTTCTCAAGTAATTATAATAGCTACATTAATTACCATAATTATCAACCAATTGTACACTGTTACAGGCACAAGTTTCATGGCGGAACATACTGATAGGCCCAAAGCGTGAATTTTCCTCCTATGTACGTTACCTTCATCATTGTATGAGCAAAAGTAATTCAGAAATATTGGTAGGGACCATTGCAACGTATTTTAATTTATTTTCATTTTTTAAATACAAATGTCCACAGTTGAGAATTTGGTTGGCCTGGAATCCCCCCCCCCCGGGTAAGCTAGTGCTAACAATATATCATTTTAATTAAGGGCGCGGGGGAGGGGCTGATTCCAAATAAATAATGGTTATGCACAATATAATGTAATCTAGTCAGTAGGGCACCTGTCTGCCACACGGGAGTCCCTTGGATGATCTAAGGTCGAAATGTTTCCGCCGTTGTCCCCGCGTAAAGCGACTGGAGCTCATCCAGCCTCAAATAAATGGTGGGTAACTAGAGGTAAAACTCTGGGATGTAAAGGCGACAGGAACGTAGTGCTGATCACATCACCTCCAAATTGACCGTGATCGAAGAGTGTGTGAGGCCTTACACATCTTTTTAGATAGTCTGTTAATCTTTACGAGACTAAAACAAAATGAAGAAGAACTGCATTTAGAATGTAATCGTTATATGCGTACCTTCAGTCACTGCCACAAATACTGTAGGCGCAATGCCTATCAAGTGTGTTAAAAAAACACCCCGAAACGTTTGCCGAAATCGTGGCCATGACGGTGGGTGTGATTTCGCGCAATGAATATCATCCAGTGGAAATTGAACCACTGAGGCTCTAATGGGGATCGAACGCCAGACCGCCGCATCGTCACATGTGATACCGTTACCACTACGTGACTTGCGATAGCGGACAGCAGTAATAAATACTATTTCCACATCTTTCTTTGCAGTTCACGTTAATTGTGCAGCGAACTTGAATCAATTGGGGGTATTGCGTTCCCAACTATAACTATCCCCCTGCACACGCCACTGATGCTTGGGTGTATACATTACTCTTGTTCACTTGGAAGTGAACCCGAAACTCGAGCTCTCACAGCAGATCCAGCACACATGTCTGGGCGAAACAACTCCAGAGTCCAGACTCTTAGGCGCCAGTAAAAGATAGCGGTGGAGTCTTGCGAGTTTCGTTGAAAGGAACGTTCATTTCTACACACGTGGCCAAAGTCCTTTGTTACACTGGTTTTGTTGCGTTTTTACTGTTGTCAATATTTATCTACAGGATACATGCAAGGCGTGACAAAATTACGATTTATCTTTTGCAGAGTAAAAAAAAAAATCTCTTTCGATAAAGTTAACAACAACGAGATAGGAAAATACTTAACCAGACATCAACAAAGTGAATAACAGCATTTGCTTTTCTTCACCTTTTGATGTATTACCAACGCAAATAGATGCCATTGTTTTTTTTTAAAACTGCCGATACTGTGTGTAGTGAGGACTTCTGCCACCAAAATGGCACGTTTGCTGTCTCTTCCAATTCTCTCTCTACTCTGTTCCGGGTATCTATGGAGCAAGGCTGCGCAAGAAAGGGGAAGAGTGAGTAAGCGGAGCGCTGCTGGAAAGGGTGGTCGTTGTTCACCTTTACCACAATCCCGTTCCCTCGCACGCGTTCATTAGTCAGTCCTCCATATTGACTGATTGCGCAGAGACTTGCTTTCGTTCGGCCGCTGCAGAGAAACCTGGGGCAGAGCATATTTCCAAATTATTTCCTATTTGCCTCATTAGAGATACGAAACTGACATAGGAATTCCAACCCAGAATTTTTGGTGCTAAGATAATGAGTCCACCGAGATTTTACAATACTAACGTCCTTTAACTTTTCCAAGCAATCATAGCTGAAAGATATAAAAAGGTTCGATTATAATTCTGTTAAAGTAGAAGCATTTTTCGTAAGTAACGAAAGCGCTTTGCTCATATTCGAATAGCACCGTTCAGTAAACAAACGATTCATTGATTGACCTTGTGTTTTAAGTACACTTTATGCACAGTGTGGCTAATCGGGACTAGACCTACAGTTGAAGGTGGAACCCGAAACACTATATTCCTATGCCTTCATCCGCTATCGAACCTGGGACCCCTTGATTACAAGGCGACGACGTTACCACTACACCAACGGGGAGGTCCCAGTTAACAAACGAAACACAATACGAGTGCAAGGAAGAGTAACAGTGTAAATAATGCTTTATTTTCTTCTACAACACACCCGATATTAACACACTTTCAAACAACATCGCTAATTTTGGTTACCGTCAATACTTTCTTCTACAGATAAAGCAAATGAAAATTGATATGTGAGGGCATAGTCTTGCGCACGGGGGGTGCCAATGGTGCCTGACCACCCTGGAATGTGTCCTCAAAAAATAAAATATGTAGAAACAACCACTACAATAATGAAAGTTATATTTCCCGTAATGCCTCTAAATTGGAATTTTAACTGTTTGGTTTTTCTCGAGTTCTAGCCAGATGGGAGAAGCGATTTGCAGCCAAAGCTGGAAACATCTGGAAACATCTCCCTTTCTCTCATTCTCATTCTACTTTTACTAACCAGATATTGTTGAGAAGCATCGACAAGGAGAAAAAGTATACAAAATTGATTTATGTACGAGAGGTGGTCAGAATTGCTACAGCGTAGAGCTAGAATTTATGTTTGCATTCATTAATACCAGGTGGTTATAATTAAAGTGACGGTGTTCAGAGTGGTACAGCACGGGCTGTAATGAGAGTAGGAGTCTGAAACTTCGTAGATATGCTAATGAAGCAATGCGCTCGCGAATTATGCAAAAAAATAATTAGTTCCAATTCTCGCCACCAGGGTAAAAAATGGCACTGTAAGCAGTCAAAACGTGGAAATTTCCGTAACTCTGACGTCAAAGTCGGTGACATTGCCTAACCATTGTGTGAGCTCACTGGTTGTTGTTGGTGACGCTTGTTGCTTTTTCCTTTAGTAATGTTCATGTAATTCGAATAGTGAAATTGTAGCGATATTTTATTACAAAGAGTATTGTTTTCTGCGATTTATAGTGTTTTTCCTGTAACTATACCAAGTTTTGACTGCTTACAGCGCCATTTTTTACCCTAGTGGCGAGAATTGGAACTAATTATTTTTTTGCATAATTCGCGAGCGCATTGCTTCATTAGCATATCTACAAAGTTTCAGACTGCTACTCTCATTACAGTCCGTACTGTACCACTCTGAACACCATCACTTTAATTATAACCACCTGGTATTTACATCGCTTTTCAGCCACTATTGGCGACGTCGAAGATGAATTATGAGTTACACTTACAAAGGTAGACTCATGCAGGCCGGAACTTAAAAATACTTGATTGATTTATTTAAATTATGGACACGTCAGCACATTTAACACTCACTCTGGTCCCCAATTTCCCAGTTCTTCACTGCCTTCATTTGAAAATGTTGGTTTTCTTAAAATTTCGGAGTGGACCGTAGCCCCTTCAACCATCCCCCCTCGGCCTACGCCAGTGATTACGTACAGTCGAGGCAAATACTAGAACTGCCGTCGTCTGAAGACTCAAGTCTGTACACCCTAGTTAAAAACAGATGTTGCGAAGGGCAACTTAGCATGGAGGGCGCCAACACGCAACCGCAGAGGATTATACTGTCCGTGCATCTGGGCTCCAGATCCTCATTATTCTGCAGAATGCGGTCCAGGGTTTTACTGCGTGGAATTCGTACTCTTCACAAACGTCACGCCTTACACCTCACACAGGGAATCGAACCCGGATCCATTGGCACCTAGGTCGCCAGTATACCACTGAATACGCTCGACCACCGAGCTATCTACGTATGACCCATACAATGCAATGAAAAATGCTGCACGCCAGGCTGATAAAAATCAGAAGGACTGATAATAGCCTAATTGTCAAAGAATACTTTTTACTCCAAGGTGTGACTTTAACGACTAACTAAAGTAAACCATCCTCTAGATAAATATTTTAGTGCCAAATTTTGGACTTTAGAAGATGTTGACTTTCTTAAATGTTCCCTCCTAATATTCTAAAGCTCATGAAATATTGTTGTTTTGCAAACACCAATTCACTTCTTCCCTGCCTACAGAGGAACGTGACCCGCCTCTGCAACTCATATGACGTCATGCTTCAGAAGGGAGAGTTTCCAGGACCGCGTTGCATTCACCTTGTAGTCTTTCAACGGTGGGAGAGCTCCACCTTTGACCCCTGTGTACCTTCACAGCATGATTCAATGCACGTAGATTATATTTACCTTTTACCTTTAGAATAAGTATCATTGAAGATTTCAACGACGAATTTAAAATTCCTTTTTCTCCCATTTTCCCTGTTCCCTCTCACGCGTTAATTGGTCGAGCACTCTCGAGTCACTCTCGGGACAGAGTATACAAACAGAGCTACAATGTGCCTAGCTCGTAACTTCACTCAAAGTTTCAGAAAATTGTACATGAAAGGCCGAGTTATCCAATATATATAAAGCCCCAATCCCACCACTGACTGACTCACTGACACAAATGTTCTCCATGAAGGAAGCCCCGGAGGCGAGAAATGCCCGATTACGACACCCCATGAAATCGTCCCAAAAGGCCGAGAAAATTCAAAAATAGCTCAAATAGCCCTTCTTTTTTCACGTCCTTAGCAACCGTTGCCACGGACATTTTTTGCAGCACACACTGTTTCCTTCAATTCTTAATTGCCGAGATACATTATATTTCTCACAGATCTACAACACACAGCTGAATCAACTCCTGGCTTTGAAAAGGTGGATCAAACGAGGGTGACATCTACATAATAAGGAGTTTCAACTCAGATACAATTACGTATATATATTGGTAAACTCAATGCGAAAATATTATCTACATCGTGGTTGCTTTAACTTAATGTTTAGAGGTATAATAACAAACAATTATTTAGAGAGTTTGCCGTGCTTGTTGTTCACCATGGAAACGGACGTTTCTAGGGAACTTAAAGAAAGTTTATTTTCACCCCAAAAACTATTGTAAGCGAATTATACTAGACATTTCGTATTTCAAAATACGAGCGTAAGAATTTATTACAGACGCAAGGTAGGAATTTGGGGGGAATGACGGAAAACAGTTATTATCCAATTCCGTTCAAAAATGTGAAAATGACAAAAGACGTAAATATTGCATTTTCAATTTAGTGTCGCTATTGAATTCGTTGATGCAAAAACATCCAACTAATTATCTTGAAACAGTTATTACTTACTCAGTTTATTATTAAGAAATTAGACAATACTCTTTTGAATATTTGTACCTTATTAGAGCCCATACACATATAAAGTAACTTTTGAAACTTTTTAAATTAGCGAACTTATACACTTGTTCCCCTTCATCCAATACAACATGCAGACATTTTACCCCATCTATAATATGATTTCGCCCACAACGTGGCCGAAGGTCATGCATGCGAGAGAGGCCACGTCGAAAGTACGCGAGTCCAATATATACTATATAGACCCAATCCCACCACTCACTGACATAAATGTTCTCCATGAAGGAAGGCCCGGAGGCAAAAAATGCCCGATTACGACCCCCCGTGAAATTGTCCCAAAAAGCCGAGAAAATTAAAAAATTGGCCCTTTCTTAAGAGTGAAAATGCCCTTTTTTCACGTCCTTAGCAACCGTTTCCATGGCTTTCTCTTTTTGCTCACATTGTTTCCTTTAATTCTTAACATTATATTTCTCACAGATCACACACAGATGAATGAACTCCTGGTTTTGAAAAGATGCCTCAAACAAGGATGACATCTACATAAGAAGAAGATTCAGTCCAGATACAATTACGTATATGTATATTGGTATACTCAATGCGAGAATATCTACATCGTACTCGTTTCAACTAAATGTTTAGAGGTATAATGACAAGCAATTCTTTAGAGCTTGCCGTGCTTGTTGTTGACCATGGAAACGGACGTTGCTAGGGAACTTAATGAAAGTTTATTTTAACCTCGAAATCTAGTGTAAGTGAATAATGCTAGACTTTTCCAATTTCAAAATATGAGCGTCAGAATTTATTACTGAGGAGAGGTAGAAATTCGATTACGTTTAAAAATGCGAAAATGACAAGAGACGTAAAATATTGCTATTCCGATTTAGTGTCTCTATTGAATTCGTTTATACAAAGCATCCAACTAACTATCTTGTTTGATTCAAGTCTTTATTGTGAAGCTACATTATTTCTCACAGATCACACACACTCTTGGTTTTGAGAAGGAGCTTCAAACAAGGTTGACATCTACATAAGAAGATGTTTCAGTCCAGATACAATTAGATATTGGTATACTCAATGCGATAATATCTACATCGTGCTTGTTTTAACTAAATGTTTGGAGGTATAATGACAAACAATTCTTAAGATAAGATAAGATAAGATTTATTTCCATCCACTTGATCATATGAGTACAAATAGCACTATGATATGAGATAGGTCAATTACATGTGTAATTTTGAGTAGAAAGGAATTAACACATACTTATGCATATCAAAAGTATAAAAGAGTATGGAATAACTTAAAAAATAGAAGAAAAATCAAAGGTTATGGGTATTAGTGAACATAAAAATGGAAGAAAATCAAAGGTTATGTCTATTAATGAAAAATATGATCTAAGTACTCCTCTGTGCTATAAAACAAATACTTCATAAGCAAGCTTTTTACTGTTATTTTAAATTTGGTTGGATTATGATTCTTGAATTCCTCTGGCAGCTTGTTATAGAGTTTTACACCTTGAAATCCTAGACCACTATGTGTTTTGGATGTGCGGACAGTAGAAAGGTGGAGGGAGTTATGCATACGAGGGCTGTACTTGTGTATGTCCAGATTTTTTGAGAAGATTTTAGAATTCGTATGAATAAAGTACAACGTTTCTAATATGTACAAACATGGAAGAGGTAATGTTTGAAATTCATTGAAAATTTGTTTTGTTGGGTTTGAGAGGGATACATTCTTCATAATGTTTAATATGCGTTTTGCGTTTTTGCCAAATAAAAGTTTTCTGCATTTTGGGTGAGCTGCCCCAGAAAGAGATGCCATATGTAAGTACAGTTTGAATCTGTCCAAAAATATACTGTTCTTAAAACATTCAAAGTTAAAACATTTCTCAAAATTCTCATCATGTAGCGGAGCCTGCTTAACTTTTGAGTTAAATTAGTAATTTGCATGTCCCAAGACAGGTTTGTGTCTGTCAATACTCCTAAGAATTTTATTGCATTGCATTCTTTGACGACTTCTTAAGTTTTTTATTTGTTTTGCTGGATTAAAATTTGTTAGAACTGTTTTATTAAAATTCAGGGAAAGCTTGTTGTTGTTTAGCCAGATGTTTAGTTGTGTTGTTGTTGAAATGGCATTCTTTTGAAGTTGCTCATATTCTATGATATCAGAGCTTAACTTGCTTGTTGTTGACCATGGCAACAGACGTTGCTAGGGAACTTCATTTTCACCCCAGAAACTACTAAGTGAATTATGCTAGACTGTTCGAATTTCAAAATATGAGCCTCATAATTTATTACAGAGGAATTCGAGGGGAATGACAGAAAACAATTATTTTTCAATTACGTTTTAAATTGTGAAAATCACAAAATACGTAAATATTGCTTTTCCAATTTAGTGTCCCTATTGAATCCGTTTACAGAAAACATCCAACTAACTATCTTGAAACTGTTTTTACTTACCCAGCTTATTATTAAGAAAGTAAACAAGAGGCCGAACACACATAACGTTATGTTCAAAACTTTTCAAATAAGGGAGCCACGTCGGCGAGCGCACGAGACATGTCGCTATTTAATTTGTTTATATGAAATATCTAAATATTTTGAAACGGACCATATGTACCCAGTTTATTATAATGAAACTAGACAATAATATGTGTTAAATATTTGTAAAATATTAGAGCATATACACACGCAAGCGAACTTATACACTTGTTTCCCTTCATCCAATACAACATGCACGCATCTTCAAAATCATTAAGATCACTGAGGAACCCCAGCTATAACATGATTGGGCCCACAACGTGGCCGAAGGTCAAGCATGCGAGCGTACAAGCCGTGGCCAATGGCCACGCCAAAAGTGCGCGAGTCTTTCCACATAGAAACGCTGCAGCACAGTCGGAATATTGGCCACCCTTCTTCTTCACGCCACTGTTCGATCATATCAAATTACATGCGCACGTTGAGGGTTTGAAATCTCTGGAATTCAGAAGGAGCGAGCGAGTGATTTAGAGAGCCAAGGAACACCCCCTCCCCCTTCTGTTCCAGCCGTAAATACGATAACGTGATGATTCAGTTACAGAGGAAGAAAATAATAGCTACTATAGTTTTAAGGCAACAGTAAGAACTGGCTGTGGAGGAGCGTCGGTACTTAATGGACAAATCGCAGAATAACTAACAACCTAGCAGAATATGTACTAACTATGGACTTAGCATCAATGTCCTTCAAGAACGTAGATTCTGAGGCGTATTACATGGAAGTGGAAACGCTGATATTGGAGTGCCTTCTAACAGTTCACTCATTAGGTCCTTAGTTATGTTGTCATTTATATAGGGTGACCGTACGTCCCGTTTTGAACGAGACAGTCCTGTTTGAGAGGCGTGTCCCGGTCGTCCCTTCGATATTATTTAAAAACACTATTTGTACCGTTTTAGAAAAGCCTAGGGGTTGGCTTGAAAACCAAGTATAAAGTTGAGACATTTCATGCTAAAAAAAAAGTTGTATTGTTTTGCGTGTGTTCCGTTATTTGTAGAGAGTGCATAAGTATGCCCAAGAAACGTATATGCAGTTTCAATATGAACTTGGGACAAACCACAAACTGAAGTGGGAAATCACGCGTCAGATGTGTGGGGTAAGGTTTTTGAGGAGATTTACAAACGGTTGGTGAAAAATAAAGCCGCTCTCAAGAAGATTGATTGTTCTGATACATACTTCTGGCACTCCCCAACTTCTGCGTAGGGCTAACATCAAAGGTTGATCAGAAGGAACCAGAAATACTGTGTAAGTCACACCGAGATTATAATAAATAATAGCTTTTGACAACGAGAGATCATATTTCAAATAATAAAATAATAATAATACTTTAATTATAACAATAAATTTATAATTAGGCCTAACTGATTTTTCAGGAGGGGAGGAGGTACACTGATCTCCTTGGGATGTCCCGTTTTGGGGTCAAAATATTATGGTCACCCTACTACTAGGGTGCCAAATATCTAGCTCCTGGGTTCTCATTCCATTGTAATTATCATACTCTTACCATGAAAAGGTCTCCTGCGTATTATCTGCGGTCCCAGGTTCGAACTTAGATGAGAGCTCCAAAATTTGGGTGATGACGCAACACAATTAATATAATTCAAAGACTTAATAAGGTTCTCCAGGCGGGGGAGAACCGGAATTTTTTTCACCTGTTCAGGCAGCTCCGGTGTCCACCCATCGTCGTATAAAGTGGGTACCTGGAGGAAACTCTGGGGGTAAAGGCGGCAAGGGACGTGGTGCTGATCACGTCACCCCCACCTTCGGCCGTAATCAAGAAAGTGTGAGGCCCTAACCCCACGCTCCCTATACGCCTTCATGGCGTGGTGCATTGCACAGGGGAGCACTTTCCCTTCACTTTTTTTTTTTTTAATAAGGACGATCTGGCTCCTATTGAGAAAGTCTGATAACAGCGTCGATGGGACTGAATGCGATCAACAAACAACCCATTTGATAAGCTCTGGTCTTCAAAAGGCTGTTGGACTATAGAGTTACTAAATACAGGGTAAAAACAGATAACTTGGTCCAAATTTAACAAAGTATATCTTGTCCCAACCCTCCGTCCCCGGTCACGTTCCTGGTCTTGTATATATATAAGTGTCACTTCACCAGAAACCGAATTCATTGCCTGTGTGCTCACTGCAGGTCGGTCTGCTTGAGACGATTCCAGACACTTTGGCGCCAGCGGCCAGCTGGGTCGCTCGGAACTTGCTTTTGGCGCGCCACGATTCGGATGGAAACAGACAACTCTGCTAGTGATTCTTGCAGTCTAATTCTCGAATGAATATTTCACTTGCTCTCGTTGCCTTCACTAATTATATTTAAACCAGCCCAATAATCAAAGAACAAAATAGCTATATTGGGAACCTTTCAACAACTCCCACAATCGCAAAATAGTACATATTGTGCTTGGTTAAGTCCGCTTTATGCACAGTAAGGCTTATTGGGAATGGATCTACAGTTTAAAGTGGAATCCAACCCACAAAGTGCCTCCACCGGTATCGAACCCGGGACCCTTTGATTACAAGGCGACGAAGCAACCAATACGCCATTTTTTTAAGGAATACCCCTAACCGGAAGTATCCCCCGTTTTTCACTATATTATCAAGATTTTCATTTCTCGGTTATTCTCAATTTTCAGTTTTTCTTATTTGGACAAACAAATACCCGTGCCTTACCCGGGACTCGCACCCGGAACCCCTGACGTCGTAGCGCTCTGTGATAACCACACCGTCACGGAGGTCGACAGGGCCATCGGGGAGGCTTTAAGTGGAACTCGTACCCCTCCTACTTGACTGCGAGAAGAACTACCGAAATAAGAAAGGACCGGGCGTCCGGTAAAAAAGGCGCGAAAACGAAATGCTTGTGATCCAGGTGCTAGGACGCAAAGAAGCACCAGCAGGCTTCATGGATGACGTGGAAGTAGAGGTCAGGTCATCAACAGTTACTGTGATTGGGTGGTTGCAAGGAATGAGATTTATAAAACATTTTCTTGTTCGCTCCATTCGCGAAACAAACATTTCTCTACGATTCACATCAAGTTTATACGTCAATCATTCATTATTACAATTATGCCCTATTTCAGGGATCCCAAACTTTGTAGTTTCAAAAGTTTTCCGCGGTGCCCAAGTCAGAATATAGGCATAGGCCTATCTAAAACTTGCAACGCTAAGTTAGTGTTGTTAGGTTGCTTGCCTTATGTTAAAAAATAAGCACATATTTCAAATTCAGAAACATTGTTTATGTAAAAAGTACTAAATAAGCACATGTTTGGAACAATCATATCTAAAACCCTGTGTAGACTAACAAGTAAGTGGCATTTCAGTTAAAATTCCGGAACATTTCGCGGCACCCCAGGGCGCCGCGGCGCACCCTTAGGGAACCACTACCCTATTCAATATTGAATCAGTTTGTTAAGAAAGGTTTAATTAAAATGTCCATTAAGACTCACACCATTATAAACTTGGATAGTTTTGCTGTACTGGACTTCTGGTAAATTAACACTTAATTCATTTTACAAAGAAATTAAATAAGTTACTTTTCCTTTGCTCCTTTTGTTCAAATGTACAGTCTACATGGAACAGCCATCTGAAGCACCACCCTCCTCCTCCAATCTAATAACTCCAAGAGAAATAATTTTTTTGTCGACTATAGTCTCCAAATTCTGATCTCAACCAGAGAGATAAAATGGTAACAATTCTATTGCGAGTGACCCTTCACAACGATGAGGAAAGTGAGATCCTAGTTCCAGCGAATAATTTGTTAGGGCCGCTTCAGTTGATTATAGTGCACGCTGAGTGTGCACATAAAGTAGAGTTTCAAATATAATGACTGGCTTCGCAAATGATCTACGGAGACTGTATTTGTATAAGCATTCTCTTCCTTTCCTGAGGAGAATTCAATAAAACAATGGCTTGGTGTAGCTTTCAGAGGGGAGCGGCACGTGACACGCTTAACTTGCAAACCAGCATTCAGAAATAAATGCAACCTTTTGTATCAAGACAGGTCAAGCTGCACGTGTAGCTCTGATTAGGCCGTTTTCTCAATACCGTGCATCCTGTCACCTAGTGCTCTTGTTAGCTCATGCGCGGTGAATGTTTGGATTTAGACTAACTGTACTAGTGTCGCTTGCCGCTTGCAGCTTCTGTATGAATTCTCCGTGTCGCTTGTCGCCTGTCACTTGTCGTCTGTCGTTTGCAGCTTTCTTGCCTTGTAAGGGAGATTACACACGAAAGCGCCAACCAACACATGTCCCTTGGAAGCGAACCAGCAGTAATGAATTGAACCTTTCGAACAGAAGCGACACGACAAGATGCAGGTGTCGCTTGTAGCTTGCGTGGCCAGTTTTGTTAATACCGTGCATCATGTCGCTTCGTACTTTTGTTCGCGCATGCGCGGTGAATGCTTTGCCTTATATGAATGGTCTAATGTCGCTTGTCGCTTGTCGCTTGTCGGTTTGGTATAAAATCTCAGCAGATTCCAGACCGAAGCGTAACGCGACAAGTGACAAGCCTCGGTAATCATTGCAACGTTTCGAATGATGCAGCACGGTAAGCTGCAAATATTGCATGTCGCTTGGTTGTGTCACTCAAACTGGCTACTTTATCAATGTTGTGCATCGTGATGCCTCCACTTGTCGTGCACGGGCGGTGAATGTTTTAGTCTACAAGACAAAAGGGACCCGTGTCTCTTGTCGATGTGGAAGCACACTGTCGCTTGTCGCCTCCGTCAGAATTCTTCCCCTGACCCCTTCAAGGAGACTTCAGATCGAAGCGACAAGTGGCAGGCGACAATCGACAGACAACACTGGATGGACGTCAGCAGGTTTTTTTTTCAAGGGAAGGGCAAGGAAGGTATTTTTTTTCCAGGGGGAGCAAATAAGCCACATTTTACCCAATGTTCCTTCAAAAAAGCATTGCTTACATTTGAATTTATCATGTTCGTGCATTAATTAACACATATTATTGTGGCTGAAATGGAATTATATGTGTGAAATATATAATTTTTGGTTGACTTTCATTTTCCAAAGGGGGCACGGGTCCCCCTTGCCCCCCTTACGGACTCCCATGAACACTGGCGACTTCGATCTAAAGCAAGAAATTCACCGCTCATGCGCGAAAAACCTAATGCACCGAGCCGAAAGCGACATGTGCAGCTTGCCCTGTCGCATCAATGCGAAAGGTCGAATTGATTACTGAGGGTTCAATTCCAAGCGATAAGTATCTCTTGTCGCTTGTTACCTATTGCGTTTCGCTTGGTAGCGTTCCAATAAAGAGCTTCGTTTCACACAGTTGCGGCATGATAGGCCACACAAGCCTGCTTTGATTTCTGAAATCTTCAAACAACACATAAAAGTATGCAAAGTAAAAATTAAGAGTCAGCGATTAGGGTAAATGTGATTATTTTCTCAATTCCACAGTGGGGCATAAACTTCTTAAGTACGCCACTGACTGCGCCGCAGTTAATCCCTTCCTAACTCCGCCGCGAGAGGAACTCTTCTTTTTTTCCCCCTCCCCTTCCGAATGCTCTGCGCCGAGACAGACAAGCTACGCGCTCTCAATTGACGCTGTAAAGCGCGTTTCACAACTATTGCCCAATTCGGTATGGCACGTAGCTACTTACACACAGGAAGAAATCATGTGACCTACAAGAATTGTGATTGGTTGGACGGGTTTTGCAATATTGATTGGTACCCACAACAGATGCAATTGTATTAAAATTACAACACGTAAATTAGACAGGTGATATTGGTACCAGGTTCCAACAAGAATAGTAACCATTTTTTCGTCAGGAAAACTGCATAAATGATAATTTTCAAAAAACACGGTGGTATTTGTAATCACATGCATGGCCTCGACATTTTAAAATGAATTTGATTTTGCTAATTTATCAAATTATAGTGGTTCCAACAACATATGTACACTCACTCGGGCCTTATAAGACCACGTTTACACGTATGTGTGTGTGTGTGTGTGTGTGTGTGGGTAGATGTGTGTAGGTGTGGCTCATATAAGTATCTTGGATTAGTTTTAAGTGTGGTCAAAACAATATTGAGAAAAGCCATATTTTTAACAAATTTATAAACAGCAATTTTAGCAAATTCAGGTTTAGCCACTTCAATTTGAGGGGGGTCTTCTTTTCTCGGAAGCTTTTTTTTTACAAAAATCGTAGGTTTTACACAGTAACAATAAAATTTTATAGACATTTTGCCTTAGTTTTAAGTATTTCTATTCAGTCGAAACACCTCTTCATTTATCGGGTTTATAATATCATCAATTACACTACTTTGGCTGCTACGTGTTTGATGCCAGCTTCGAGTTTGGTGTCGTTCTCGAAACCTAAAGTTCTCTTATGGTGCCCAGGTCCACGGTCTCCGTCGCCGATACGATTTCCACTCTGTGCGTGACCGAATTTTGAGAAAGGTACGTGCCTTTGGGTAACTGAGCTTGCAAAGTAGAAAGGTTGTATTGACCTGGCGTGACGACGATATGTTCGCTTCCGACGCTAATTTTGTTGTTGTGCTGCGTGACGTTAGGTATGAGGTACATGCTGTAGAATGTACGCAGAGCTATGGATTTAGTATAGACGATGTCGTCGTGCAGCGTGAGTTTCAAGATCGAAGATTCGCTCGTGAGATGGAACACGCCCATCGTGATGCTGTTTGAGGTTCCACAATGCTTTCTGGAAATCTTCGATCGTAGGGTTATTTATTTTAGAGAGAAATGCGAGCATGGAGAGGCAGAGATGACCGCAGTTCACGTCTCCGAAATTTTGAATGCGTTCGTCGTTGTTGTATATAGGTTTGTTCGTTTTCAGATAATGAACTAAATTTGTAGGTGGAACACCTACGAAAGAATCGAAAACGAATGCTTTATCATTTTTGTGGTAACATATCCAATGCGTGCCTGGATTTTCTTGACTGTCCAAGTTTTCTACTCCGCATTCTCTATTTTTAACGGTTGAAGGTAACGAGTCGGACATGAAAACGCCACTGAAGTGTTTGATTTGTAACGGTTTCATCAGAGATTCAATGTCTCGGTTGGTGAGTGCTGTTTCTTTTTTTTAAACTTCCTCATGACGCCCTTCCCCTTCTTCTCCATGGCCAGATTATGACGTTTCTGTTCTTCCAATTCCGCCATTGTTCTTCTTCGAGTCGATGACGGTTTTCGCGATGGCTGCACTTCCGCCGGCCAAACTTCCAACGGCCCCCAATGCTGCCAGGATGGCCGGGATGCTGAATATGAAACCTCCGATCTTTTGCTGTTTTCGCGAACGCTGCAACCTTTTCAATTGTGGAGTGCTGAGAAGTAATTTCATTCCGTGTCCTCTCGTCAAGCAAGAACGTTTCTTCTCGCGTTGTTTCTTGGTGAGTAACCCATCGAGGGCACCTAGATTTTTCAGATTCGAATATGGTACACGACACCCTTGGGCTTCATGTTTTTTTTTCACGGTATGTTATTTATATATAAATGTTCTGAGATTTTTTTCGTGTAATTTTTTTTTCAAGGTATGTTATTTATATCGTCTCACTCAAAACAACTGTGGCGGTGTGTTATTTATATATATGTATTCTGGGAAAGAAAAAAGTTTTTGCTTCGCCTAATGCTATCATGTGGTTTACAAGATCGACAGTTTCAATGTTCGACGCGTACCAGTCTTCGGTAAATCTTCTTCTCCCCTGCCTCCACTCGTGCAGCTCGTCTAACCTATCGTCATTTTTTTTGTTTGCGGCTCGAAAGAGAGTCTCTGGGGATTGGAACATTTTTTCATTCCACTTATTACTCGGAGGTGATCCATTAAAATCATTTTGCACGCTGAACGAAATTCTGGCGTTACTTTACACAAGTCTATGAGTTAAGTTACATCCCCGTCGAACGTGAACGTAAATATTTTGTGCAACACTTCGGGAGGAAGTTGAGTTATACAAGTTGTCATTTTTTTCATGGTATGTTATTTATATATATATTCCGGGGGTGGGTGTCCGTGATTAAACAAATTCTATTACGTGCTTCGTTTTCTTACCAAGAAGTTCCTTTGTCCCCTTGTACACGATTTGAGTTTTGTTCTCGATTAAAATAGCTAGCTTCTCGTCGGATAACATGATAGCGTATCGATCTGGTAAAAATAGACTGTATTGTCCGTTGAGCAACAGACGCACCTTGGGACCATACTGGGTAGAAACAATTGAACCGGAAGTTATCGTGTAAGGTTTGTCCACTTCCAATTCCTGAATTTTTACATATTCGACTGATGAATTTAGCATTTGTTTTAATGCTTGGGCGTCTAGTGATTGTTTACTCATTTTATTTTTATTATAAGATGACAAACACAACTGGAGTTTTTTTTTACTGTATGTTATTTATATACCCCATCCAAATTTTTGTTTCGTGTTCATGGCGATGGTAGTGCCCAATGCTGCAACTCTTTCTCCCAACGAAGCGTCTCTGCAAACGAATCTTTCGAAAGCGGCATGCTCCAATTTATTGTCTGCTTCGTGACGTGCATCCAGATTGGTGCGCGTGCTGTTGTTAGCCATGTCGTGATCTTTGCATGCAGGGTCCAACGGATTCACACCCTTGTCTCCTCTCTCCAATCTTTTCTCGAGTTTGGTACCCGGTCCGCAGTACTGGTAGCCAGGTAAATGCATCTCGAAAGGTAACTTGTTGATGATGTCATTCACGAGTCCCTTTCCTTCGGCCACGTTCCAGAATCTCGGAGGCAGCGTGTTGATGATTTTGATCAGGTAACCTATGCCCTTGTCGTCGTTCACGATGAAGTTGGAAAGTTTCATGCTGATCATGTCCACGATGCCAACCTTCTCGTTGTAAAAATTACGATTGCCTGCATTCTCTTCACAGGCTATCACTAACAATCTGTCGACGAGCTTCCTCACGTCGTCCAACCAAACGAATTCTTTGGGTAACGTGTTGTAGCGTTTGACGCCGCTTCCACTCTTCACCTCGTTCCAAATCGGTTTGATGAGATTCGTGTACTTCTCGCCGCTGCTCGATTTCACCCTATTCTGCGAGGCATCGTTGTTCTGGTACATGGCATCCGTCATGATTAAAATTTCCCTATAACTCTGGTAATCTTCGTCGGTGTAATGCTTCGGATATTTTTTTGCAACGAGTTCCCACAGTCCCACCGTACCCGGATACCTGGTCCAACTATCCTTCTCGCCTAAATTAACTTTAATGTCGTTGCCTTCGAAGGTGACTTTCGATTTCCCAATCTCCCAAACCACACCGCCATCGTTGGTTTCCATGCTCGGATACAACCCGAACACTTCATCCTTGTCGAACTTCCCCGTGCTCAGGTAGTCTCGTGCCAAAAGTCCCAACTCGATTTTATCCGAAGACGTGCTACCTATGGCTCGACGTCGTGCCGAACCTTCAGTTCGAACGGCGTCGAAGGAATGCTCGAAGTGGGCGTGGGTACAGCGTAACTTTTAGCTGCGAGTGGCACGAGTTCGTTGATCAAATTTTTATTTTGTTCCGTGACGCCTTTAATTTCTTTACCTAGACCGCTGATGGCGTTGATAACAGGTTGATCTTGTCGTTTCTTCTCTTCGTAGAATCCGCGATTCTCGGATTTCCAACCTTTGAAGCGTTTCACTAGATATTCCCGCAACTTGAGATTTTCGTCTTCTTGAAATTGACGTTTTGACATTTTTCTATATACGTTGAAACGTTTCTGAAACGTCGAATTCTCAGCCTATACGTTCGGTTCTCCTAGTTTTCTTGCCGTCACCCACTTGAGACTATCCACTTTTCTAACACTCACTTTTTGTTTGTAATGGTTATTTATATATGCTTGTTAGACGTTTGAAAAAAAAATCAAATTTTATTTTTTAGATTCTCAAGACCTTTTGATTTTTTTGGGGGGATTTTCTTCTTGTTGCAAATCTGAAATTTTCCTCTTGTTAGCCTCTGAGCCGTCTAGAAAAACGTTTATTTTATTCCTATATTTTCCATGGTTTGCTTTTCGAGTCATGTCAATGGTCACGAATCCGAAATCGTCACTGTTCCAACAGTGGGAGCAGAATTTAGAAAATAGATTGTAATTCATTTCAGCCCCTACGTAATCATCATGTGCGTGTTTTAAATTGGTGTGGTCTTGCCGAAACAAGCAAATAAAATTAGCATTATCGCGTAGCAGTTGTTTTGGAACCTTGGAAGAAGTTTGTGCCAGGTAGAAACAATCTAATCCTTTGTGACGACCTCGAGTGAAAAAATTACGAATCTCGTTTTGATTTTCCAAGATCATGTCGTCGAACACCACAACGGAATTCTCGAGACAATCGTCCAGTGGAATGATTTCAGATGCGAAAGTTGCAATGCCCAGTCCCTCGTACAGTTTCATAAGTTGCTGGTATTTCGGTTGTTCGAGACTTTTCGAAAATACGTAGAGGTGTATGTTTTCCCAGTCTAACCAATTGGGTGCGAGGATAAAATTATCAATGAGCAGTGTCGTCTTTCCGCACCCCGAAGGTCCTACGATCAGACATCCTATGCTGTCGGGGAGCAATTCGCCGTTCCTTTTTTTCGTTTGACTTTCCGAATCAGGTAAACGTTTCACAATGTTCCACGTACTCATAGAATCACCTCGTTCGAATCGATCCCACTTGTTTCCGGAAGTCCCAGCCATTTCACCAAAAGTTTGTCACCTCTCTTACGCAAAACTTTTTCGATAAGGTACGTGTTGGGGTATTTAGTTTTGGAGAGTTCCTCCTCGTAGAAGCGCCCCAATAAAATTTCACCGCCACTGTCCTTTATTATATACGTGTGACGGTTCCCGGGTAAAACGCGAACCACGGTAAAAAGTTCCGTGCTCCAATTTCGTGTGAAACCCTTGTCGAACGTTCGCTTCAATTTACTGATCCTCACCTGGTCTCCAATTTTGTATTTAGCTCTTTTTGTCGTGGGTGTGTACTTTGGACAGTAAACGCTAGAAATTAAATGCTGCTCGTCGGACTTGGTAACGTCAGCTGGCTTCATGCCTATCGTTCTGTGCCGTGTGTGATTATAGTCGTTAACGAGTTCCGGAAGAATGGTGACCCACTTGTAGCTTCCCTGAAGCGTAAAGCGTGACCACATGCGCGATTTCAGAGTGCGATTGAATCTTTCCACGATGCTGGCTTTGACGTCACTGAAGGTCGAGTAATGTTGAACGTCGTGTTTCCGAATAAACTTTTGGAATACGGCATCGTAGAATTCCTTCCCCTTGTCCGTGTGCAGAAACCGAGGTCGTCTGCCGCTTTCGCGAAAAATTAATTTGAATGCTTCCGTGACGCATGTTCCCGTTTTCGCTTTCAAAGGTAGAGCCCATGCGAATTTCGAAAATGTGTCTATGACGGTGAGGAGGTACTTGTTGCCCTTGTTCAATTTATGTACATTTTTTAACTTGCCGCTACTCATCTCCTCGAGGTCGCTTTCCCAGAGGTCATCGATGCCCTTGGTTACCACCGCTAAACGTTCGTAGTTGCGGCGTGCAGGTTTATGCAATTCTTCGACGATGGCTTGCCTAGACATTTTTTTTAGAGATTACGTTTGAAGAGAAGCACCAGCGTGATGGGATTCAAAGAGGGTGGCACCTCGCTCGTGTTTTGAATGATCAGCTTATCGCCGGCACTCACGTCGAAAAAGGTAAGATCTTCGTCTTCGTGTATTTCATATATGTTGCGCGTTTCGTTCCAACGTGCCAGAGGAATGTTTCCTGCTTTCTGGACACCACGATTCGATATCAACGTCATGGTGGGGACGCTAGCTTTTCTGCCGTGAGACCAGTACGAAAATTCGTTTATCTGAATCGTGCCATCGAGGAGAAACTTGTAGTACGGATGATAAGGATGTAACATGTACAGTTTGTTACCTTCGACGAACGTGGAGATTCTCTGTTGGTTGGGTACGCTGTTGATTTCGATGGCTTGCAAGGTGAACAATTTGGCGATTTTAGTGTCGACGCTGAGCAGATTACTGTGAACGTGTCCAAGTTTATTTTCAATGGGCAGCAAATGCTCGATTATGGTATCCGTTACGGCAGAAAATGATGGTTTGATTTTCACTTCCACGTTCAACTGCTTGTAGGTTTCGTTGAGTTCTTGCAACTTGGCACCGAAAGAGGCCAGCGTCGATTCCTGCGTGGATTCCAGCACTCCAACTTGATCTCTGATGTTGACGACAATGTTCTGAAGGTTCTCAGCTTGATTCAATTTCGAGCTTTTCTCGGTAAGATCGTTCACGATGGTTCGCATCTCGGTAAACTGCGTGTGAAGATCCGCGACACTCTGTGAAGTGGGCAACGTCGACACCAGCGAAGTAATTTCATCTCGAATCTGTTCCACGTTTGCCGTTTCCGTTTCTAGTCGTTTCAGCATTCGAGATATGTTCCTTTTCAAAGCGTGTAATTCTTTGGAGGTGGGGAGATTGGCCACCGTACTTTCGAGATCGCTCAATGAACTTTTGATGTCGCTCGAATTGGATAGTGCCGTCGCTGCCGTTTTCAATTTTTCCAAATCTTCCTTCGAAGGCACGCTCGTCCGTAACGATTCCAAGTCACCCTGTATGTTGTTGAGTACGTGATGAAAATGAGCAAGGTTCGATTCGACGTTCAAATTTTCTAAATATTCGATCTTCTGCTGAACCGTGCTTAACGTGTCCTGAATGCTCGTCAAAGCGTCCGCTTGAACGTGAATATTTTTAATTTCTTCGTTGATCAACTCCAGAGACGCCTGAAGCGTAGCGATGTTGGTTTGAATGTGTTCGAAATCTTGATAAGCCTCCAATCGAATTTTTATGTTCGCGACGCTTTTACCGATGACCTGCAGTTCGTCTGACGATGGTAGGTTCGTCATGGTTTCTTCCAAAGTCTGTAACTTGGATTTAATTTCTTTCAACGTGCTGGTGAATTCTTCTTGTAATTTGGAAACGACGACATGCAAGCCTTCTACATCGATATCATTCACGACGGTTTGAAGTTCAGAGAAATTCTTTTCAATTACGGAAGTTCGTTCTTCGATTTCGAGTTTCAATTTTTCCAAATCTTCTTCATTCGATTGAAATTGCTGTAATTTGGCCAAATCATTTTGAAGCGAATCCACGCTCAACTGTATATTTTGAACGTTGTCGTAAGAAGGTACGTCAACATAATTTTTTATGAGCGTTTTCAGTTCGGAATCGATTTTCAGAATAGGATCGAGACATTGCGTTTGGAGCGTAGCGATCTCCGATTCTAAACTTTTGTTTAAGGTCTCCTGCAAAGCGATCAAATCGCTCCTCAACTTTTTAACTCGAACGTCGAGCATGAGAATCTCTTCTGCGTGGTCTACACGCTTGGTGTGGCCGAAAATGTCGTTAGGCATTTTTGTTATCGGTTATTTATTATACGATAGACGATTCGTAATTCTACGAAGAGAGGAATGAGTTTGTCGTAATCTTTTAGGAGTTGAACGTATAAACAATCTCCTGCAGAAACATCGTACGCCATGTTAGAAAGCACCTTGTCGTGCTTCATTCGAAAAATGTTCTTGCCGCTAGAAATTTTTATTTTTCGCCCTGCGTTCTCCGGATTCACGGTGATCCGAAGTTTCCCGTCGATCGGAATTTCGTAGAAATGTAAATTGTTGTTGAAGACGTAAAACATCTTGCCGACTTCATGATCCATTTTTGTCCAAATGCTGTTGAGATGAACGATCAACAGACCGTTGAGTTTGGTAAGAGGTTATTGGAATTTGGTGGTGCAGTTTCCATGATGGTCTGCTTTCTGTATCCGAACAAGTTCATAGGCATGGTTATTTATTTTTTGTACGTGCAAGATTTTTTGTCATTTTCAAATTTTTGGTTTGATGTTAGGTATACTTTATTTTTCAAATTTTTGGTTTGATGTTAGGTTTACTTTTTTTTGTCATTTTCATTTTTTTTGGTTTGATGTTAGGTTCACTTTTTTTATGGACATTTGTAACATTTTTTCCATCTCTCAAACGGTTGTGTCCCCATGGGAGTGTGTGGATTCCACATTGGAGAACGCACCTCTTGTCGTCGTTGGGATCCAGGGCAATCTTCCTCACCTTGTTGGTGGTCAACACATGGTCGACGCTCTGGATGCGCTGTTCTGCTCTTAGAACCGACGACCTGGTCTTGAGGCAATCGACGAAGTCCTCGAATGTGAGATGCTCCCGAACCGCCTGTCTGCCGACACCCTTGGCCTTCTTGGTAACGCTGCCCTCGGCTTTGATGGCATAGGCCTTGGCGCGAAGACCTGCAAACTCAAGAATCACGTCTCCGTCCTTCTCATCTTTGAGTTTGCCAGGCACCTTCTTGTTGCGGGCCAGGATTCCGTACTTGTTTTGCTGGGGATAGCCCGAGGTGTCGAAGAGGTTAACCAAAAATGGAACTGTGTCTATATCTCTGTATGCGTCGTCCGTGCGAACGTGTTACACCAAGCTGTCCGTGTCCGTGTAGAGAAGCGAGATCTTGTGGCCGTAGTGTGGACGTAATATGTCGTAGTACGTCTCGAACATGTGAAGCTTGCTCAGATCCAGAACCGTGGCTCCAACGTAGATGGGCTTGGTGAGCCTCACCTCACCTTGCTTCATGTGAATCAGAGCCCGCTGCTCGTTGTAGATTGTTCGAGACTTGAACAATGGACTCGCGACAAGCTGACGACATCGCTCTTTCCTCGTCACCAATTGTATGTCCACACGATTCCGCACATTCTCCATGGTCTTGCCAAACACCGCATTATTCATGAGCTTGAAGAAATCCTTATCAAGCTCGGACGTGGCTGCGGTGCGGTGTTTAGTGTTGACTTCAATATATGGACGCAACCATGGAGAATGGTTGAACTTGAGGATGCGGTGAACTGTGTGGACCGTGACCCCTCGCTGCATCAACCACCGGAGATTCTGGTAGTGCAGGATGTGATTCTTCTTGGGTTCGAAATCCATGACGAGCTTCGTCTGGTTCGAATCGGGTGGACACTTGCACTCAGGTGCAGGGGGAAGATCGCAAAATACATGATGTAGCTTCTCGGAGAATTGCAGATCAACCTCGGCGAAGAACCCATGTTCCGAATCGTCGAAGCTTTCGATGTCGAAGTTGGAAGGATCAGTAAACTCGAAGCTTCCGTAGGGAAGTCGCTGCATCATGGAGTGCCCGTACAAGTTATTCACGTCCGTGAGCATGATGTAGCTCGACGGTTGGAAGGAGTCGTAGCCAGTAGCCATGTGATGGTTGTTGGCGCGCGCGTGCCGTTGCGACACCTGGACCATGCCACCCCGGATAGCGCGTTCCACAAACAGCACCATGTCATAATTAGAAAGAAGCTCCAGCTCGATTTTCGTCACCAGAAACATGGCTGACCACGCCAGTCCGGGGAGACTATAGAAGTATGCGGGGTCCAGCTGGTAGATCTTCATTGCGGTCGCACGGAACGTCTGGAACACGTCGGCGAGGAGCGTCACATCAAGTTTGAGGTAGGCGTCGTGGTAGTCCCCGAGAGTTCGACAACCCAGCTCGCGCCACATGGACTGGGCATGGTGATATTCTTCGTCGGTGATGTTCGAGCCTCGTAGCTGACTGTAGAACTTCGCCTGGGGAGGTAGCGACTCTTCTTCGAACTTGGCAGGGTCTCTGACATATTCGTAGGGGTAGACCCCCTTACGCCTGAAGAGACCGGCGTCCAAGTTCGGAAAGTTTGCAGAGGTGATGAGTATTTGCTCGTCGCTAACCTTCCCCGCGAGAGCATCGAGGCTTGCCGGGAGGAACCTCAGGGAGTCGAGGAAGCGAAGCTCGACGGTAGAGCGTGATCCCGGGATTGACACTCGTTTGCTCACACTGATATAACGCTCCTCGTTCTGGGCGAGAACGTTGATTCCCTCGTTGTCGTACCCAAGATGCTTGATCAGGTGGTGAAAGTCGTACCCCGAGCCGTTGTGGAAGAAGATCGGAATAAATCGCGGGTCCCGGGCCATGAGGTTGCATCCGTTGCACCAAGGACCGACGTACCTACCGTTAAAGTGATCATGGTGTTGGACTTTACGGTTGTTGGCGGTGTACTCCTTGACGCAGACAGGGCAAGCGATGGCCTCGTCGTGTCTACGTTGATCGTCGGGGGATAGTGGGAGCATAGACTTGGGGGCCAACAGTACCTTCCCTATCTCGATGGCCTCGACAACCATCCTCTCGAGGAAGTGTTTGGCTGCGTCGGGACCACGGTACACGTAGGGATCGGGGGCGATGTGTTGGTCTCGTCGCACCAAAACGTATGCGAAACTGGATGCCTCGTGGAGTTGGTAAGGGGTAGTAGAGGAAACTTCGGGGTCGGGATAGCAAGTGGACAGGGGTTTGAGGAAGGCCTCGAAATCTGCGATGATGATAGCGGGGTGCTCTACCATGGCACCGTGCATGTGAAATCTTTCCACGGTGCCAGGTTTGGGCAAGACTGCCACCCCAGGCTCGTTGGCATTGCAGTAGAGCCTGTGGCGAGCGAGCTTTTCGGCAGCGATGTTTTCTCCTTGTAAGCTTTGGTGTTTTTGTTGTCGGTTGTCAAAAGTGGTTAGACATCTTCGACAAACTTCTATGCTACCATTATGCTTGCTTTTTTGACTCGACACCAACCGGGAGAGCGAGCGAATGAGAGTGTAATGGTGATGGGTCTCGTCCTTGATGAGCAGAAGATGAATTTCCTGCTCACCATCGTCGTCTACATCGCTCACCCGGATAGGGTACACCACATTTTTCTCAGTGAGGCCATAAACGTTGATGGCCAACCGCGCACGAGCCTCAAGCTTTCGAATGTCCGGGACCTCCACGGGATAGGCGATCCCAGCCATGGCATCTTCCAGTTCCAACTCGTACTGCATGTAGTGGGTAACGCGTTTTGGATTATTTTTTGGCTCGACCGGGTGCAACGCTGCCAGCACACACCATACGAAGCACTTGTTATCTTCATTTTGGATGTTCAGAACAGCTTTTTTTGCCACAATGGTAGGTGGTAAGGGGACGTAGCTGGACGCGGAGAGAGGCAAAAACTTGCAAAGTTTGATGCACAGTTCGTGAGGTTCACCACACAGCGAACCACCCGAGCCCTTAGCTTGATGTTCTTCTTGTTTAGTCACCAGCTCCTCCGCAAACGTGTTGTAGATGACCTCGAGGTTATCGACATCCGCCAGATGCAGCGTCTTCGCCTTGGTGTTGTGACAGAAGCTGTAAATTTCATCAGACGGCTTCTTGTACTGGCAACGTAGCGATGCGTAGAATTTGGTGGAGTGCGTTGCAAGCTCATCGCTGAGGATGGAAATAATTTTGGCTTGCTCCTTCTCCAAAAAGCTACGCATGTCACATGAGCCCTCCGAAGTGAGGACAGAGTCCTCTAACAAACGCTCGAAAGCAGAGTGGTTCGCTTTCGCCACAGGCTTGACACGTTTGGCGGATGGTGGCGAGTCGGCTTCCGCTTTCCTCTTGGTCGAGCTGGTCGACGGTTGTAGAACAGGTGCTCCGACGACTTTGCATGTTGTTATATGCTTTTTCAAATTATTAATAGTAATATGTTTACCGCACCTGGGACATGGTTTTTTAGCGGTCACATGCTTACCAGGTACGCAGGTACGGCAGTGCCTTTGGAAATGTTTAGTTGAAACACCAGTTTCACACGTAGGGCAAATTTTTACCGATTGCATCTTGGTGAAAATATTTGTGGGGTATGTTATTTTATATATTTAGTGGAGTGTCACAAAATAAATGCTTTACAATAAAAAAAACCTTGGAAGGCTTATTCACGATAATGAAATATTTGTGGGGTATGTTATTTTATATATATAGTAGAGTGCCACAAAATAAATGCTGTGCAATAATAATAAAAAAAAAACCTTGGAAGGCTAATTCACGATAATGAAATATTTGTGGGGTATGTTATTTTATATATATAGTAGAGTGCCACAAAATAAATGCTGTGCAATAATAATAAAAAAACCTTGGAAGGCTAATTCACAATGGTGCTGATATTTTTGCTCCGTAATCAATCCTGTAAATAAATGGAAAAAAAATATATTTGTGGATAGAAAACACAAAAAATATTATGTGTACATAATTCTATTTAAGTTCTTCTACCAAACAATCTCTTTCTAACCCTCAATCCTCTTGGCGTATGAAGTATAAATCATAATTTCAGAAAACAGAGTTATTTCCGGTCGCCATTTTTGAAATCAAACCATAAGCATTATTTATGTTTATAGTATTCGTCGAGCAATAGCAGATAGAGCAAGAATCGTTTTCCTACAACTCATAGTTTATAAATTACAAAACATCTTAGAAATTACATCTTGAAATTTTAATCTAAAATAACTCGGAAACAGCTAGCACTAGTCATCATCCCTCCAATAGGTTGTAGAGTCTTTCCAATTTTTTTTATCTCACATGTATAATTCGGATCCCACTGTAGGTCCAGTCCCGATTAACATTACTGTGCATAAAGTAGACTTAAAAAAACAAATCCAACCCAGATTATCAACAAATTCAAAAAAGATAAAGTTTCCCCCTGTGCACTTGTATAATTTTAAACTCCAAGTTCGATACCCGGCGAAGGTGGTTCGGATCCCACTGTAGGTCCAGTTTCGATTAGCCTTACTGTGCATAAAGTAGACTTAAAACAACAAATCCAACCCAGAGTATCAACAAATTCAAAAAGATAAAGTTTCCCCCTGTGCACTTGTATAATTCAAAACACCAAGTTCGATACCCGGCGGAGGTGGTTCGGATCGCACTGTAGGTCCAGTCCCGATTAGCCTTACTGTGCATAAAGTAGACTTAAAACAACAAATCCAACCCAGAGTACACGCGTCAATACCATCCACCATGAGTAAACTAACAAACATAATCATAATCATCGTCCCTCCCCTCCCTCCGATTGTTACCTCGCTTTTATGTTATTCGCGATGAAGAATAGTTTTCTTTTTTTCAAGCGCAAGTTATGTATGCTCATATTTTGTTTAGCGTAATTTCGTTGTTTAATCAAAACACCACTTTATGTTTACTAACGCAACTCGCAATTATTATTATTAACACACACACACATGCAAGAGAAATAACAAGAAAAACTTACCTACAAAAAAGCTGCTAGCTATTTAACACACACAAACGGTTGTATAATCGCGTACAGTTGCAAAAACGTTACTCTTCTGTGCAGAAACTTTCACACTACTGTGTTTGATCTGACCTACATCCACACCACAGAACGAAAGTCATCTCTCCCCCACCCGTCGTCGCATCCGGTTGCGATGACAATATAAGCAAACTAGGTCGTATCAGTATTGCCAACTCACTAGGCCTCTGAGTTTCTGGCAACCCGAATTGTGCGAGCGGTGGGTGCAGCCGAACACCGTCGCCGCCCAGCATCAACTCGAACTGGGCGGCATCGAAGTGGTGCGTTATCTTTTCGGGAACCTCTCCTCGTACACGCTGAAGTACGTGTCGTTGTATTTCAACCTGGGAGAGAAAATTAAGCCCGAGGGCGAAACCGTGCAGACGCTCTACGAGAAAAACAAAAATAGACGACCTGCTGCAATACAACACCCAAGATTCCATGCTGGTGCGCGTGTGTGTTTCTGAAAAACGGACTCGTGCAAACGATCGTCTCCACGTGCTGCCAGAGCGTGTTGCGTGCCGACCAGGTTCGTGGGCACCAACTCAACTTGCATCTATCGCATTATTATTTCAACGAAGCGTTGCAGAACAGGCGATGTTTGTGTTTCCCACGGCAGCATCTCGAATACCACCACAAGTTTGGTCGGGGGATACGTGCACCGTAACCCCCACAACGACGTTGCGCTCAAGAACAGGACCGAGAACGAGATTATTTTGGTGCTGGACTTCACGTCACTCTACCCGAGCGTCATGGTCGCAGCGGGACTCTCCCCCTTCAACGTGAACTTTGGAAGTGGCGTGAATTCCATACCGGAACGTCCGTTCCACCAGGCACAGGCACAGAAGTGGACGTTTATCGCGGCAGCACGAATCCCCAACCGGCTGCACGGAAGCGGATCTCCACGTGTATTTCTCGCCCGATACGCTCAACGCCATGTGCATCCGCAAGATCATGGCCTTGCGTAAAAAAATGAAGGAAGTCAAGAATTGCAAGAAGACCTTGCCGCCGGGCAAACTGCTCGAAATGGACGCAAAACAGAACACGGCGAAGTTGATGATGAACAGCATGTACGGTCAGGTGTACGAGCTGAAAGACATTCCCGAAGAAATTCGCGCTCACGTAAACCAACCTTACGTTCGAAGGCCGTACGGAAAAACGTGGGGCTCGTTCGTTTCGAAGAACCCCGCTTGCGCGCCTCTCGTTACTTTTCTGTCGCGAAGTTTGAGAAAAAAACACGTGAAACTCTACAGAGGTGTGGTTATCTAACCGCAGCCGTTAGAACCTTTTTTTTGGGGTTGGGCACCACGCACCCTGGCGGGGTTATAGAGGCCAGGAATCCTAAAAAAAAAACAATTATTATTTGTTTGCTTGCGTCACAATACGGAAATAATGAGAGGCGCGCGCCCGCGCGCGTGTGTGTGTGTGTGGCACATCGTTCGCGAGAGGTTTACAAAGGTCACGATATATAAACATGGCGTCCCGGACTTGGAAAATTACGATAAGGCGCATTCGTACTTCAAGGATGAGAAAATGCATTTACTCGTACCGGCTTTTTTCTGCGCTGTGAAACATCGTCAGGCGCGGAACGTGGAGAGAAAATAAGTTGTTTTTTTTTAGGTTTTGTTGAAATTTTCGTGGGTTGGCAACACTGAACCCCAATTAAGTATTTTTTTCGTACCGGCTTTTCTGCGCTGTGAAACATCGTCAGCGCAATAAATGAGGCGCGGAACGTGGAGAGAAAGTGAGTTTTTGAGGTTTTGGTGCGATTTTCGTTGGGTTTGGTTGGCACCACTGAACCCCAATTAATGACGTTGAACTCTCCAAAACCCACTTTCTGCCGCTAGGAGTCAGCAGCGTGCAGTAAAATGGCGTTGACTGGAGAACAGTGATATTTCTGTGTGCTTCATTGTCATGTGAACAAGTCTGTGATTAGTGTGGAACGGCATTTCCGTACCAAATATCGGAGAAGAACCACCTACGGGGTAGGCCATTCGTAAGTGGTATGAACATTTCAGAGATTCGGGCTGCATCTGTAAACAAAAATCGACTGGCCGTCCGTCGACTGGGGAAGAGATAATGGCACGAGTGGCCACATTTCATGCTGAGTCCACAGAAGTCCACCTACCGGTTAACGAGAGAACTTCAACTTCCACAGAAAACTGTCTGGCGGGTTCTGCGGAAACGTTTACTAATGAAACCCTACAACTTGCAAATAGTTCAAGCCTTAAACAACACTGATTATGCTTTGCGCGCGTCCTTCTGTGCTGATTTCCTCGCATTAATGGAAACGGATGGGTTCTCTGAGAGGTTAATTTACAGTGATGAAGCAACTTTTCACCTTTCAGGGAAAGTGAATAGACACAACGTAAGGATCTGAGGAACTGCTTACCCCCATGAATTTGTGCAATATGAACGCGATTCTCCCAAAGTGAATGCCTTTTGTAAAATTTATCATGATAATATTTATGGGCCCTTTTTTCCATGATCGTACTGCGACATGACTTGTTTTCCTTGATATGCTGCAACTATGGCTCCTTCAACAGCTTGCAGAAGATAGAGCAGATTTTATTCTCTAATTGTATGGTGCCCCTGCACATTACTATGGCAGCGTTCGGGACCATCTCAATGGGGCATCGGAACAACGTTGCATAGGCCGTGCATCTCCGGAGGATCGACCTCTCCTTCATTGGCCACCTCGTTCCCCCGACTTGTCCCATGTGATTTCTTCATGTGGAATTTTGTCAAGGATCTTGTTTACGTGCCACCACTTCCAACAACATTGGATGACCTGTGTGCCCGAGTCACAGCAGCCATTGCTGATATTAACCGCAACGTGCTACACAAGGTTTGGTAGGAGATAGACTATCCGCTTGATGTGTGCCGTTTTACGCGAGGTGCTCACATAGAACACTCGTGATTTGTTTGAAAAAACGATGACAGTTTACCTTTCTTAGCACATGTCTCGCAATAACATTTGTTTATTATATTTCACAGAATAAATGTCTGAAATCGGGACCATTATTTTGACTTTCACTATAAGCGTTTATTGCTTTCTTTTCGTAACACATGTCATTGTTAATTCCGAAAAGCAGATTTTGACCAACACCGTTTGAGATACATCCACTTCTGTTCGACGTTTTGAATTTCTTCCAGTCAGGGACGTCACCGAGAAGATGTTAACGCATCAAACCTGAGCTCTCTGCTACCATTTGTTCGGAAGTTACGAGCGATTAAAAAATTGGCAATTGACCTCCCTCCCCCTTGAACTTAGGACCGCCAAACTTAGTATACGTACTCTGCATCACCAAAATGAACAAACTAATATTTGGGGGAGATTTTTCGATTTATTTTCGCGCTATCTCTCACCGTTTTTTAGATATTCTCAATTTTAGGTTTTTTAACGCTGGACGGAAAATTTTCAGAGGGGGTAAATTTGGTTCCATGATGACCTACGTTAAATTTGTTAGGAGATCAAAGAGGATATCGAGACTCGGCTAACGCACCAAATTCGAGATCTCTATGACTATTTGTTTGGAAATTATGAATGATCAAAATTTCGAGTGTCAGACCAACCACCCTTTCCCCTGACGTTACGACCACCCAAACTTGGTATAGGTATTCTAGAGTCTGAAAACCGACAAGGGGTACCTTACAGTACCATATAGGGAGAATTTTCGATTTATTCTTGTCCTATCTCTCACCGTTTACGAGATATTCGCATTTTAGGTTTTTTAATGCTGGACTTGGAAAATATTTTCAGAGGGGGTTCCATGACACCTACGCCAGCGGGAGAGGACAGCGATACGATACTAACACCAGAAACCCCATATCTTTGTGCGATGGTCCTTTCGAAACTTGCGACTTATAAATAAAATTTTCGGCAGTTGACCACACCCGTGATCTCAGGATCACCAAATTTCGCACTCGTACTATACGTCGTGGAAATCGACAGGGTGTATTTGGGGGGGAGTTTTCGAGTTATTTTCGCGACATTTCTCGTCGTTTCCGAGATACGTCCACTTCCGGTCGCGATTTTATGATTTTATGATCTCAGAAGGTTCGAATTTTTTATAGGCGACGACAGAGTCATCTATGAGCAAAACGTTGAAACTCTTGAATGTTGGAATTTTTTCTGGAAACTTTTTCAGTACGTCAACATTTTCCTTTCCTTTTCTTAGGAAAAGGGTTAGGTTACTTGCAAAGACGAAAGTCTTCTAACAACACAAACTTAGATTATGCCGGCGTATTTCACTAACATATATGTTTAACTATTGTCATTTAGAAACCGGCATCTCCTTGCGGTAAATATGGTAATGGCCAAATTTGAAAATTGAGCCAAAAATAACAATGGAGGTGGTAATTAAAAGTTCGAGAAAATTACAATAGGCACATGTTTCTCCAATCTATGGAAAAGGTTGAAATTTCTAAGGCGTATTTTGCTTTTTTTTTTAAAAAAAATAAACCCGTTAAAGATTGAATTGTCTCGACCAGACTTGTTGTCCCCGAGAAATTGTGTATAATTAACACACCTGAAAATTTCACCTTCCTTGTTACCATTGTGCAATAACTTGTTTTAAAGCTACATTCGAACAATTATTTCAAGTTTGAAGTGTCATTTGAAGGTGTTTCATGTGTTTTTCCTAGTTTTTTCGACCACATTGAATTTTGACTTGATTGGATTTTACTTGTTGTCGCCGAGAAATTCTATATAAATAACATACCTGCAAATTCTATCGTATTTGCGACCATTGTTCAATCCTAACATTCATAGTCTTACCCATTCAATTATTTCAAGTTTTAAAGTGTCATTTGAAGGTGTTTCATATGTTTTTCCTAGTTTTTCAACCAGATTGAATTTTGACTTGATCGGACGTTACGTGTTGTCCCCAAAAAAATCTATATAAATAACATACCTGCAAATTTTACCTTCCTTGTTACCATTGTGCATCGTCTTTCGAAGGTGTTTAGGTGTTTTATAGTGAATTAGTTTGTTGAATCGACCTGACCGACCTCTAAGAAAATCTTTTATAATGTCCTTTAACTTGTTTTTCAAGTTTAAAGGTGTTTCCTCGTGATTTTGACCACACTGATTTTTTTTACTTGATCGAACGTTATATGTTGTCCTCGAGAAATTCCCTATTAATAACATACCTGAAAATGCTATCGTTTTTTACTTAACTTTTGATTTGTGTGAAAGCGTATTAAAAAAATGGCATCCACCGGTTTCACTCGTAAAAATGATCAATCCGAATGCGATAATTGTAAGAAGCTAATCTCAAGAAACAATATATCAGTACACAGACCAAGGTGTAGCGAAACGGGTTCGAGAATAAAACGTTTGTCACCTTCTAAGACCTGTCCTCAATACGAAAAGAAAATTAGCATTAACAACCTAAGAAAGCACGTTAAGATTTGGAAAGCTCATCTAATTCTGCAATTCCCGAAGCAGCAACGACTAGTCCAATAGTTCTGAAAAGAAAAACTGTCAATCCTGTAACTGATGCGTCGAAGTCAAAACGGAGCAAGAACTTGCCGTTTGAAGTCAATCTACATCGAACTGGTTTCGGTGCACAACTCAAAGACTTCCATATTTTCAGATCAGAAGCATGCTCTGACATCAGTAGGGCCTTGGCTGAAATGAAATCTTCTGTAGTGGAACTTCTGGAAAACGAACTCAAAAACGGTCCCATTAGATTATATGTCATTATGTCCTCTGAATATCGGAATTCCGATGATGAGATAGACACATTCCATCATTGCTCAAAAAACCCAAACTCTATATTTGTCCGATATACGTAATCTGAGTGTCATTTACGATCGTCTAATTGACGAAATGGTTAAAAACCAGGAAGAGTTCGAGCTAAGAATTCAGGTTGGATGTTGTGCGGAGTTCATCATGATTTAGAGTTGAAAGTGAGTCGTTTCACGCTTCTTTCGGGAACCCCTCACGAATTACAGACGAAATTGATTCAATTCGATCACTTTTCGACATCTAGTTACATTCCCCTTCCACAGGACATTCAAAATAAGAAAGCCATGTTGAATATTCAAAACACAGAAAACGGTTGTTTTCTCTGGTGCGTCTTGGCGGCTCTGCATTCGACTCAATTAAATAATCCCCAACAAGATGGACATTACACGCAATATGTTGATGAGATTGAATATGCTTTGGCGGACATCGAGTATCCAATTGCTCTTAAAGATATATCAAAGTTCGAAACCCAAGCACGGGATGCAGAAGGAAAACGTTTAGCAATCAATGTGTATTCCTTTACATCAGATAAATATGTCATATATCCACTCAGGATAAGCGACATTGATGATGACGATGCCGTGGAAATCAACCTGCTTCTCATTGCAGACAATGACGACTTTAATTATTGCCTTATTGGTTCACTCTCCCGATTTGTTAGAAGTCAATCATCCAAGCACAATGGCCACATTGGATTTTATCCAAGGTGCTTAACAATGTTTGATGGTCAGAAACAATACCTGCAAGAAAATCTTCAAAGTTGCCAAATTGCTGCTCAAAAACTTGAAGAGCACAAAAAATATTGCGGCGACAATCGTCATGCCCAAAACAAACCAAGTGCTTCAATTAAGGATGCATAGTGCCACTTTGGCACATCCAGCCATCATCATAGCCGATTTTGAGTCTTTTTTAAACCACTTTCCTACTGCGAACCGGATACCGAACATTCTTTCAGAACACCGTACCAGTTACACGAAGCCTCGAGTTTTAGTTACTTTCTTCTGTGGTGCGAAACAACAAATGAGACTTATCTGTACAGAGAATCTGATGCTGCTGAACACTTCCTGGAAAAAAGGGTAGAGATGGTTAAGGAAATTGGAAGCGTGTTGAATAAATCAAAATCGATGCTTCCGTTACACGCTACCAATTTGCAAATTAACAATGATGTCGTTGTCTGTCCTATCTGCGATTCGCATTTCACGGATGATAACAGAAACGTATTCCACCACGATCATTACACGGGAACCTACGTCGGGGCATTATGTAACATCTGTAGTAGTTGTATTTGCTATAATATAAACCCGAGAAATGATGAGCCCCCCTCAGGCAGATTTGCCCACACTTAAAACAAGCTCAACATGCCCATATGAGCTTTTTGCTCAAGTGTGGAACCCTGTCTAATCCAAGATTTTTGTAAAAATGCCCCCGGGAATTTCCTGTGAAATGATGAGCCCCCTCAGATTGATTTGCCCACACTTACAAAAGTTGCATCAGCCAGATTTTTGTCCATAAGCTTGTTAAAAATATGCCCTTCTTGATATTGTTTTGGATACACCTGAAATTAAGCCAAAAACCCACACCCACCCACACATATTTACTTCCGGTTTAAGTTCAATTGGATACCAGGTTCAATTTATTTATCTAATATTAAAACAATGTAATATGCAGAAATCTTCTAGAATTGCTCTGTGACTCTCTCATTTCTTACATCATATGTTTGCATGTTTCATATTGATTGATTCTCAGTATTTATGGTATTGAGATCAAAGTGATTAATGTGCACAATTCCCGACACGGTAGCATTGAACTTTTGCTTTGCATTATTCAAGTGATTCTCCTCTGCGTCAGTGTTTAGATCAAAATGATTAATGTGTACAATTTCCGAGTATTGAAGCTTTGCGTGCAAACAAAATTGCATCAGCCAGATAATTTTAATAAAAGCTCTCGGGAATTTCCCGTAAAAACAAAATTCACGGGATATTCCTGTTTTTTTCTTCTCGGACTGCCTTAGGGTATATAAAGAGATTTTGCATTACATATCAGCCAGTATTGTGAGAGTGGCTGAGGAGTACAGATGTGTTGTTACAGTGCTTCTCATACTACAGGCCTGTTTGTTTTAATATAAAACATTTCTTATTATTCTATTTCTGGCATATTGAACAAAAAGGCTTATATTTTGTATAAAAAAATCTGATATTTGTTACATCCAGCTTGTTTGTTGTAATCCACTCATATTTAGAGTCAGGCTTATATCTGTCCCGGCCTGTTATACAAAAATCAATACATAACAAGGTCATTGCCTTTCTAGGACATGCATGTCTGTGCAGGTATTTGTGCTAGGTCAGTGTAGATCAATATTTATTCTCTTTTTCCACTTGTAGGCTATTAGCTTTACAACCTGTCATAAGGTAAGCATAGAGCTTTGATTTAAAACCCAAAAAATTTTATATAATAAACCGAGGATAAAAATTAATAATATTAACATATTAAATATATAAAAGAAATATACAAAGCACACAGCTGAACAAAATATATATATATATATTAAGTGCAAAATTTTGAATTGAACCCCACGAAATTTTATATAATAAACCAACAACAAAAATGCCAAATCAAAAATATTGCAATCAGTGTAATAAAAATATATCCAGCCCCAATTGGGCCAGGCACCAAAGGAATTGTGTTCTAGACAAATGCAGAACTCCCACTAAAATATGCCAAAAATGCCATAGAAAATATAGCATGGAATATTTCACATATAAACATAAAGGTACTTGCTCTGTACAGTCATCAACATTGCCCCCACAACCATCTACATCTGGTCTGAAAAGGAAGCATGAAGCACCTCTTAATGCTAGAGCAGCAAAGCAGCCACGCTATGCACCACCTGTCCATAGCAGTTTTAATGGCCAACTTAGGGATCACCGGTTTGTATCAGAGCCAAGATGTGGCATTAAGAATTTTTTGAACAGTATAAATCCTGATGTGCAGGCAATTCTAAATGCACAAAATGGCTCTTATAAGCTGTCTCTCAAATTGTTTACACAATATAAGAAGCCAAATGGCACAAAATTTACACAGCCCCACATAACAGAAACTGCGACTGTATACTCAAATGCAAATTCAGACAAAATAATAAGCAGTTTGATAGATCAATTGAATATTAAACACTCTGAATTTGCTGGAAAAGAGTCAGGATGGAGCCTATGCGGATCTCCACACAAGCTCTATGTTAATATTTCCGAATTCAGCCCATTACAAGGATCTACATATCTGCCATTACCTGCCAATATTAAAAACAAAAGAGCGGTGGTTAATATTGAAAATAATGATGAGAAATGCTTTCTGTGGTGTATTTTAGCTGCTTTGTATCCAGTTTTAAGGCATCCTGAGAGAATAACTTATTATAAACAATATGAACAGAATTTTGATGAAGCAATGGAGGGTTTAGAATATCCAATGTCTGTTCAGAATATTGATAAATTTGAAAAAAAAGCCAGGGATATTAATGGTAAACAATTATCTATTAATGTATTTATTTCTTCCACTGGCCGTGGCAATTGCTTGATAGCACCTCTCAGAATCAGTACATTTGATGATGATTCTGCTGTTCCGATTGATCTGCTTTTAATTGAAGGGGATGGCACATATCATTACACTCTGATACATAATCTTGAAGCTTTAGTCAGAAAACAACTAGACAAATCTAAGACAATATTCAAGTTGTGCAGAAGATGTTTAACTGTATTTGATGGCAGGAAAATGGTAAATAGGGTTTCTGAATGTAACACAGAAATTGCTAAAAACAAGTTAATTGAGCATCTGAAATACTGTGGCAACCATAAACCTGTTCATATGCTTATGCCAATGCCAAGTGAAAATGCCAAATTAAAAAAAATTGAAGCCTTGTTGGAACACCCAGCATATATAGTCTGTGATTTTGAATCAAACCTCAAACCCCTTGCATTATGTAGTCCAGATCCTGATGAATCTTCAATTACACCATACCAGCTACATCAACCTTCTAGTTTTTATTATGTTGTTGTACAGGATGGTGTTGTTAGTAAAGAAGATTTATACATAGGAGCAGATGCCATCAAAGAATTTGCACATAGAATAGAAAATGAGTGCCATAACATAGCATCTAATATCTTATTAAAATCAAAACCTATGTTGCCTTTAACAGAGAAACAGATTGAAGATTTCAACAATGCAGGAAAATGCCCGGTATGTGATTCTGAATTTTCAGATACAAATATCAAGGTGAAACACCATTCTCATACAGATGGTAAATTCTTAATGGCCCTGTGTAATAGCTGTAATATTAAGATCCAGAGACCACAATTTGTCCCTATATTTTGTCATGGAGCATCCAATTATGATTTTCATCATTTGATCAGGTACGAGGGGTTTGACAAGCAGAATTTAAATATTCTAGCTGAAAATGATGAGAAATATATTGCTATTAGCAAAATAATTAAAGTTAATGGTGTTCCTATTCACTTAAGATTTCTTGATTCATACAGAATTTTATCGGCTAGCCTGTCTACACTGGCCACTCAATTATCTGATGATCAATTCAAAATCACATGTGCTTTGTTTCAAAATCAGGACCTGAAATTAATTAGGCGGAAGGGCGTATATCCATATGACTATGTTACAGATTTTTCTAAATTTGATGAGTGTGCTCTGCCACCGCAACAAGCATTTTACAGCAAAATCAGAGGATCAGGAATCACTGATGATGATTATCACCATGCCCAGTTGATGTGGAACAATTTAAATGCCAGACATTTGGTGATTATCACATGGATTATTTAAATCTTGATGTCACTCTCTTAGCTGATATACTTCAGGCATTCAGAAAATCTTCTATGCAAAATTATAAACTGTATCCAATGTATTTTTACAGTGCTCCGGGGCTAGCATGGTCTGCAATGTTTTTAAACACTAAAATGCAATTGGATCTGATCCAAGATCAAGACATGTATCTGTTTATGGAGCAATGTATAAGAGGGGGCATGGTGCAATGCTCTCAGAGATATTCCAGAGCAAATAACAAATATATTCCTGATTATGATCCAGCACGGCCATCAAATTATATACTGTATGTAGATGCAAACAGCATCTATGGTTATGCTATGATGGATAAACTGCCATATGCAGGGCTTGAGTGGGTTGAAGATTTCAATATTGAAGATCTTAAGGATTTTGATGACAGTAACTATGGCCTATTCTTAGAGGTTGATCTGACAATTCCTGATAATTTACACACCACATTTTCTGATCTGCTCCAATTCCTGAGGTTGAGTGCTCATCTGGTTCTAAACAGAAGAAATTGATGATGACTCTAGAGCCGAAACAGGATTATGTCATATATTACAAAAACCTCCAGTTCCTGATGCGTAATGGTGTTCAAGTGACCAAAGTTGGAAAAGTTTTGAGGTTCAGGCACTCAAGATGGTTGAAGCCATATATTGATACAAACACAGAGCTTCGAACATCTGCAATGAGCCAATTTGATAAATCTTTGTTTAAATTGATGGTCAATTCTGTGTATCGCAAAACTATTAAAAATGTCAGAAAACATACTGATGTTAAAATAATTACTGACCCCAGCCTGAGCAAAAAATTGATTGCAAACCCTAATTTCAATTATAGAAGAATTTATGATGAAAATATGGCACTTTTTAATATGAAAAAACAAAGATTAAGTTTGATAAGCCTATTTATGTAGGGGCTGTGATATTGCAATTGGCCAAATTACATATGTTAAAATTGTATTATGATGTGTTGAAGCCTTTTTATAAGGATCGTGTAAAACTGATGTACATGGATACAGATAGTTTTGTTCTTGATATTCAGACAGAAGATGTTTATCAAGATATGTCCCAGCCTGAATTGTTTAAATACTTTGATACCAGTGAACATACAGAGATTCAACACCACAACAAAAAGGTGCCTGGCAAGTTAAAAGATGAGACACTTGGTGATGTTATTGTGGCATTTGCTGGGTTAAGTGCCAAGATGTACAGTTTTGAAACATGTAGTGGTATTATTGCCAAAAAAGCCAAGGGCATTGGCAGAGTAACTGTGGAAAAGGAGCTCCAATTTGAAGATTATAAAAATTGCATCAAATCCCAGAGTTTAATCAGAACATCAGAATCCAGAATTCAGAGTGTGCATCACTTGCTGACTAGCAATATTGTAAGAAAAGTGGCTCTGGACCCACATGATGATAAGAGATGCATTTTATCATGTGGCATACATACTCTACCATGGGGTCATTGTCATTTGAAAAATGGCAATCAATGCCCAATAACAGAGCATGATTTGAAATAAATAAACATGCCTATGAACTTATTTAGGTTCAAAAAACAGGCTATTATGGAGCTGCCAACACCATCACCCTCTTCTGATATAATATCTAAAATGAGTGGTTTATTAATTATTCATCTGAACAGCATACTTACAGATGTTGATGATGAAACAGGTAAAACATTGTACATATTTAACAATAATTTAAATCATTACCAATTACCTGTAGGTGGTCAATTGCAATTTATTACAACCCCTGAGGGTAATGTCAAAATTTCAGTAGGGAGAAATATTTATAGAATTAAGCACTCAAACATGATTTCTGGCACTGTTTATACTGTTTCTGCTGGTGACTGCTCATATATTGAAGTCCCGGGATCCTATGACAAGCTTATACCCTTTTTTATAGAATTAAGAATTAGATATTCAATAATAAATAACCACTAAAACAAAAATGCCTAATTATATATTTGGCCATACAAGACATGAAGATCACAGTGATGAGATTCTGATGCTTGATGTCTGAGTCAAGAAATTAAGAAGTGATTTACAAGCTTTACAAACCACACTCAATGCCAGTCTTCAATTAGAAATTACAAATTTACAATCGCAATGCATGGACCCTCTTCTTAAAATTGATTCTGAACTCAAATTATTGCTTCAGAAATATATTGACATGGCCACATTGGATAATTATCAAAGTTTAGAAGAAGCTGTAGCAGCTCTTCAAGCCAAATTTAAGACCCAGGCCACCAACTCTGAGCTATTGAAACAACAATTGGAAGAGCAAATAAATAATGTCCAGACGCAGCTCCAAACAATTGTCAAAAGCATAAAATCACAAGAAGATTTTGATCTAGTGATTTCCACTCTAAAGGAACAGATTCAGTCACTCCAGATACCTAATCTAGACCCTCTGAACAATGCCATAGCCGAGGTTAAAGAAAAAATTGAGACACTTGAAAATTGTATGAACAACTTGCCATCTTCTGATGCTTTGAATGCAATAACTCGCAGTGTTGCCAACATTAAGCTGCAACCTGAAACATATGAAGATTTTGGAAAAATTCAAAGTACCATAACCCATCTTGAGGGTACCATAGCAGCAGTGCAAAATGATTTGACAAATGTACAAGAAACTCTAGAATCCCGCCTGCCCGGTATTGTAGACACACTCATCAGTGTCCAGCAACAGATCACAAAACTTGAAAACCTCAACACTGAATCTGAGCTATCTCATTTTCATAACTTGATTGATGATATCCAAACAAAGCTTGAAATTTTACAACAATCAACACCTTCTCAGGCAGATATAGCCCTGCTCCAAGATGCCATGCAAAATGTGGCTGATGCTTCTGAATTAAACAATGTGAAATTGGCACTTGAATCTATGCAGAATACTGTATCAAATCTGCCTACATCACAGGAACTTAAAAATATTAAGAGAGCTGTGAATCGCATATTGAAATCAGAAGATATCAAGAATATCCAGACAGAGATCAAACAACTTATTCAGACAGTGGCCACTCTACCAACCAATCAACATATTAATGAACTGCATGCCCTGTTTGAGGATATCAGAAGACAGGTCCATGATCTTACTGCTCAAATTTCAAAATTGGCAGTTGTTGAAAATTTACAGCAAATTGTAGCTAATATCAAGCAACAGCTAGGGACCATGGAATCCAATCAAGCAAATGCTTTGTCTGTTTTTGCCACCCAGCTTCAAGAGATTGTGCAACAATACAAGAAACTTGTTGTGGACATAAAGATCAAGTAAGGCCATGATGATGTTGTTAGGACCATCAATGAGCACCTTGAATCTGTAACAAGCAGATTGCTTACAGCAGAAAAAGAAATAACAGGCATAATCGAGAATCCTAAACATACAGTAATTCTTGAATTGTACAGCATCCCCAACAAAGAATATGATTCACCATTTACACCAGGTGGCAAAATATATATGCTGTCCCCTGCACAATTTTATTACCAGTATTTTGTTGGGGGCACACTTAGACCAATCAAGATCAAATATTGGCTACAACCACAGGCACACCACTACCCTACCTTATCAATAACAAATGCTGACAACAAACCAAAAATCAGCAGTGTAGAGTTAGAGGATTTTACAGATCCCAATACATTAGAAACATCTTATGTTGAAGGCGATGGCTCTCTGGAATTTCATATACAAATAGGAGACAAATTATATTTAGAAAATCCTGTAGTATCAGCTGCTGAACACCCTATAGTTGCAATATTCTTGTTTACATATTATGTCTAGACAAATTATTGTTGATGAATTACACAGACAAGCCAGACATAATTTTAAGAGACTGCCAGTAGTCACAAAAGGCATAGATGATTTATGGCAGAGCGACTTGATTGAGATGGCAAGTGGACAGCTGAAAAACTTAGACAAAATCAACAAGGGCTACAAGTATCTACTCACTGTGATAGACACATTTTCAAAATTTGCCTGGGCTGTGCCACTCAAATCCAAGACTGGAAAATGTGTTACAGAAGCCATCAGAACAATCATCAATCAGAGTGGAAGATCACCGCGCTATTTGCAAACAGATAATGGCAAAGAATTTTATAATTCAGTGTTTCAACAATTTATTAAAAGCCAGTCAATACAACATTATTCGAGTTACAGTGATCTCAAGGCCTCAATTGTAGAGAGATTCAACAAAACCTTAAAAAATCTTATGTATAAACAATTTACACTTCAAGGTAATTATAAATGGTTCAGTATTCTTCCAGAACTTCTACATAAATATAACAACTCGGTCCATTCCACAATCAACATGAAACCCTCTGAAGTAACTTCATCTGATGAGCAAAAACTGATCAGCACTGTTTATTATCCTAAATATCAGCCAACAACAAGAAAAGCCAAATACAGGGTGGGTGATCAAGTAAGAATCAGCAAATATAAGCACTTATTCAAAAGAGGTTTTACAAGAAACTGGAGAACTGAATTATTTACAGTGGTTCAAGTTAAACCTGGTACCCTTAACACATATATAATAAAAGACCACCGAGGAGAAATTCTCAAAGGCCGGTTCTATGAAAAAGAGCTCAGCAAAACTAAACAGCCTGACACATATCTCATAGAAAAAATCATCCGCAGAAAAGGCAACAAGTTATTTGTCAAATGGCTGGGTCATCCGGAAAACAGCTGGATCGATGCAAACAAAGTGATAATATGAGCACCTGGGATGTTATAAAAAGGCTGCCAGAACCTGAACAGCAGAATAAGAGAAATGGCAACTTGCTGCCTGATAATATTAGGTGTCTTATTGTTGGGCCATCTGCTTGTGGTAAAACTACACTAATGGTTGATAATTTTTTATTGGCACCCAACTGGTTAGAATGGAAAAACAGGCACTTGTATATCTTCTCTAAGAGCTTGGAACAATTAAAATATCAGCAGCTGATGAAGCTATATGATGGATTGGATATAGCCACTTTTGAACCAGATGTTAAGCCACTTCATGAATGTCTCGATAATTCTGTTGTTGTGTTTGATGACATTATACTGGATAATCAAAACAAGGTTAGAAATTTTTTTACACAGGGCCGGCACAAAAACATTGATTGCTTCTACCTGGCACAGACTTTTTCTAAAATACCCAATCAGCTGATCCGAGACAACAGCAATTTTATATGTGTGTTTCATCAAGATCATACCTACCTCAAACACATACATGATGAATCTGTAGGTGGGGACCTGAGCTACAATGATTTTTCTAAGATTTGCAGTGGGTGCTGGAACCAGGACAGTTATGGGTTTGTCACAATTGATATGACAAGAAAACCCAATAGTGGCAAATACAGAAATAAAATCAACAATTTTCTAGACATTGAAACATAAATAAATAACCATGAAAAGGCCAATTATTGACGATCTTAAATTAAGAGATTATCTTGTAAAAAGATTTAAGGGATGGAAATCAGAGAACCGAGGAATTTATGAAAAACACAAACAAACAGAACAGCCTATTATTGATGCTGTTAGTGAATTAGGTAAAAATATCAAAACTGTTACAGAGCAAAATCAAAATTTGATCACAGAGCTTGTACCTGTAGCTGCAAGAAACATATTAGATTATCCAATCACCCCACTTTCTAGTATTCATACACCTAGTCCTGTTGCTCCTCGAAGAATTGAAACTACTCAGGATCCTATTGAATTGGGTCTTCTTGCTCAAAAATATTTAACCACACCTAAAGACAACAAAGATGAGGTTTTTGGCTTATATGCTGACACAGAGCGTGATGGTAGCATCATACATAGAATTGGCAATTTCAGAGTAACATTTATGGGAGATGATCTAATTGTATATTCAGAATCTCATCTTGGAGAAAAAGGTAGTTTTGTTAAATATCCTGGCACACCTGGATTGTGGGAACTGATGACTAGGAAAAGGCCTGGCAGCTATACAGATCAAGATTATGAGCATTACAAAGAAATATTAATAAAATCAGATGCTCTATACCAGAACAATGATCCCACACAAAAAAGAGTCAAGTCTAGCAGTGGAGCAAAATACAACAATTTAATCAAGCCCATATGGTCACAAATCAAGACAGGTAGTGGAATCAAACAATACAACACCCTGCCTAAAGAATTTGTGTGGGTTGATGATGTCAGGAAACTTGTAGATAGGTTATTGGTGATAGCTGGGGAGGAAAATGCTGGCAACCACAATTTTTACAATGAAAAAGTTGGAATTATGGACATGATAAGCACCAAATTGTCTAATTTTATAGTGAATGACACTAAGGGGATTGGATATCTTATAAAAATTATTAATACTCTACCACCTAAATTTTGGAATATTTCTGAGGGTCGGGGGCTTGTTAATGATATTATAAACAAACTGCCATTTGAACTACACATTCCAGGCTATCAATATTGTGGTCCCGGTACAAAATTGGACCATAGATTAAACAGAGGTGATCCTGGTGTTAATCCCCTAGATGCTGCTTGTAGAGACCATGACATAGCATACAACACACACTCTGATCTTGACAAGAGACATGTTGCAGACAAGAAATTAGAAGAGGCTGCATTTGGTAGATTTGTAAGCAAAGATGCTTCTTTGAGTGAAAAAATAGCAGCATTGGGGACCACCATAGCTATGAGCACCAAACAAAAACTGGGGTGGGGGTTGTGAATATGTATATAATAAACCTACAATGAAGGCCAAGGGTGTTATGTATCAAATACCTTATGCAGGTCTCAAATCTCTTAAAACTATTGATAGTCTTTTAACCAAAAAGCAGCGCAACAAAAAAAGCTCTTGTCTTGCAAAGGGCCATGGTATGAAATTGTTACTTAGTACCCCCCAATTAAAAAAATTACAGCAATATAGAAAAAAATCACATGTGGGGGGATTTATATTTACTATCCCTGCCATCTTAGCTGCTCTCGGGGCTGTTGGGAGCTTGGCTGGGGGATCAGCTGCCATAGCAAAATCAGTAATAGATACCAAAAAGAATAAGGCAGAATTAGATGAATTGAAGCGCCATAACCTGGCCTTGGAAACAAAAGGCAAAGGTGTTAAGAGAGCCATGAATAAGTTTAAAAAAAACAAGAGCCGCTTACAAACCAAGATATTGAAGCTTTAATCAAGCCACTGGGCATCAAACATTTTAGAGGTGTGTACATGTCTGATTCTTTACCAGAACAACCACTCAACAAAGAGTGTGGCATTGTTAATTTGGAAAAGTACAAAAATCAGGGCACTCACTGGATCTGTTATCTTAAATATTTAAAAAATGAGGCATTTTTGTTTGATTCATTTGGAGGTGTTCTAATTGAAAATTTAATAAAATATCTAAAATCAACTAATCTTTATTACAATAATGCCCGTGTTCAAAACTTCAAAGATGTTAATTGCGGACATTTGTGTTTATCTGTTCTTAGATATATGTCTCAAATAAATAAACCATGAATTGAAAATTTTCAAAAAGCCTTGTGGTATCTGAAACATCATGGGGGTATTCCATCTCACCAGCCAAAATTCAATATTGAAACTCAAATTACATGATGATATAGTGTATCCCAAAACAATAGCTCTCAGAGCATTTTATGGCATGTACTTAATCACTAATATTACACACCACAACAACACAATTGCAGTAGGGGATCAAAACATTGTCATTACTCCAGGGCAGTATAATCTGTCCACTCTAAATGCTCAATTACCCAGAGGTGTAGTGTTAAGTCAAAATTCTGTCACTCACAGAGTAGAGATTGTATCTGCTACAGAAACAGTGGATCTGGGTACTATAGGAGAGCTGTTAGGATTTGAGAACAACACAAAACTTGAAGCGGCCATCAAACACACTGCTATTAATATACCTAAATTCTTAGCCATAGAGACTCTGAATATTCACTGTAATGTGGCCGAGGGTATGATCACCAAATCAAATGGCATAGGCACTCACAAACAAACTGGCATCATTGCAACATTTAAACCTAATTCTGAATTCATGCAGCCAATCATCTACAATCCATCCCCAACATTATATTTTCCTGTGTGTCATAATGGAATAGATTACATAGAATTGATGGTCACTAATGAAAAAGAAGAATTAGTTGATTTTGCTGGAGCCACAACAACTGCTATCATAGAAATTAATATTTAAATAAAAATACATACAAGAAAAAATGGAAAATATCGAGAGTTATGAGCTACAATCATTCCCCCCAAACAGGAGGACATTTGCAAATTTAAATCAACCCAACAGAGAGATTGAGGTTGATCTTGATGTAGGGGATGGCTTTATACACCCCCACAGAGCAGATCTATACATCAAATTTGATGTTGTAAAGCTCGATGGTAAAGATTATCCGGCAAATTCAAATATAAGATTGGTAGACAATTTTGTGCCACATCTGTTCTCTGAAATTGAGATCAGAAAACATGGTGTTGTTATAAACAGAGTAGATTATCCCGGCATTACCTCCACAGCTTTGGCCACACTAAAATTATCCAAAACCGAGTCTTCTTACTACAAAATAGGTGGATTTGAGGCTGGTGATAAAATTATATCTAAGAGCCACACTCTGCTGTTCCCCATGCGCCTGTTGCCAGGATTCTTCTCAGATTACAAAGACATTATGTGGAAGGGTGGTTTAAGAATCACATTTAGAAGAGCTGCCAATGAAAATAATGCTTTGATGAGGTACAGTACATTAAACTCTACAGGGGAAGCTCTGCCTAATACCCTACCTGATGAGGGCAAATGCATTATTCAGACTATGGAGCTAAGAATCCCTGTTGTTGAATATGAAGCCAGTTATGCTCTTAAATACAAAGCTGATATCCTAAAAAATCCACAGATTCCTCTACAATTTTATACATATCAATGTGTACAGAAGCCTGCATCTGGTACTTATTATGAGTTTGATGCTACAAATTCATTCTCCAGTATACAATATGACATGCCGGATTTTGTGGTGGTACTGTTTCAGACTGGAAGACACAATAATCAGGAAAAAAAATCAAGTAAATTTGATAACTGCAACATCAAGAACATATATCTTAAAAATGGCAGAAATGAGGTATTTCCTAGAGAAAATTATAATTTTCCAAGGATGATTTCCTTAAATTATATGAGGCATTTACATCATACAAAAGGGTCTCTACTGGCAATACTGACATGTATTACACACCAGATGAATTCAAAGCGCAGAGACCCATGTTTGTCATCAACACTTCAAAAAGGAAACAAGTTGTGGTTAATGACAGGACAAACATTAAAATTATCTGTGAATTCCACGATGCACTCCCTGATGACACTATATGTAGTGTTATTCTCATAGGTGAAAAATCATATGTTTATGATGTAAGAAATGAGAGAGTCACAGAGCAATTCTAGAAGATTTCTGCATATTATATTGTTTTAATATTAGATAAATAAATTGAACCTGGTATCCAATTGAACTTAAACCGGAAGTAAATATGTGTGGGTGGGTGTGGGTTTTTGGCTTAATTTCAGGTGTATCCAAAACAATATCAAGAAGGGCATATTTTTAACAAGCTTATGGACAAAAATCTGGCTGATGCAACTTTTGTAAGTGTGGGCAAATCAATCTGAGGGGCCTCATCATTTCACAGGAAATTCCCGGGGGCATTTTTACAAAAATCTTGGATTAGACAGGGTTCCACACTCGAGCAAAAAGCTCATATGGGCATGTTGAGCTTATTTTAAGTGTGGGCAAATCTGCCTGAGGGGGGCTCATCATTTCTCGGGTTTATATTATAGCAAATACAACTACTATCTGTAATCTCAAAATTAAAAAACCTAATTCGTCCCCATATTCTTTCACAACGGCAGCGGATATGATTTTCACCACCTGATTAAGCATGTCGGCTATGATACACAAAAAATAGATATTCTTGCACAAATGAAGAACGTTACATCTCTATAAGTAAGAAAGTTAAGATTCCTAAAACAAAAGAGACCATAGAGATGAGGTTTCATTCGTACAGATTTCTCAATGCCAGCTTGGACGATCTCACAAGCAAACTAACCGATGATCAATTAATATTCACGATTGCTAGTTTTAGTAATTTGAACGTAGAACTTATTAGACGTAAAGGAGTGTATCCCTTCGAGTATGTGACAGACCATTCCAAGTTTGAGGATCAATCACTTCCGCCACGTTTAAAGTATTATGACTCAAGGGTCCAGATATTACGGATGAAGAGTACGAGCACGCGAAATTAATTTGGAATGAATTGAAATGCAATACTCTCGCGGATTATCACAACGCATACTTGAAATTAGACGTAACAATACTCGCACATTTTTTTCAAGCATTCAGGAAAACATCAGCGAATCTTTACAAGTTGGATCCTGCACATTTTGACAGACTTCCTGATCGGCCATGTTGTTCCAAACAAAAATCAAACTCGAATTGATATCGGATGTAGACATGCTTCTCTTCATAGAAAGGGGGATACGGGGTGGAATGGTTCAATATTCGTAGAGACGCGCAAAGGCAAACAACGTTCAAATGTCCGACAATCAATACGATCCAAATCAACCATCGAATTACATATTTTACACTGATGTTAATAATCTATATGGATTTGCTATGTTATAAAAACGTCCCTACGGTGGTTTTCAATGGGTTGATCCCACTTCAATAGATATACAAAATTTCAACGAAGGGAATGTGGTTTCTTCGCAGAGGTGGACTTCGATTTCCCCGACCATCTGTACGACATGTTTTCGGTTTTACCTCCTACTTCCGAAATCAAATGTCCACCCAACTCGGTTCAACATAAGCTATCAAGCATGATAGGATGGATGCAACTACAACGTACGATGTATCTGCTGGCGATCGCCTGTACGTGGAGCTCTTGGACGACTACGACAAACTCATCCCTCTTTTTGTGGAGATGCGAATCACATACCTTATAATAAATAACCACAGTGGTAACAATGCCTAACGATATTTTTGGCCACACGAAACGCGATGATCACGGCGACGAGCTACTCATGCTTGACGTCAGGGTCAAGAAGTTGCGAGCGACCTGCAGGCCCTGCAGTCCACGCTCAACTCCAGCCTCCAGTCACAGATAACCAGCCTGCAGTCTCAGTGTCTGGGCCCCGTACTCAAGATCGAGGCCGAGCTCAAATCACTGCTGCAAAAGTACACCCACCTCGAGTCAAAAGACACTGGCACTGAGTGTAGGCAAGCTCCAAAACGAACTTGTGAAGCTGTAGCAAGCTCAAACTTCTGACGTGGAACACCTGAAACGACACTTGCAGGACCAAACGAGCACCATCCAGACTGAACTGCAAACCATAATCCTGAGCATCAAGACTCAAGATGACTACGATCGCGTGAATGCCAGTATTGCCAAATTGCTGAAAAGTTTCAATCGTTCGAAATCCTTACGTTGGAAAGCATCAAGGCTGAGCTTAAAACGGACGCTTTGCATGCAGCCATCACCGAAGTCAAAACTAAACTAGAAAAAGCTACAGGACTTCATCGACAATCTACCTTCGTCCAGCGAGCTGAACACCATTGCCCGTAGTGTTGCCAACATAAAACTCCAACTTGAGACCTACGAATATTTCGGGAAGCTGCAAGGTACCATAGCCCATATTGAGGATGCTCTCGCCGTCATCAAAAATGATCTGGCAAACGTACATGAAGCACTGGAATCCAAAATGCCTGGCATCAGGGATACATAGGCGCTGCTGCTCCTGCCTCAGAGTTGGACGCGATGAAAAAAAGCTTTGGAGTCGCTCCAAAACACGGTAGCCACCCTGCCTACCTCGCAGGAATTGAAAATCGTGAAGAGAGCTCTAAATCGAATACTCAAATCCGACGACATCAAAAACATCCAAACCGAAATTGAATTGCTTCGGGAGTCTGTTGCAACCTTGCTACCAACCAGAACATCGGCGAGATACATGGCTTGTTTGCGGAAATTAGAACCCCGGGCCAAGACCTTGCAACCCAGAGCTCCAAGTTGGCACTCGTTGAAATCTACAGCAGATTATCGCCAATGTGAAAGAGCAAATTGGCAGCATCGAGGCGAGCCAGAAATCAGCCATAACCAATTTCAGTACCCAACTACATGAGTTAAACGAAAAATTCAAGAGGCTTATTGTCGATGTGAAGACCTAGCCCGATTACGACACTGTTGTCCGTGCTATCGAGGAGCATCTGGAATCAATAAACGGTAGATTGGAAGATGTGGAAAGCGAGGTTCGAACCTATGTAAACATCCTGAACGCCAGCATCGACAATCTCAAGTCCACTGTTGTCATCGAACTATACAGCATTCCAAACAGGGAATTTTTCTCGCTCTTCCACCCGGGTGCCAAACTCTACATGCTGACTCTTGCCAAAACCTATCACCAGTTTTTCATCGCTGGCACACTTCAGTTCGTCAAGGTTTCATACTGGTCTTTGCCTCACGCAACCCACTACCCAACCATGACCGTGACGAACATCGGTGACGAGCCTAAAATAAGAGGAGTGGAGTTGGTCGATTTCACCCACCCCGAAACTCTCAAGACACCCTATGCCGAAGATGCCACTCAAATTATCGACATAGAAATAGGTGACAAGCTGTACATAGAACACCCGGCATTGTCTGCAGCCAGAAATCCCATTTAAAGCTATATTCTTATTTTCACACAATGTCTAGGCAGGCTATTGTGAACGAGCTGCACAAACTGCACGGCGAAACTACAATCGATTGCCGGTAGTGTCCAAGGGCATGGACGACCTGTGGCAAGCTGACCTTGTAAAAATGAGCAGTGGCAACTTAAAAAATTTACATAAAATCAACAAGGGATATAAGTATATTCTCACCGTTATAAACACATTTTCAAAATTTGCGTGGACTTTACCCCTCAAGGCAAAAACAGGAACCTGTGTAGTGGAAGCATTCATAACTATTTTCGATGAAAGTGGCAGGCGACCTCGATTTCTTCAAGCGGATAACGGAAAATAATTCTACAACTCTGTCTTTCGGCAATTTATTTAAAAACAAAATATTCAACATTACTCCACCTTTAGTCACATCAAGGCCACCGTAGTGGAACGTTTCAACCAAACTCTCAAGACACGCATGTGGAAACAATTCACGCTTCAGGGGAATTGCAAGTGGCACGACATGCTTCCGGAACTTGTTAACAGCTATAATCACAGTTTGCATCGCACGATAAACATGGAACTAGCTGACGTTAACAAATCTGACGAGCGGCGTTTAATTTCTACGGTTTATTGTCCAAAGTACAAATTTACAAGCAAGAAACCGAAATACAAAATTGGAGATCAAGTGAGAATCAGTAAATTTAAGCGTGCGTTTGAAAAAGGCTTCACTAAAAATTGAACCTATTGTTCTAGTATCTTGGCTATATTAAATTGGAACTTCTGTTACATGAGGTTTTTTTTCATTATCATTATTACATACTATCTACTACTTCATACTACATTTGAGGCATGTCTTACTAGTTTTTAGACGATAGTTTGCATTTGAAGATAAATTGGAGTACGGAACTTTTCACCGTAGTTCGAGTCTTACCCGGAAACCGTCACACGTATATAATAATAGATAATCGCCACAAAAAGATCGCATCATTCTATAAAAATTATACTGACCGTAGGTTCAAACATTAGATTTTTCGTTAACCTGCAACGCAGTGTCCAGGATGTACTGCGAAGAGTGGAAGTTGATAATTGAGCATACTTCATGAAACATCTTCTTACAATATTAAGATTTCACGATACTCTCCCTGCCAAAATATTGTGCCATGCTGTTCTTTTTGTGGAGAAGATTTTTTTTAGAATAATCTGAAAACAATAATAAAATTTAATTTTGATGCATTTTAGAAATAATCACACTTGAGCGCACAAAGAAACTTCCTCTTTTGCCCTGTATGTGCCCCTTTTTCGTCCCGTAGGACACTTCAGGGAGTTAGTTCCGTTAAAAAAATCCTAAACCTCCACCTGTTAGTAGCCCCACGGGAGCGTTTGAATCCCACATTTCAGAACACACCTCTTGTCGTCGCGTGCGTCCAGGGCAACCTTTCTCACCTCGTTGGTTGTCAACACATGGTCGACAATCTGGATGCGCTGCTCCACTCCTAGAATTGGCGTCCTGGTCTGAAGAGTCTCGACGTAATCCTCGAACTTGAGGTGCTCTTGGACGACCTGCCTGCCCACACCCTTAGCTTTTTTTGTGATGGAACCCTCTGCCCGAATAGCATAGGCTTTGGCGCGAAAACCGGCAAACTCAAGAATAACATCTCCGTCCTACTCATCTTTGAGTTTATCAGGCACCTTTTTGTTGCGAGCCAGGATTTTGTATCGGTTTGGCTGGAAATAGCCTGACGTGTCAAAGAGGTTCACAAAAGTTGGTACTGTGGCTATATCCGTATATGCGTCGTCCGTGCGAACGGGGTACACCAAACTATCTGTGTCCGTGTAGAGTAGGCTGATATTGTTGGTATAGTGCTGGCGTAGTACTCCCTTATATATTTTAAACATGCGCAGCTTGCTCTGGTCTAATACTGAGGCACCAACATAGATTGACTTGTTGAGCCTCACCGCGCTCGGGGAGGCAGCGACTTCTCCGCAAACTTGATAGAGTCGGTAATGTAATGTATTCATAGGGGTAGACCCCCTTACGCCTGAAGAGACTGGCGTCCAAGTTCGGAAAGATGGCAGAGGTGATGCGCATTTGTTCGTTGCTGAGCTTTCTCGCCAGGGCATCGAGGGGAGGAACCTCAGGGAGTCGAGGAAACGAAGTTCGATGCGAGAGCCTGGTTCTGGGATTCGCACCCACTTGCTCAAGCTAATATAACACTCCTCGTTCTGCGCCATTCTGGAGAGCCCCTGAGGCGACCTCCTCTCCCCTCGAGTGCAGCAAACCAACTGACGCTCCCCACCCAATGACGTCACTCAGGACGCCACCGGGTGGCGGCCCGTCATTGGCTGCGGCTCCCGAAGGGATCGGAGGCCCTCGAAGGGCCGTCCGCTTTATTTAATTCCGAAAATACAAAGTATACATCATAAGTACAAAGGTTATATACCACATAAGAAAGAAACATTAGCTCCGGGTAGTGACAAATTCTACGCCGGAGGTTGAAAAACACAGTTGTATTGTCAGTAAATAGTGAAACATGTCTAGGATACATACATAAAAGGGCCCCTAGGGCCGCTTGAAACTCATAAAAGCCAATATATTGGATCGGCAACTGCAAATGTTGAAACAAAATTTGTCCATCCTGAAAAACCGCTGCCATGGAAGACACCGTGGCATCCGTATACACTATCACTGTGTCTCGAGTGTCCGGGGGTTTTAGGGACAAAGGCCGGCTGTGCGTGTTGCGCAAGCAATGAATGATCCAAGACCAGTACTCCTGAAATTCAGGATGTAAAAGGTAGGAGATACCATGTGTGAGGTTGGTAGTTCCCTGAGCCCAGGTTAGGTTAGGTTAGGTTAGGTTAGGTTCATGTTCGAGGCCTCGTGGAGTTGGTCAGGGATAGTAGAGAAACCTTCGGGATTGGGATTGGGATCGCGTGTGGACATAAGGTTTGAGGAAGGCCTCAAAATCGACGATGATGATAGGAGAGTGCTCTACCATGGCACTGTGCATGTGAAATGTTTCAACAGTGCCAGGTTTGGGCAAAACTGCCACCGCTATCTCGTTGCCATTGCAATGGAGTTTGTGGCGAGCAAGCTTCTTGGCAGCAATGTTGGGACCTCTGATGCTCTTATAATCCTGCTGTTCTTGATTATCAAAAGTGGACAAGCACCTGCAACAAATTTCTATTTGGTGTTTGTGTTTGCTTGTTTGGCTAGAAACAAGCCGAGAGAGAGAGCGAGTAAGAGTGTAGTGATGGTGAGCTTCATCCTTGATGAGTAAAAGATGGATTTCTTGAGCATCATTGGTGTCTACGTCGCTTACCCGAATAGGGTATACTTTGTTTCTCTTCTCCGTGAGGCCATAAACATTGATACACAACTGCGGGTTGTGTGTACGGGTCTCGAACTTGCGAATATCCGAGACCTCCACCGGGTAGTCGATCCCAACCGTCGCATCTTCCAGCTCTGGCTTGTAGGGTAGGTAGTGGGCAACACGATGCGGTTGTTTTTTCCTGTTCACAGGGTGCAACGCTGCAAGCACCGAGCAAAGAAAGCACTTGGCGTCACTGTTCTGAATATTCAGAACAGCCTTCTTTGCCACAAACTTGGATGGCAGAGAAACATAGCTGGACCCGGACAGTGGCATGAACTTGGTAAGTTTGACGCAGAGTTTGTGCGGGGTGCCACACAGCAAGCCACCCGAGCCTTTAGCCTCGTGCTCCTCCTGTTTGGCCATAAGCTCTTCGACAAACTTGTCATAGATGGATGCGAGGTTGTCGCCATCCGCCAGATGCAATGTTTTTGCTTTGGTGTTGTGGCAGAAGCTGTACGTTTCATTGGATGGCTTCTTGTACTTGCAACATAGCGAGGCGTAAAACTTAGTAGAATGCGTGGCCAATGCATCGCGAAGGATAGAAATTATCCTGGCCCGTTCGCAATCTAAGAAACTTCGCACGTCTGTTCTGCTTTTGTCACAGGCTTGACGCGTTTGGGAAATGGTGCATTGATGGGTGCTGCTTCTGGCTTCCCCTTGGTCGAGGTGGACGGTTTTGGAACTGGGGCTCCGTCACCCTTGAAAGCAAGTCGATGCCTTTTTATGTTATTTATAGTAATATGTTTACCACATCCGGAACACTGTTTGGTAGCAGCCACATGTTTACCAGGTACACAGGTACGACAATGTTGTGTGTAATATTTACTTGAAATATTTTTTTTCCCGCACAGAGCAAGTCTTCATGGAGCGCATGTCGGTGAAGTATTTTTAGGGTATGTTATTTTATATGTGTTGTTTGGTTGGTGAAGTGCGTATGTTCACAAAAAAAATCCTTACAAAAGAAAATCTTGAGTCTAATTAGCAATTGTGTTGTTTTTTTACGTATATGTTATTGTAGGGTGATGTTGTCTTCTACAAATATGCTTCTTAATTAACCCTATAAATAATAATATATATATATATATATATATATATATATATATATATATAAGAAAATATGTTTGCGGATCGAATGTGTACATAATTCTATTTAACTTGTTTTACCAAACAATCTGTTTCTAACCCTCAATCCTCTGGGCGTATGAAATATAAATCATAATTCCAGAAAAAAGTTATTTCCAGTTGTTATTTTTAAAAATCAAGCAATAAGCATTACACTAGACTCTCGCAAATTCGGCACCCATATGTGCAAGGAATATCCAGATTAGCGAGATAGTCAATAGCAATGGCTTTTTGTGAAGAACTTCGGTTCAACTTATCTAAAATTTCGAGTTTCTGCTTGAGGTCAAGGGTAACGTTTTTTTTTTTAGAAACCATAGTATGAACTGAACTTTACTGTAAGAAAGTCACAATTTCAAATACTGTACGTATGTATAGCATTGTTTTACATTTTTTAACTAACAACATTGTTGAACACAATAATTTATTGTTGCGCGTTATTTCTGCTTGAGTAACTACAGGCCAAATGTGGGCCAGACTTCTGAGAGGGGCAGACTATTGAGGGGCCAGATTAGCGAGAGTCTAGTGTATTTATGCTTATACTATTCGTCGAGCAATAGCAGATAAAACAAGAATGGGTTTTCTACAACCCATAGTTTATGAATTACAAAACATCTTAGAAATTACATCTTGAAATTTTAATCCAAAATAACTCGAAAACAGCAAGCACTAATCATCATCTCTCCAATAGGTTGTAGAGTACTTCTAATTTTTTATCGAATGCCATTAAAATTTTCGAATTAGGGTAAAAACTAAGCCAGCATATCAAGTTTCTCAAAAAATAAAAAAATGTCTGTATTTCCGAAACTTGAGGGGGTAGAATCGATTTTATTTGCAAGTCGAATAGTTCTCGTCGAATCCTATCCAACAAACCTAAAATCATCATCCTAGCTCAATTAGAAGCCAAGAAAATTAATGTCTTGGAAAACGTCTTAAGATATTTGTCTTAAGAAAATTTTCTTGACAGGCCGAAAGTAACATCTTGACAAACCGGAAGTCGACTTTCTTAAAGATTAAGATATTTGTCTTAAGATGTTTTCCAAGACATTAATTCTTGGCTCCTATGGGACCTAGAACCATGTGACTTTGGTTTATGTGTATACCATTGTTTTTCCTACATATTCGCTCACCTTACAACCCACCCAAACAAAAAATAAAGTTCACCCCTGCGCGCATGCGCACATGTATAGATTTAAGTATAGATGAGAATCTACGCTCGATATTAAAAAAAATGTCACTTTTCTTCTCTCTGGCCAAGATTGCAAATAATTGCAGGAATAATACCATAATATTTTAGACTGTAGGTCCTGGTCCCGAGCCAGACAACATATTTGCACTACAACACAAAAAAAAAAAAAAAAATTCATATCTGTGCATATATGAACATAGGGAAGTCCAATACATAGCTCCAACATAGTTGGCAATGTGTGATATGATCAACACCAAACATTTAATTTATATGTATGTATATTTAAGTTCCACAATATTTGTGTTGCAATCATGAAATTAAGTTTTAATTAACTTTTCTATCCATCTCTCAATCTATATAGCCTGTTCATATTTAGCACAGTCATTGCGAGTCGACCATTTTGTTTACGTAGCAAAAACAAAATCTCAAGCCACATCATCGCCATTTTGCGAATACTAGCTGTGATCATAAGCATAATTGGATATAGTTGCTATTAATTGCAAGATTTTATTTGATTTTACGTTTAATATCAATAAGCTTTTTCTTTTCCGTGCATTAAATTTGCAAAATATCCCACTTTCAATTCGATCCATTTATCTGAATCGAAGAAACCGACAATTCAAATATCCCCATATCATTGTATGCTTGCCCTATTAGCCTGTTTTTGCTGTTGTGCTCAATTAGTTTTCACTAATTGGCGATTTTCTTGAAGAGGTCTAATAGAACACGATACGGCGGTATGAGAAATATGTAAATTAAAGATATTTTAGCAATATATACGACGTCTTAAGACAGGCATATTCAGCTCCAAAGTACTTTGTCTAACACTTACTACCATTCCCTAATGCTGGAAAAGAGAGTTTAAAACGATGTAGTATTGAAAAAAGTTGACTTTTTCCCAAGTGTTCACCGAGTTTAGACATTTGTACATAGATGGCTCTGTTGTTGTCGCTTATCAAATATTTTATTTATTTATTTTTTTTATGTATATTTAAGTCCAACAATATTTGTGTTGCAATCATGAAATTAAATTCAATAAATTTCAATTAACTTCTCTATCCATCTCTCAATTTATATAGCCTGTTCATATTTGGCACAGTCATTGCTAGTCGGACATTTTGTTTACGTAGCAAAAACAAAATCTCAAGCTACATCATCGCCATTTTTGCGAATGGTCGTTGTAGCCATAAGCATATATGACAGTTGTATTATTTGATTAATTTTGTACTCGAGTGTATTGAGGTAGGATCGTCGCTGTGACGTGGTAGACTACCTCAGAGCTCCTCATGCCTCGTGGCTCGAGCGAGGTGGAAAGGGGGCGGTGCTAGTAGTTGAAACGGCAGATCGCTTGACGTCGGACTGGGAATCGAGCAGTGCCTTGACGTTTGTACGGGGTGTAATACCTGTAATTACGTGTTTGTGTCGAATAAACAGTAAGTCAAGGAAACTGATTCTTATTACTTCCCGTCGTCATAAGTATGGCGCACGAACAGGAGGACTCGATCGTCTACGTCGTTAGAATCTGGTTGTAGCTGTTAGATGGAAGAGTTCAACTTTTTCGTCTGTGATGTTGGAACGTAAGTACTGAACTTTTTCTATGTGGAAAAGAAGAATGACGAATAACTTTATCGCGCTGTGATTGTAGCACCGAAACTATAAAATAGTTGTACTGAATACGGCGACTAAAATTCTTAGCTAGCAGTAACTGAAATTGAAAATGGCTACAAAAAAGGAATTGGAGTTTCTCTTTAAACAATTTGAAGCTAGACTCGCGGAACAAGTCAATAGTGTTGAAGCTAACGTCAAAGCTGATATTAATAGTGTTGAAGCTAATGTCAAAGCTGATATTAACAGTGTTGAAAGGAACGTCAAAGCGGATATTAATAGTGTTGAGGCCAGTGTAAGTAATGTAGGCACCAGCATAGATCTCTTAAGGCAAGACTTCGAATTATTGGAAGCACGAGTCGACAAGAAAGTGTCTGATAATTTGGTCGAAACAAAAGAATGCGCCCATGAACTAAAGGAACAAGTGGTCAACTTGAGCACGAAATTGGAAGAGAAGATAAACGAGGTTTCTGTTACGTGTGTAAATCAACATAAAAAATTGAGAGAGGTTTTCGATTCTCATGTAAAACAGGTAGAAAATGAATGCGTAGAAATTAAGAAAACACTCGAAATAAATCAAAAGAAGTTTGAAAGTTTAGTCAACCTTGTACATGGAAATGAAAGTAGTATGAAGGAGTTGTTTAATAACATTAGTGGACATGAAGTTGCTATTGATGAGTTGAATAGTAAATTTAACGAAATTAGTGTTAAGTCTGGACAAACTATTCAAGATCTAAACTTGAGCGTTCAAACCGTTCAACAGAAAATATCTAGTAATGACATTACTGTTAAGGGTTGCTTACAACAACTTACAGAGATTACTAACAAATATGAGGTCCTAGATGATAAGTTGGAGAATATTCGGTATCAAGTTAGAGATTTAACGAATGATTTTTCCATTTTAAGAGTAAGTGCTGAACCGGTAAAATCTTCTTTAGGATTAGAAACTAGAGTACAAGGCTTAGTTAGTCCTGATGTTCCTAGATTGTCTGAACAGCAAAGGGAAGCAAGGAAAGCTTCTTTACCCATTGAAAAAACTGAATATATCACGTTTAGAAAGCAAAGACCATTACGTAAAGGAGAATCTGATTCAGATGTAAAATCTTCTAGCTCTGAAACTAAAGTTCAGTTAAGGGGACTTAAACGTAAATCAGTAAGTAGCTCTAAGACAGGTAGAGTTGCGAAAAGCATGTCAAGAGATAAATTTCATGATAGTAGTTCGGAAAGTGGAACTGATCACAAAAGTAGTAGTTATAGAAGGAAGTTTGTACCTAGTACACTTAAGTACTCTGATCTAGATAGGTTACCTAAATTTACTGCAACTAGGATGGATTATTTAGCGTCACAATTTCTTCAAGAGGTTGAGGATCGCTTGGATATGTTAAATGTTCCCAAAAAAGATTACATGAAGTATGTACCAATGCTTTTGAAAGGTGTTGCTAAAAATTGGTTCTCTCAGGAGAAACTACACATTGTAGATTATAGTTCTTTTAAGGTTCTTTTCCTTAATGCCTTTGAAAGTGCATCGTGGAAGTCAACATGTCTTGCAAATGTCTTGTGCAAGAGATACAGCAAAGAAAGTAGACAAACTCTGTTAAATTATTTCTGGTCACAGATTAATTTACTAAATTCCATTCAGCCAGACATGCCAGAACAGCAAAAAACTATTTTAGTAGCCCAACAGTTACCAAATAGAGTTCGAGAAGCAATCTTAAATCAACCTAATATTAGTCTTGGTACCGCTGCGGAATTGGTTGCGCGTCATGAAGCTTTGTATGCAAGTGCTGAAGGTGAAAGTAGGAGAGATGGAAGGCCTGTTGGTATTAGACAAGTACAAGTTGTTAATGAAACTAAAAGAAATAATCAATCTAGAGTAAGCAATATGCAAAATTCTAATACAAGCCATGAGACTAATGTAAGGAATTCTGGTAATTTCAGGAGATATGCCACTGATAATAATAGTAGTAATGATAGTAGATCTGGTCAAAGGTCTTAGAGAGTAAACCGTTTTCCATATTCTGGTAATAACTATAGAAACAGTAGCTTTCGAGGTAGATACAATTATAGTAACCAAAATCGTATAAATGCTGATAATAGTAGACCTAGGTATAGAAATACTAGTACAAACACTGTGTCACACGATGATGTTCAAAACAATCCTCAAAGAAGTGAACCTAGATCTAGTACTAGGGAAGAAATAGAAAATGGTAATGGTGGGTCTTCACTTAGGGTGAATGCGCCCTGGTTTGTGCCTGAACAACCTTTAAACTAGATAGTGAGTCTATTGTTATTGTGACACAGAATAGCATAGACGAAGATGAGAATATTGTGTCAGTAGCCAATCTTAATACTGAAGATTTAAGAAACAAACTTTGTAATGAAAATTCTAGTAAATCAAACTGTGAATCATGCCTTAAAAATGTATGTAGGGTAGATATTAATTTTTATGAAGACTTGTTAGAAGATGAAGCGAAATATAGTTCTAATAACTTAATGTTACCCGTAAACCTCAGGAACAAAGTCAGGAATACAACTTCTATCTTTGCAAATATTAATGGGATAGAGAGTAAATGCTTAGTAGATAGTGGTAGTGACATTTGTTTGATGTCAGAGAACAAATGGAAACGTATTACTAGCGAAGTCACCAGACCTAAATTAGAGCCAATAGAAGATATTATTTTGGTTGACTATTCTGGAAAAAGAAAACAGAAAGTACTCGGAAAATTTTGTGTGGATATAGAAATTGAAGATATTATGTTTTTTGTTCAGTTTGTTGTCGTCAAAGATTTGACAGTAGACATTCTTTTAGGTTTAGATTTTTTGTATAATGTAGAGGCTCTTGTAAACTTCAAGGAAAATTCTTTATTATTACACACCAAACAAGGTGAAAGGTTAGTTAAATTATTACCTATATCTTGTCCAACTTTTGATGTGAATGAAGAGGCAGAAAGTAGTTGTCTCAATGTAACACAAAAGTCAAAGGAGGAAATAACTGTTGCTAGTGTAGAAGATCTTAAATTAAAAGCTAAGCAAGCTGAAATACTCGGTGAAGATGAAAAGAACCAACTGTTTGATTTGTTACTTGAATTTAGGATGTTGTTTGATGAAAAACCTGGTTTATGTACTAAATATGAACATCATATTGAATTAGATACAACAGAACCTTTAGTTTCTAAGCCATATCGAATACCTTATCATTACAGACAAAATGTTAGAGATCATATTCAAAAATTACTTGAGTGGGACATTATAGAACTTTCTGATTCACCTTATTTAAATCCACTAGTAATAGTTCCTAAGTCTGATAGAAGTGTAAGAGTATGTACTGACTTCAGGAATATTAATCAACACCAAAAAGTTAGTCAAATTAGACCAATTAATATTGAAGAGGCGTTACAAGGATTTGTTGGTAGACCATATGTATCACTGATCGATATGTCCTCTGGATTTCACCAGATTTTGTTGTCAGAGTCATCTAAAAAGTATACTGCATTTTTGTTTGAAGGTAGACAATACCAATACAAACGTTTAGTATTTGGTACATGTAATGGAGTACAAGCATTTACGATGGCAATGACCAAGGTATTAGGCGACATTCTGTCAGAGAATGTTATCATTTATGTTGATGATTTATGCATTAGAAGTGAATCTTTAGAAAGTCACATAGAACATTTAAGAAGTATATTTTCTAAATTAAGAGAGAGTGGTATGACTGTACGTCTCAAGAAGACATTCCTCTGTAAAGAAAAGTTATTGTACTTGGGTCACATTATTGACAAAACAGGTATAAGAGTAAATCCAGAAAGAGTAGAGGCTATTCTCAATCTTCCTACTCCGAAGGATGTAAAGACACTTCAAAAAATAATAGGTTGTTTCTCTTGGATGAGAAGATTCATTCCAAACTTTGCTACCATATGTGCACCTTTATATGAATTGTTAAGGAAAGGTAAGAAATGGATATGGACTAAGAAGGAACAAGAGAGTTTTGATTTGCTCAAACAAGAAATTTCTAATGATGCTAAACTATTTCATCCTGATCTTAATCAAAGGTTTTATGTCCAGGGAGATGCTTCCTTACTTGGCATCGGAGGATATTTGTATCAAATAATTGATGGTGAGAAAAGAATAATAAGTTATGTACGTCGTACACTGAAAGGTTATGAGAAACAATACACCATAACCGAGCTAGAATGTTTAAGTCTTTTGTTTTGTATTGAGAAATGTAATCAATATCTTTTGGGTAAAGAATTTACTTTAGTTTGTGATCATAAGTGTCTCACTTGGCTGAACCATTCGAAGAATTGGAACCCTCGCTTATTGCGTTGGTCCCTTCAACTTCAAAAATACCAGTTCATTATAGAATACTGCAAAGGATCTGACAATGGCCTAGCGGACTTATTGTCCAGACAATTTTCAGAGTCAGAGCCGATTTTGATGCACATCAACAATAATGTAAGGTTTAAAAATGAAGTATTAGATATACCTGTAGAGTTGTTAGTCCAAGAACAGTACAATGATAAGTTATTTCAACCTATTATTGATTATTTGAACAATTGTGAAAATGTAAATGTAAGTTTACCTCAAAGGTGTAGAAATTGGAAAAAGTTTTATAAAGTATGCAATGGAATTTTGATGATAAGAGATTTTCACTTTGAGAACATCTGGAAAATATGTATACCTCAATCTTTAGTTTCTGTAATACTGAGGAATTATCATGACAATATGGGCCACTTTGGTTGTGAAAAGGTACTCAGAAGAGTTAGGAAACTGTACTTTTGGCCTGGTATGAGAAAAGGTATTCTGAGTTATATCAAAGATTGTGAACTATGTATGAGAACGAAGCCGAGTAGACATCCGTCCAAGGGCATATTCCAACAACATTGTAACCAGGGTGAAACTATTTTGTTTTTAGATATACAAGGACCATTAATTAAAGGTTCACAAGGAGAAAGGTTTCTTCTAACCTTACAAGATGCTAACACTAAATATCTGTTCGCTTATCCAATGAGGTCAAGTGCAGCCAACAGTATTGTAAAAGCCTTGCTAGAAGGATATGTCAGGCATTTTGGCATTCCACACAGGTTGGTTAGTGATAACGCCACGGTGTTTCATTCTAACAAATATGTGGACACTTTAACAAGCTTAGGTATAAAATTGGCGTATACCCCAATATATCATCCTAGTTCTAATTTAGTTGAGAGAATTCATTCCGAACTCAACCGGCTTATGCGTGTTTTTTGTAAAACCAACCACAAAGATTGGCCGAAATATATAGATGTAGTGGTAAGCTTATTAAATGATAGTGTACACACACAGCTAGGATTTGCTCCCTCAGAGTTACAACTAAACAGAGATCTTAACTCATGTATTTTGAATCATTTTAATTTACCGCCTAATGAAATTTCTCTGTGGAAAGACAAACTATACATGGCTTTTGTAAAAGGTTTCCAAGCAAGGAAGAAAAAAAATGACAAGTACAACTTACAACAAGAAAATAGACCTGAAGTTAAAATAAAAGACCTGGTATTTGTAAAAACACATTATCTTAGCAGCCTCCTAGAAAATCGCACTAAAAAGTACTGTGAGGTCTATGAAGGCCCGTATATGGTAATTGACAAACAAGATTGATTGATTGATTTAGTTTATTTTACTTCGCGTTTTGTGCCTCTTGGCTAATTTGCGAAGATGGGGATGAGTGATGAAATGATGAAATGGATGAAAATGGACATTCACAAACAACCATACCCGACCGGGATTCGAACCCGGGACCCTTGGCGTCGCAGCGCGATGTGCTAACCACTCGGCCACAGGGTCGGGCTTGACAAACAAGCAACTAATGTATACATTGTAATAGATTTGAAAACTGGCAATATCAGTGGTAACCATCACAGTGATAATCTAAAAATCTGGAATTGTACCATTGAAAAAAGAAGTTGTTATTTAAGCCAATTGGAAAAACTAAATCCAAAATTGTACAAACATTTGTTTTGGGTAGATCAAAGAAAGATTTAGATTTTGTTTCAAATTATTTATATTTATTTGCTATTTTCATATTTTCTTTAACATAAATGTTGTTGTATTGATTATATCCAGTATATTTGATCATGATGTATACCAGTTTAACTGTAACTACACAAAGTATGAGTGTAGATAACATAACAATGTGTAAATTATAAATGCGTATTTTATTTTGTAAAAAATTCACTTGAAGGAATTTTTTCTCCCAAGAGAGGGGAGTTATGACAGTTGTATTATTTGATTAATTTTGTACTCGAGTGTATTGAGGTAGGATCGTCGCTGTGACGTGGTAGACTACCTCAGAGCTCCTCATGCCTCGTGGCTCGAGCGAGGTGGAAAGGGGGCGGTGCTAGTAGTTGAAACGGCAGATCGCTTGACGTCGGACTGGGAATCGAGCAGTGCCTTGACGTTTGTACGGGGTGTAATACCTGTAATTACGTGTTTGTGTCGAATAAACAGTACGTCAAGGAAACTGATTCTTATTACTTCCCGTCGTCATACATAATTGGATATAGTTACCATTAATTAGAGGATTTTATTTAATTTTAGGTTTAATATCAAAAAGCTTTCTTCTTTTTTCGTGCATAAAAACTAAATATTTTAAATAATAAGATTCGAATCACTAGGTAGCTCCACTAGATATCAAACACACAACTCTTCAATTACGCCCCTCCATTTTCTTGCCATCCTCTAACAATTTAACACATTTCGACCTTTTATTATTTTTAAAATATGCCCCGCACACATATTTCTTACCAACAACGGCACACAGAAGAGAAAAATATTCCAGCTACCCACATTCTGAAAAGCAATATACAACTAGTTTTTAAGAATTCACGAATAACATATTGCTCACAAATTCTTAAAAATAGTTACATTAAATTTTCAGCATGCCCCAAATATATAAAGCAGAGAGAGACATGAAACACTCAAAAAACTTCTATACTCTCTCTTTGTATGTTTTGTGAGTATATTTTCTTCCACAATACATAAGGGCTGTTTGGTTTTTCAGGAAGTTACCTCCCATCCACAATCCCTTACGTCTGTTTGGTTTTTCAGAATCGACTCACAAAACCAACGCTATATTTTATAACTCAAAACCAACCCATGCAAGCTAAGAAACAAAGTTACTCAGTGTTCGAAATCCTGCTAAAATATTCTTCTTCACTGACGTTCAAAATGAAACAGAACTTTCCACACAAGAGCTTTTAGCTTTATCCGTTTTAGTGGGTCGAGGAGTGATATGTTAGCCAAAGCAACGTGGACCAATAGAAATCCGAAACAATTCGCTCTAGAAAATAGTCCCTTACATTCCAGCCACATCCTTTTTGCGGTTTCCAATACTGTTAACCAACGTCACTATTCCTCAACAGTTGCCAGGGCTGATGTAAAAACTGTTGTAACCTACATAGCATCGTCTGTATTGAAACATGAACAAACAGATTTATACGCCAGTGAGGAATTCCATCTTTATTGTTTAGCTACTAAAAAACAGGAAGTATAACTTCCGCTGTCCAAGGCCTACCTATTGTTCATTCTGTCACGTAACTCAATATTGTTAGCACACAGGAGGACAAAATTGCAGGTTCCCAGATATCATATTCTTTACCACAGAGACAGCACAATATATTACAATATTCTACAATATAATAAGTATATTTACAATTAATAGCAAAATATTAATCTTTTTTATTAGCAATGTCTATGAATTCGTTTCGAACAAAAATATGTTATAGAAACATTGCCAGCCGTAAGTTCAAAATTGGCCCCCCTCCTCCCCTCCAAATCGCTTTACATACATGTGTGGGACAGAAATATGCATGTTTCCGTCCGTGGTGTTACGAGAGAGAGAAGAGCCTGCCTCCCAATATTGCTTAAGGTTTGGTTAGCATGCAATAGATCCGTATGCTAGAAAAGAGAGAGGAGAGGGGGGAAGCATTAACACTGCACCACCACTATTGCCAGTTAGGATGTGTTAGATCGTAGTCATCTGTCACCAACTCTCCATCTTACTGCATACTTATCTTCTTAGAAGGCTACAAAATATTACAGCATAGATCGTAGTCAGCGCTGTCAACTCCTATTTGTAGGTTACCCTCGCCTGTGAAATATCATATGGCAAAATTTAAAAAAAAAAAGGTTTGTGAAGCAAATTTCTTGGTACTAGTCAGTGTTTCCAACTCCTATTTATAAATTGGCGTCGCCTGTAAAATATAATATGGTAAAATTTTCGTGGGGTGTGTTAGCAACACTGCGAGCCCACTATGCCCAAAATGAGGTTGCTCAACCGGCTAATTACCTCTACTAGCGTAGGTTCGCTTCAGAACGACTTGGTCAAATTGCAGCAGCTTCAAACGAAAGATATAGAAAAATTGAAACTTGAACTTGAAGAGCGAACTTCCAATATAGAAAAAAAATGTCTGAACTTCAAAACTTGATAGGCGACATTAACTATGATTTTGACGTTGAACAGTTACATAACGCCATCTCTAACTTACGTCATGAGTTTTCCACGATCGAAAGTGATTCCATCAAAGAGAAGCTTCAAACGAAAGAAATATATAGCACTCTCAAAGAAATTGAGTAAATTGCAGATTTTGGAAGACGCCATTACAAATTTGCCTTCCTTCGACGAATTGCAAGTTATCCGTAAGAGCGTAGTGAACATCAAGCTTCAGTTAGTGGCGTACCAAGATTTTGAACACATTCAAACCACGATTGCTACACTCCAGGCGTCTTTGGAGTTGATTAAAAATATCCACACTCTCATAGAGAACTTTCAAAATCAGGCGATCAGTATTCAAGACACGTTAACTACGGTTCAGTAGAAGATCGATTATTTAGAAAATTTGAACGTCGAATCTAATCTCAACCATTTTCATCATGTCTTGAACAACATACAGCATGATCTTGAAAGTGTTCAGACGAGTGTACCGTCGAAAGAAGATTGACAGAACTTGAAAACTGCGGTGTCGACATTGTCCGAATCTAGTGACGTGGAAAGTATAAAAACACTCGAAAACACGGTAAGTGGTCTTCCCATCTTGCAAGAACTTTGCGCTGTTAAAAGAAATATTGGACGCATACTGAAACAGATAGAAAAGGAAGTGACAAATACGGAACAGATTCGGGATGAAATTTCTTCGCTTCGTGACTTGGTTGGTGTATACGTTACCAACATCGCAGAGTGTGACTGATCTCCATACGCAGTTTACCGAGATGAGAAACATAATAAACGATCTTACTGCAAAAAGTTCCAAATTGCATTTTTTTTCGAAAATCTTCAGCAAATTGTCGTCAGCGTCAGAGAACAGGTTGGTGTTCTGGAAACCAATGCTGCCTCTTAGGAATCGACGCTAGCCGCTTTCGGGTCTAAGTTGCAAGGACTGAACGAAAACTACAAACAGTTGAATGTTGAAATAAAAATCAAACCGTCATTTTCGTCCATAACGGATTATATCATCGAGCAATTATTACCCATAGAAAATAAACTGGGACATGTTCACGGTAATCTCGTTACTATCGTTACTAAAATTGGCAAATTATTTTCCTTGCAAGCTATCGAAGTCAATAGCATACCCAACCAGCAAAGAACTTCTGGTTCGTTAAGGACAATAAAGTGTAAGTATTAGGACCACATAAGCCATATTACAAATTTTTAATCAACGGTACCATACAAATACACCAATGTTCATACTGGGCTTTGGAAAATTGATCGCCATTCATACAATGACATTAATAAGTAAGCGCGAGTCCAGAAGGCAGAAAATATCTTTTTAGCGAACTGGGATGAAACTCATTCGGTATATGAAATACATAAGAATGAAGATCTTACGGTTTTGATATGGTCGCTGGAGATAAATTTTTATTCAAAATGTCAGTGGAGTACGACCTTACAAACGTCCAATCGCGTTAGTAATTCTCTTCAAACGAAATCTCTCACTCAATGTCTAGGAAGGACATAGTTGACGAGTTACACAAACCAGGGCGTCGCAACTACAAACGTTTATCGGTTGTGACAAAAGGCATCTACGATTTGTGGCAATGTGACCTGGTCGAAATGAGCAGCGGTAATTTAAAGAATTTACATAAAATCAAGAAGGGCAACAAGCTCCTCCTCACCGTCAAAGATACATTTTCAAAATTCGCATGGACTTTACCTCTAAAAACCAAAACAGGAATATGTGTAGTCGAAGCATTGCAAACAATTTTCAATAAAAGTAGCAGACGACCTCGATTCCTTCAAACAGACAACGGAATTAATTTTACAACTCCATCTTCCAGAAATTTGTTAACGATCAAAACGACCTTCAGTTACATAAAAGCCAGCATAGTGGAACGTTTCAGTCAAACTTTGAAAACGCACATGTGGAAACGGTTCAAGCTTCAGGGCAATTACAAATGGATCGACATCCTACAGGAACTCGTGGACGATTACAATCACACAGTTCACAGCATGATACGTATGAAACCAGCTGACGTTACTAAATCTGAGGAGCGGCGTTTAATTTCTACGGTTTATTGTCCAAAGTATCTTCAAAAGACTAAGAAACCTAAATACAAAGTAGGAGGCCAGGTGAGGATCAGCAAATTCAAACGTAGGTTCGAGAAGGGATTTACAAAAAATGGGAGTACGAAGTTTTTACTGTAGTTCGAGTTCTACTTGGAAACTGTCACACGTATATAATAAGAGATAGTCGCGATGAATTTTTGAAACGAAGGTTTTACCAGTAGGAACTCTCTATAACTAAATACCCCGACACGTATCTCATCGAGATAGTATTGCGCAGAAAAGATAACAAACTGTTGGTAAAATGGCTGGGACTTCCGGAAAAGAGTTGGATCAATGCAAACGAAGTGACTCTTTGAGTACGTGGAACGTGGTGAAGCGTTTACCAGATTTTAAATGTCAAACTTAAAAAAAGAATGGTAAATTGCTACCCGATAACATTCGTTGTCTAATCGTTAGTCCTTCCGATTACGTTACTGGTGGACAATTTTCTCCTCGCGCTGAATTGGCTAGATTGGAAGAACAGACACCTGTACGTGTTCTCAAAAAGTTTGGAACAATCGAAATACCAGTAACTCATTAATTTCTATGAGGAACTGAACATAGCAACTTTCGAATCCGAAATTAAACCTCTCGACCGCAGTCACAAAAGACTGTCGTGGTCTTCGACGATGTAATTTAGAAAATCAAAATAAAATTTGCAACTTTTTCACTCAAGGTCGTTACAGGAGCATGGATTGCTTTTATCTAGCTCAAACGTTTTCCAAAATTCTAAAGCAGTTACTACGCGACAATGCTAATTTTATTTGTTTGTTTCGTCAAGATCACACTAATCTCAAGCATGTCTACGATGACTACGGCAAAAAGTTTTCCCAGAATATATATATAAGTAACAGAGCATCATCATGAAGCCCAAGGGTGTAGTTTACCAAGTACCCTACTCGAATCTTAAAAATCTGGGTGCCCTTGATGGGTTACTCACCAAGAAACAACGAGAAAAGAAACGTTCTTGCTTGTCCAAAGGTCACGGAATGAAATTGTTGCTCAGCACTCCCCAATTGAAAACATTGCAACGTTACAGGAAAAAGACACACACGGGATGTTTCATAGTCAGCATTCCAGCTATTCTAGCAGCTTTGGGAGCCATAGGAAGATTGGCAGGTTGTAGCGCCGCCATCGCCATCTACTAAAAAAAGAACAAGGCATAATTGGAAGAAAAGAAACGTCACTATCTGGAAATGGGGGAAAAAGGTAAAGGCTTCAAGAAGAACGCTTTGAACAAGTTAAAAAAAAGAAGAAGCATTCAGTAACCGCAACATTGAATCTCTGATCAAACCGTTGGGAATCAAACACTTCAGAGGAGTCTCCATGTCAAAATCATTAACCTCTAAAGTTAAAGGAATGGAGTGTGGAGTCTCAACTTAGACAATTACGAAAATTAAGACACGCATTGGATATGTTATCTCAAAAATTCAAACAATAACGCTTTCGTTTTCGATTCTTTCGGAGGTGTTCCACCATCGGGTATAGTAAAATATCTCAAAGCTTCCAACCTACGATACAACGACGAAAGAATCCAACGTTTTAAGGAAGTGAACTGCGGTCATCTTTGCGTTTCCATGCTCGCCTTTCCGTCTTGAATAAATAACCAATCAATTCGAGAATTCCAGAAAGCATTGTGGAACCTGAAACGTCATGGGAGTGTTCCATCTCACAAGCGAAACTTCGGTCTTGAAACTCAACGTTGCAGGACCATATCGTCTATCCTAAATCCATCGCTCTTCCTGCATTCTACAGCATGTATCTGATTCTTAACTTAACCGAACACAACAATACCCCAAAGTCGGAAACGAAAAATCAGCCTCATGCTGGGACAGTACAATTTATCTACTTTGCAAGCCGAATTACCAAGAGGAGTACTTCTCTCTCAAAATTCCGTGACCCACAGAGTAAAGTTGGTGTCCGCAACAGAAACCGTGGACCTGGGTACGATCGGATAACTTTTGGGTTTCGAGAACAACAGAAAACTCAAAACTGGCATCAAGCACTGCGGTGCCAACATTCCAAAATTGATGGCCATCGAGACTCTGAACGCTCACCGCAACGTGGCGGAAGGCATGATCACAAAAGCAGACAATATCGGCAGTCACAAACAAACGGGAATCATAGCAACTTTCAAACCAAACTCAGAATTCATGGAACAGATCATGTTCACGCCCTCATCACCAATCTACTTTCCCATATATCGAAATCGAATCGACCAGATAGAATTAGTGGTGACAAACAAATAAAGGTGAGGTTGTGAATTTCGTTGGAGCACCTTCCATGGAGATCAACATAAGTAATATAATAGTTTTTCGGTGGCCATTTATTATGTATTTATTCATTTTACCTTGATTTCAGCTAATTTTCCAAGGGGGAAATACCAAAAAATTCCAATTTTTACTATTTTTATTATTTAAAAATAACTATGTTTTTTATCAAAGCTCAACTGATAGGGGGCAAAATTTACTTTTTGAGCCTATATCAGTATATTTTAAGCATATATTTACAATCATTATATTTTTTTAAAAAAATAGATGTGTTGATAGTGATTTTGAGTTATTTAACAGTGCAGTACACCACTGTACAGTGCTGCGTATATAATTATTTATCAAATGTTTGTATTCTGTTTAATTTCTGAAATGTATAGATACTAGCTTTAAGTTAAAAGTATTGCAGTACAGTGCTGCGTATATAATTATTTCTCAAAAATGTGTGTGTATTTCTGATTAATTTTTATGTTTGAAAATGAACATACTGGTTTTAAGTTATGAGTACTGATGTGCTGTGAAGTGCCATGTATATACTTATTCCTTAAATGTGCGTATTCTGATTATTTTTTACGTCTGAAAATGCAGATTTGTGTCTATTTTTTAGAAGAAAAGAAAGGCTATATATAAAAATATATATGTATCTTTTATGTGAAGAATTCAAAATTGTGATTAGTAATGAAAGTTAATTTATATAAATGTATATATGTATTGAATAATAAGCAAATTGCAAAAAGCAAATTAGTGTTAATGCATCAAAAAATTGTTTCTTCTTTAAAAATATCAAATGTAAGTGTCAGTAATATATCAAATCTACCTTGAAAAGATCTAAATTGAAAGATTAAGAAAAAATTGTAGAATCTTGAAATTATTACAAGTTAAAGTTAGTAATATAATATTTTCAATCACACAAACAAACTACTATTAAAAAGAGAAAATTTTACAAGTCAAAAGTTTTAACTTTCAGCTTAATGCTGACAAAAGCTTTTAAATGCAAACTTATTTGCCTCTGATGGAAGCCTAACTTGCTCTAAAGGAGCAAGTTGCTGAAGCTCTGAACTGTACCCCCATATATATATATATATATATATATATATATATATATATATATATATATATAACACTTATCTTTTAGTTAAAGCAAGCGTATGTGTTCACTAGTGTGATTACTAAAACGAAAAACCCGAGTATCCTTATACTTTACGAATGCAATAAGAAAACGGGTTATTCCCTGTTTAAAAAAGCTTACCCATTGGTTAGCAATGACATAATGCACAATTGCACAATATTAAGCAAGCTCCTAACGTTAATACATTCCCTTACTGAGAAGGTCAATTAACTTTGTGCCCATTCATAGCATGAGAAGCAGTATATGAATGGATTCTCCCCTCCCCTCTTCCCATATTTCTTTATTTCTCTGCGAATGTTTGTAAATTATTAAAATTATTAAAAAGCCTTTATCTCGAGAACCAAACAACGTAGAAAGGTGTGGTTTCTTGCACTCCTTTTGTTTTGATGTTCTTTTTAATCTGAGACCAAACTCGATAATAAAATAACCAAAAGAAATAATGCCCATGAATGTGTTCGATACAAGAATAATATTCCAATAGAAAGAACTCCAGTAGACATGGAAAATTTTAGGGATTTTCATCGTAAATTAAGAGGTCTGGTTATCATCCATCTAAATAGTATCTGGTATCAAGTGGATGAAGATACAGGTAAACAATTACATGTATTCGACAATAACCAAACATCATATATCCTGTCACAGGGAAAGTTCAAATTTTGACATCTCCACCCAATGCAGCAGTTGTACACATAGGTCGAAATTTGTACAGAAGTAAACACAATAATATGATTCCCAATACAACATATGATGTGGAATCAGGCGACTTCCTCTATGCTGAAATAATTGGGGAGTATGATAAGTTAATTCCTCTCTTTATCGAATAAAGTATAATTTATCCTCTCATGAATATATAAAAATACCTAAACCAAAAAAAAAAACAAATTAAAAATATAAAATAAATAAATGAAAACAATGGATATATTTGGAAATAGAAGACGACAAGAGATACCTGATAATTCCAGCGACATTGTGAGATTAGACGAACGTCTTAAGAAACTTAAAACAGATTTATTAATTTTAAAAAATTCACTACATTTAAATATAGAAGCTGAGATTACAAATATCCGAAGTAAATTAATTAATCCCATAGTGAAAATTGATGGGGAACTTTAATCCCTACTCCAAAAATATACTAACTTAGCTTCAATAGATAATGTCCAAAACTTGGAAGAGACCGTAACAAAGTTGAAAAATGAACTTAATAAATTTCGACAACTCCAAATAACCACTTCAGAAGAATTAAAACAAGAATTAAACAATCAAGCAAATACTATTCGTACCGAACTGCTTTCTATTATTCAAAGTACCAAAACGCAAGAGCAGTACGAACAGCTTAATGCCAGTATTCTCGAATTACGAGAGCAATTTCTATGTTTCGAAATTCCTACACTAGAAAATATTAAAACTGAACTGCAAACTGATGAGTTACACAGGGCCATAACAGAAGTTCAAGCCAAACGGCAAACGTTGGAAGATTTTATCAATCATTTACCTTTATCTTCCGAATTAAATGCCATCGCACGTAGTGCTGCCATTATCAAATTACAGTTGGAGACTTCGGGAAGATACAGGGAACCATAGCTCATATTGAAGACACTTTGACAACCATGAGAAATGAATTGACGAATGTACAGGAAACTCTTGAATTTAAGTTGTCAAGCGTAACCAAATCTTCAAACATAATTCAAAAACAAATTACCAAGCTGGAAAACCTTAATAGCAAATCTGAATTATCCCATTTTCATCATCTGATTGATAACATACAGACCAATTTACAAATATTACATCATTCTACACCTCCACAAGATGACATACAACAACTTAAAGATGCTTTGAGCAATGTTGCAGATGTTACGGAGTTAGATACTCTAAAGCAAGCTTTGACCACACTTCAAAATACTGTAATTAATTTACCCACTTCCCAGGAGTTATGATTTGTAAAAAGAGCAGTAAATCGAAAACTCAAGTCAGAGGACATCAAGAACATTCAAGCTGAAATTGTTGTAATTTGCTACTTTGCTTACCAGCCACATATTCAAGAAACTTCATACATTGTTTGAAGAAATCAGAAGTCAGGTACACGATATTGCTAGACAGAGTATCAAATTAAAACTTGTAGAAAATTTACAGGAGATCATTTCTAACATTAACCTACAAATTAGTACCCTCGAAACAAGTCCTGAATATGCTTTATTAGGTTTTACCTCGCAACTTCACGATATAAAAGAACAATTTAAGCAACTGTATATCTATGTCAAAATCAAACCCAGCTACGATGAAGTGGTACGCACCATAAACGAATATCAAGAAACAGTATTAAGCAGATTAGACGATCTGGAATTACGTCAATTTTTCACTGCTGAGATAGTTAGACTTGAGAGTGTAGCAAATGTACGATGACACTGGACTTATGTTAATGCGGGTAATGTTTACTAATTGTATCCCTACACTCAGTCTCATGAGATTTTCTTTGATGGTAATATTAAGTTCTTAAAATTTGGATATTTAAAGAAGGGTAAACATGTAGAAGTACCAAATTTCACCTTACAGAGAAAAGGTGGTGTGTACACAGCACTTCCGATACCTATTGCTTATTGGGATGAATCTACAAATAAATATAAAGAACATGAGGATGAACAATTATCTGGTTTTCATGTGGAAGCTGGTTACAAATTTTTATTGGAAGTGAAACAATTATACCCTGAAAATAAAACCCTTTATGTCATATTTTCTTATAGCACCCGATGACAAGAAGACAAGATATAGTTAATGTATTACACATGCAAGCTCGTCGTAACCCGAAACGACTGAATGTGGTAACGAAAGGAGTAGACGCTATGTTTCAAGCTGATTTGATAGAAATGAGCACAGGAGCGCTAAAAAATTTACATAAGATAAATCATGGTTACAAATATATGCTTACAGTTATTGATACATTCAGTAAATATGGGTGGGCTCTTCCCTTAAAATGTAAGACAGGTACTTGTGTTACCGAGGCTTTTAAATTCATTTTTGAGCAAGGTAGGATACCGAATTACCTGCAAACAGATAGAGGAGAAGAATTTTACAATTCCACATTTACCAAGCTAATGGATCAACATAATAATAAACATTATTCTACATACAGTGATTTGAAAGCGAGTATAGTGGAACGATTCAACAGAACATTAAAAACTCGCATGTGGAGACAATTTACTTTACAGGGTAACTATAAATGGGTGCATATTTTACCCGAGCTAGTTCATAATTATAATAATTCTGTACGCAGTACTATTCACATGAAACCTGCTGAGGTAACCAAGTCTGATGAGTCTAGGTTGATTTCTACTGTTTATTGTCAAAAATATAAATACACTACCAAGAAACGAAAATACAAAATAGGAGAACAGGTGAGGGTCAGTAAATATAAACATTTATTTGAGAAGGGATTCACCAAAAATGGGAGTACAGAGTTATTCACTGTGGTTCAAGTTTTACCAGCGAATAGAAATACATATATCATAAAAGATAATTATAATAAAATATTGAAGGGGAGATTCTATGAAGAGGAACTCAGTAAAATAAAATATCGAGATACATATTTAATTGAGAAAATATTACGTAAGAAAATAATAAATTGTATGTTAAATGGCGAGAATTGCCAGAAAGTAGCTTCAATAGAAGCAAACTAGGTGATTCATTCACACCAACATGGAATGTGGTACAGCGTGTACAAGATTTAGTGGAAACTAGTAAAAAAATGGGTAGTTGTTACCCGATAATATAAGGTGCCTCATTGCAGGCCTCTCTGGTTGTGGAAAAAAAATTTTGCTGGTAGATAATTTTCTGGTCAACACTAATTGTCTAGATTGGAAAAATAGACACCTGTATGTAATCTCTAAAAGTTTTTAAACAACCGAAATATCAACAACTCATGAAGCTGTACGAGGGGCTTAACATATCTACATTTCATCAAAAGTAAAACCTGTTGTAGTCTTTGATAATGTTATTCTGGAAAATCAAAACAAAATTCGAAATTTCTTTACACAGGGTCGTCACAAAGAAATAGACTGTTGTTATTTAGCTCAAACTTATTCCAAAATTCCTAAACAGTTACTACGAGATAATACAAACCTAATTTGTTTGATTCGTCAGGATCATACTAATTTAAAACTTGTATACGATGATTACGTGAAGGGTGACTTAAATTACAACCAATTTTCAAAATTCTGTTTATCTTGTTGGAACAGTGACGATTTTCGATTTGTCACCATCGACATCACTAGAAAACCTAACAATGGAAAATTTAGAAAAAAATCAACGACTTTTTGAACGTTGAAAAGATATAAAATAACCTCTAATCAAAAAATAAATGTGTCAAGACATAAAATTGAAGATCATTTGAAATTACGTGATTACCTGTCCAAACATTTCAAAGGATGGAAGATTGAGAATCATGGATTCTATGAACAACACAAACGTCAAGACCAAGCAATTATCGATGCAGTCAGTGGTCTGGGCAAAGAGATTAAGGGTGTCACAGAACAAAATAAATATCTCATAAATGAATTGGTATCTTTTACGGCTAAAAATTATGCAGTTTTCCATCTACCCCTTTATCTAATATCCACACTCCTCTGACCCTGCAACAGCCACCTATTAAAGTTATAAGTGAACCAGAGAAAATCGAGTTGGGTCCCTTGGGAAGAGATTATTTGAGTACAGGCAAATTGGAAAAAGATGAAGTGTTTGGGTTCTATCCGACCATGGAAACAATACAAGGTGTGGTATGGAAAATTGGGAAATCTAGGGTAACATTTGAAGGGGATAATATAAAAATTAATTTAGGTGGGAAAAGCAGCTGGTCTAGATATCCTGGTACTCCTGGATTATGGGAGCTTATCACCAAGAAACAACAAGAAGAAGATTGTCAGAGTTACTCAGATATTTTGATACTATCTTATGCCTTATATCAAAATAACCATGCCAGTCAGAATAGAGTTAAATCGAGCAGTGGGGACAAATACAAGAATCTTATTAAACCTATCTGGAACCATCTCAAAACTGGTAGTGGTATCAAACAATACAATACTTTACCTAAAGAATTTCTGTCGTTAGATGATGTGGAAAAACTTATAAATAGATTTCTGGTTATAGCAGGGGAAAAAAATGCTGGAAACAACAATTTTTACAATGAAAAAATAAGTATTGTAGACATGATTAGCAATAAACTAGCTCATTTTATTGTAAATGATCCGAAAGGTATAGGATACTTCATTAAAATTATCAATACTTTACCCCCTAAATTCTGGAATGTAGCAGAGGGTCGAGGATTAATAAACTCCCATTCGAGTTACATGTACCTGGTTACCAATACTGTGGCCCTGGGACAAAACTTGAGAAACGATTAAAAAGAGGGGACAGCTGGATCAATCCTCTCGATGCAGCTTGTAAAGAACATGACATTGCATACAACACACATGCAGATCTGGATGATCGTCATGTGGCTGATCAAAAATTGGAAGAGGCTGCATTTGAAAGATTAACCAGCAGAGATGCATCGTTAGGTAAACGAAAAACAGCATTAGATACAACCATTGCTATGATCACAAAACAAAAATTAGGGTGGGGTCTGTAATAAATATATAAATATAAATACCCTGAAAAAATAATAATAATTAAAAGAACAACATGAAACCTAAAGGAATTGTACACCAAATTCCATATCATGATCTTCAAAATTTAAAAATTAATCCAATTTTAACTAAAAAACAACAGGAAAAGAAGAGACATGAATGAAATTATTACTTAGTACACCACAATTAAAACCTTCGCAAAATAAAAGAAGAAAAACACACATTGGTGGGTTCATATTCAGGAGCTTAGCTGGTGGCAGTGCTGCTATTGCCAAAACTGTAGTTTATTCGAAAAAGAATAAGACAGAACTAGAAGAGCAGAAGCGTCATAATCTTGCCATGGAAAGAACATTAGGCAGTGGTGTGAAGTCCAGCGCACTCAGAAAATTAAAAAGAAGAAGGTCTCACAAACCAAGATATTGAATCTTTATTTAAAATATTTAAAATTCGATATTTTAGGGGGGTTTTCATGTCTGATTCTCTCCCTAAAGATAGACCCCTTTCTCACGAGATTGTGGTGTGGTGAATTTGGACATTGCGCAAAATATTTGCACCCACTGGATATGCTATTATAAATAAAATAGCAATGCTTTTTTTTTCGATTCTTTCGGAGGGGTACCGCCTACAGAATTAATTAATTATTTAAAACATGTTAAGATTTTATTACAACGACGAACGTATTCAAGATTTCGATCAAATTATATGTGGTCATGATTGCATTACGATTCTCAGAATATTGAATAAAATACATAACAACAAATTACAAGATTTTCAAAAAGCAGTGTGCGATATTAAAAATAGGAATTTTTCATCTCTCCAGCGAGACTTCGGTCTTGAAACTACATCTCCACGATGATATTATCTATCCAAAATCAATAGCTCTGAGAGCAGTCTACAGCATGTATCTGATTCCAAATGTAACTACCTACAACAATTCTATATTTGTAGGTAATGAAAAAATTATTATTCCTCCTGGACAGTATAATTTATCTACTTTACAATCTGAAATTCCTAACACTGTATTGCTATCTCAAAACTCTGTAACACACAGAGTGGAAATCGTATCCACCAAAGAAACAGTAGACCTATCTACCATGGGCGAACTTCAAGGTTTCCCCAAACAATAGCAAATTAGAAGCAGGTATTAGGCACTTAGGTACATTTATACCAAAAATTCTTAGCTATAGAAACATTGAATATTCACTGCAACATTGCTGAAGAATTGATTATCAAAGCTGAAGAAAATTCAGTTGGTAACCACAAGGAGACAGGTATCATTGCTACATTTAAGCTAAATTCAGATCTTATGGAATCTATCATCTATTGCCCAATCCCACCCGTCTATTTCTCTGGTTCTCTTGTTAAAGTTAATTACATAGAGATAACAATTACAAATGAGAAAAATGAGATCATCGATTTTGCTGGTGCTAATACCACTGCAATAATAGAAATTAATATTTAAAATATAAAAATAAATACCCAATGGAAAATATCGAGAGTTATTAGTGGCAGTCATTCCCTCCAAACAAGAGGACATTTGCTAACCTGAATGAACCGAATATGGACATTCAATTTGACATAACTATAGGCGATGGTTTTATTCATCCACATAGATCAGATTTGTATATAAAATTTGATATTGTTAAGAAAAGTAATGGTCAAGAATACCCCCTCCCCGGGGCTAATATAAAATTTTGATCCATATATATATATATATATATATATACAGGGTGTCATTTTAATGGCGCCCACGGACCACGGAAACGTATAGAGGACATCGAAACAAACAACTTTTCTTAGTAACATTTTTCTCGTTTGTGCATCGTTTCGGCGCTACAGTCGTTCAAAAAAGCCTGTTTTGCCGCCTGAATGTTGGCAACCACACGCAACATTTGATTGCATTCGTGACGTCATATCCCGTCGTGAAGCGATGCGTTCCAGGGTTGCCAGGAACACACATATTCTGTGAAAAATGACATAGCTACAATCAGCCACATTATGTACCGTAAAACAAAACGAGAAAACACGTTCTGTAAACTAACAGGAAGTAAACAAACGATACGAAAAATGGTAGAAAGAAAATCTAAATCAAGTGGAAATAGTCATATCGAATTTTGTCTCGGCTTACATGTCAAATATTTGCAAATCTAGTTACCAAGTTGGCATCTACAATTTAGTCTATTCACTTCGTCCTTCTGATACTAGTTGTCTGTGACACACTGAACAGATGACAAAATATCAATGAAAGAACTCAAAATTCCAAAGGTAAGCAACACATAATATAATGTATATTCAGGGCATAATGAGGCAAATGGCAAAAATGGTGGTAGTAATACAAGCTCTCCGACGACTATGTTTATCTACGCACCGGATACACATGTAATAGTTTGCAACTGTGAACAGGGCAGTATATTCGCTACTGATTCATCATTAGATCGTTACTGTGGTTGTACGTGTTTTAGCCGTAATGTAACAACGTGAACCTCGGATTCTTTCGTTATCAGCACAAAAGTACTACAAGGCATTTGGACAGATACCTGTAGATATGAACCTTGTAACGAGATTTGCAATATAATTGACATGTAACTGGGCGAAAACAGCCACATGTAAGCTGTAAGCCCAATACAATTTATTGTTGTTGATATTTGACATGTAGGCTGAGACAAAATCCAATATTGACACTTCATTTTGAATACATTTTTTACAATTTCTCATATCGTTGGTTCATTCCCTCTTCCCCTGAGATGACTGCTGATCTTCTGGCCGGTAGGCTATGATGTTCGGCCTACTGGACGCGTTTCTCGCTTCTAGCTAATAATGTGGTTGGTATTTTGTCATTTTTCACAAAATTTGTGTGTTCCTTGCAACCCTGCCGTGCGCCGTATCGCCGCACGAAATGACGTCACAGATACGATCAAATGTTGTGTTGGGTTGCCAGCATCCAGGCGGCAAAACGGTCTTTTTTGAACGGTTGTAGCGCCGAAACGATGCACCAACTAGAAAAATGTTACTGAGAAAAGTTGCTTTTTTTGATGTCCTCTATACGTTTCCGTGGTCCGTGGGCGCTATTAAAATGACACCCTGTATATATATATATATATACGCGTGTATATATATATATATATATATATATAATTTTGATCCATTCTTGTTCTCACAAATTGAAATCAGAAAGCATGGTACAGTCATAGACAGAATTGATTATCGTGGAATTACATCCTCTACAGTGGGGACATTGAAATTATCCAAAACAGAGAGTGTATATTATAAAGTTGGTGGGTTTGAAGCTGGAACAAAAATTCAAGCAAAAAGTCACACAGTACTGTTCCCCATGAGATTGCTATTTGGTTTTTCCTCTGATTATAAAGAAATTATATGGAAAGGTGGTTTGAGTATCATATTTCGCAGAGCACCCAATGATCATAATTCCATAATGAGATACAATACTTGAATCCAGATGGAACAGCCAATGATGCTAGTTTACCCGAAGCAGCAAAATGTGTGATTCAGTCTATGGAGTTACGCATGCCTATAGTTGAATATGAATCGAATTATGCTCTCAGATAAAAAGCCAACATTTTAAAAAATCCTCAAATTCCGAAACAATTTTATACATATCAATGCATACAAAGGTCTGTGGAAGGTATCTTCTTTGAATTCGATATTACTAATCGGTTTTAATCTCTGCAATATGATATGTCGGAGTTTGTAGCTGTATTGTTTCTGACAGGGAGAGATAACAATCAGGAATAAGATAGTAGCCAGTTTGATAATTGTAAAATTAAACATGTATATCTGAAGAATGGTCGAAATGAAGTATTCCACCGTGAAAATTACAATTTAAACATTGCAGAACAAGATTATTTAAATTTACATGAAGCCTATAGTTTATTTAAAAGGGTAACTGAAGGAAATATCGATATGTATTATAATCCAGATGAGTTTATAATTCATAGAACAATGTTTTTAATAAATGCATCAAAAAGAAAATTGGTAGTTATTAATGATCGAACAAATATTAAATTAATACGTGAGTTTCATGAAACTTTACCTGAAAATACGATATGCAATGCAATCTTAATTGTAGAGAAATCATATATTTATGATGTAAAGAATGAGAGAGTGATAGAACAATTTTAATAGAATAGAAAAAATAATTTTTAATACTATTTACTATTTATTACTATTTAATATAATATATAAAAAATACAACAATTTTAATTTTAAATACTATTTTTAATATTAAATATCTAATACTGATGTATTTTTTTAGAATTGTAATATTTGTAATTTATTATCATTGCTATGAAGAGCTATTATTTTAGCATAGATACTAGGTAATTTGCTAGTTAAATAAACATTCTTTAAAATCTTGCATTGTAAGTTTTTTGTTCAAGCTCCACTTACATTTATCACAATGTTTACTTGTATTATAATGCCCATATTCTTTAGTATGGACATTGCAATCTAATATTTGCAATTTATTATCATTGCCATCAAGAGCTACTTTATTTTTTCTGTTGTATGGACACCATCTAATTTGCTAGTAAGATGATATGAAGACATCTTTATTGCTTTCTTTTCAAATAAACATTCTTTAAAATCTTCCATTGTAAGTTCTCTTGTACATGGTCGACTTACACCCTTGCCTCTTTTAATTTCTTCTTTGCCATCTATATTTAGACAATACATTTTTGGTCTTAGACCAGCAAATTCTGTTATTATAGACCCTGCTGCCTCATCTTTCATTTTCCCAGGGATCATCTGGTTTTATGACTGTATAATGAATTATTTTCTGGATAATTTCTAAAGTCAAAATATTCATTCATACAAAGCAAATCTCTGTTCAAATCAGGTGTTCCTATCACATACACAAAACTATCAGTATCCATGTATGCTTTTTTAAATTTTATCTTTGTATCTAGGTTTTATAATATCCTAATGAAATTTATACATCTCCAATTTAGCTAATTCTAGGACGGTAACACTCACAGCTATTGGTGCATCACACTTTACTTTGATTTTAGACCTTTCAATAAGAGTCAGACCATCTGTAATTCTTGTAAAACCTTTGTATGTGGGATCAGCAATAGGTTTCTTGAGTTTTTTTGGATCAGACACCAAATTACACCTTCCGCGATTTCTCTTGTTCTCGATACATTTTCCAAATATAGAGTTAATCATTAATTTAAAAAAAAATTCAACTTGAGAATTTGTTTGTATTCGATTGTTTGTATTTTTCACACTATATTAAGCTAATCATTTTTCGTGGTCAAATTTTAACCCCTTATCGATTTTAGTAAGTTTCATACCTTGCCCCAAGTAATATTGCAACAGTCGATAGTGAAGCATATATTTTTTTTTGTTCTCAAAAGATAATATCAATTTTGTTTCCTCTGTACCTGGGACTTTCTGAGAAACGTACCATAGCTAAACCGTGGTGTTTGTCATGGAGATCTGATGGATATTATAAATCAACTTCCAAGATACAACCTTCTGGATGATCTTCAGACCAATTTAGGAAATCCATGTCTTCAAGTTATTTCTTGCTCATCCATTTCTAATTAGCAATTGGCAATGGTTGAGTCATCGCACGACCATATAAATTGTTCATATCAACATAAAATATGTATTTAGATGGTTTGCTAGGATCATAGTTAGGTAAATATTTATTGTTTGCTTTTGCATATCTTAAAGGACACTGCACTATACCACCACGTTTAGCAGATTCAACAAACATGAACTGATCGACATTGTTGATGAGACCAATTTCAACGTTTGTATTTAAAAACATGGCCTGCCAGGATAAACTGTGTGTTGTGTACATAAAAACAGGATTTACTTCATATAATTTAAAACAACGTTCTCGAAAAATTTCGAACACATCAGTCAATTGGAGAGTATCCAAAATCAAGTAGTTGTCATGGTAATCCCCATTGTTTTGCAACCTAGTATTTTCCAGACTCTCTGTGCATATTGATAATATTCCTTGCTACATTCTTTATGATCAAGTTTGTTATAAAATTTATCTCTTGATGGTAACTATGTCTCTTTAAATCTTTCAAAATCATCCATGTGATCATATGGGAAGACTCCTTTTCTTTTCAGAAATTCTATCTTATCCTCACCAAAATATTATTTTGTGTGAACAAATTTTTCGTTGGTTAATTGACTCACCAGAGTGGCTAAACTACTGGATAAAAATTGATATGAATCCAGGAATCTAAGAACAACTTTTCTTCCTTTTTCTAATTTGATAGTTTTCTCTAATCTGATAGTTTTCTCTAATTTGATAGTTTTCTCTATGATAATATGTTTATTTTACTGCGTGGTATAATATTGATATTCTCTTTATCATATCCCAATTCTTTGATAAATAAATGTGAATCAAAATTTTGTAAATTGTGAATGAATACTGGAATGAAGTTAGGTTTCTTTATTTGCAAATTACATGAATTACAAATTGTATGGATATATTCCCCATTAAAATGGTTCTGGTGTTGAGCTCTTGGATAATATGAATTAAAATATCTATTACAGTATTTGCAACTTAAAATATTATCATGTTCCTGTTGTTGTTCTGGTGAAAGAGCCTTCTTCTTTATTTCATCATATAAGATTGGACTATATTTTTCTCCCCACTCTCGAAGTGTTTCAATAAATGTTTTGGCTGCATCTTCACCGCGATAAAAATATAGTTCTTCTGGAGTATTTTGTTCATATGTTTTATCAGTTTTAGTGCAAACCACATGCGTTATGTTATCTGTATGTATTGTACTAGATACATTCGAAACTGGAATACATGTTGCTATTGGTTCTTGTATTGTTTCCAAATATGCATAGATTGCAAATCTATTAGTCTTACCAATGATTTGTATTTACTAAATTTTATACTTTTTGATGAAAAATTAAAAGTCCCAGGAGGGTGGAGAGAACAATATTTAATATGTTCCTTTAATTTCTCTTCACGTGTTATCCCATATCTTCCATCAAATGTTGTAAAGCATCGATCACATATTGTATTTTACCATGATCTGATGTTATTTGACTATGTATCAATCTTCCTAGATCCTGTATGAGACAATAGTATTTCTTGTTCTCTCTGTAACATATAATAAATGTATAACACGTGTACCATCTGTTGCTGGATAGTGACGCAGTGGATAAATTTTATTTTTTTCATCAATACCATAAACTTGCACAGCTATTGGTTGAATATAGTTTTCTTCATATTGTCTTTCAAATTTACTAATATCTGAGATAACTACTGGATATTTTATGCCGAATATAGGTTTTTTAAATTCTGCTATATATTAAAGATAATTAGATATACGATATTTACGGTCAGATGCTGGATGAAAATGGGCTATGAGACATATAATCCTCTACGTCTCTTGTTTCCCCTTTTATACTACAGAAGTGAGACGAGGATTGTCTTATCGGCGCAGTGGAACGTAATGATCATATATTAGGTACTTAAATTATACAATTTAAACTTAATATTCTTTAACACATAATCTTTATTACAAATAATGTTATTACTTATACTTTCCAAATTTAGTTAACTCAACAGAAATTTATATGGATTATCTCCCCGTTACAATAGTACAGTTCGTCCCATTTGATTGTCACCAGTCAGTAAGTAACGGCTACACGAGTCAGAGCCAACCGCAGTCCCGCCCAAAACCCCCACAGCCAACATGACCCGGAGCAATCCACCTAAAAAAAATTAAAGCAAAAAATATCCTTTTCTTGCTCTTTTAAGAACTCAAAATAACTCTATTAACTTTAGGTAAATTACACCCGGCCATGCAGGCCCCAAAAGGGTGATAGACGGTAATGCAGTATACTCAGCCTGTCCAGCCTGTGTCCAGTTCGTCCAAAGTCTCTCTCAGTCGGCAAGGATCTGCCACGCTAGACCTCTCGCTCGCCCGGCGCAGAAGCCCAGCCAATGGCATAACCTTCCTGAGTCACCTGTCCATTGAGTCTCAATACGTCATTCATGAGTAATATTACACTATGGGCTTACAGACACCATAGAAAACATCGATTGTCTTTATTTTTAATATTATTACATCATTCTTGTTTTTGATATGTTTGGGTAATATAACTAGATCCCCAAAAGGATAATATCTTGCTATTTTCAATTCAAGTTTATGGTTTGTATCACAAAGCGAACCAACCCGAACCTCTTCCTTGCAACTGTTGTTGTTTTAATATAAGTTCTTCACAAATCTTTTTCATAAATATCATACAAAGAATGAATATCACTCTTGTGTAAAATTAACACACGAGTACGATGAATGTATCTTTCGTTTTCACTACGAGAATTTATATATAGAGAGAATAAATAAAAATATATTTTGAGAGAACATCTTTCAAGTTTATTTTGAATTGCATCTATAATTTTTTGTTTCAGTTTAGCTAGAAATTTTGGAATATCTGATGCTTCATCAATTAGGTCTGATGTGGTATATTTTTGTATACAAAATTTCTTGTTTGTGGTTTCTGTAATCCTTTTTTTATATAATTTGTATATATATATATATTATTCTTATTATATACATAGCACAACACAGCACAGCAGTAATCATAACTTAAAACCAGTATCTACATTTTCAAACATAAAAATTGATCAGAAATACGCACACATTTTTCAGAAATAATTATATACGCAGCACTGTACTGCAATACTCATAACTTAAAACCAGTATCTATACATTTTAGAAATTAAACAGAAAACACACAGTTGAGAAATAATTTATACCCAAGTATAGGTAATGGTATGTTTGCGGCCATTTATTTGCTATTCATTTATTTGACCCTGATTTGTTAAGGGGGGAAAGATTCAAAAAATCCAATTTTTACCATCGTTATAGTATAAAAAATAATTATGTTTTTTATCAAAGCTCAACTCATAGGGGACAAAATTTACTTTTTGAGCGTATATCAGTATATTTTATGCATATATTTACAATTGAGTCATTCCATGCCAAATCAACACAGATATGTGCAATTTCAAACCTGACCATCTCTGATTTTCATGAAATTTGGGGAGTTGAAACTATGCATGGAATTTAGTAACTATGAAAATTTTTAGTCTCGTGCGTCTTGTAATTGTTAAATCATTCAAGGTCAAAGTTAGCAGAAATTGCCCTTTTTGAGCCCGCTTAGCTATACTAAATGTGCTGTAACTCCGCCACTATTTCGCCTAGAAAGCTCAAATGAAGCTTATTGTACAGGGAAGTGAACACGCTTTCCAGTGATATATAACAAACCCACCTTTCGATAAAAATATAATTTTGTCACGTGACCTTGACTTTTGACCTTGAATATCTCAAAACATGTCATCACCAAAAATGGTGAAAAAAATATATTTGGTCCCTCATGCCATACTCTAAAACATATCAAAAAATCATTCTGGGACTGCCATGGAATCAGAAGATACAAAATAATATGTTTAACTATGTGACTGATAAAAGCCTCATTACATGAACTATGACGAGTCAAAAGTCCTTCAACAACCCCTACAAAATGTAAAGGAGTTATCCTGGTCATGAAAGAAATAGGTTAGGCACAGGGAGACCTCTAGCTGTGTGTGTCAAGCGCAGGTCCGGCATATTGTTGACCGCCATATTGAATTCAAAACAAAAATTTCAAAGGAAAGGGGGTGATGTGAAATATCAAATCAGGTTAGAATTCCACGAGAAATGAAGCAGCGAAGGTTTTTCCAAAGTATATTAAACCAGCAAAAATTGATTACTGCATGCTTGTAATCATTTTCTCCTTTTCGAGGTGTTAAAAACAAAGTATTAAGAATGCTCCTAACGTGTCAGGAACTCGGCGAGATCACGCTGACATCTTGGGACAGAAAGAAGTATACGCATCATTGCATATGATTTTACTCAGCAACATTCACCAAATACTTGAATAGTGGAGAATATTGGGAAAAGTATCTCAACCAATTACATGACACTTCCTTTGGAATGAAAAATTCTTGAGTGATTATGCTAATTTTTATGTTCCTGGGAAAGTTAATAAAAATTATACGCAATAACTGTGACTTGATAATCTACAGTAGACAGATCCCAGCCGAATGGATATTGCTGGTAAGCTAATGATGTGGTATAGTGTATGGAGAACTGGAATGGTTGGTCTATATTCAACAACGGAACCTTAAATGGTACAGTAGTTGAAAAGGAGAAAATGATTACAAGCATGCACTAATACATTTTTGCTGGTTAAATATACTTTGGAAAAACCTTCGCTGCTTCATTTCTCGTGAAATTCTAACGTGATCTGATATTTCAGATCACCCACTTTTCTTTGAAATGTTTGCGTTGAATTCAATATGGCGGTCAACAATATGCCGGACCTGCGCTTGACACACACAGCTAGAAGTCTCCCTGTGCCTAACCTATTTCTTTATGACCAGGATAACTCCTTTATATTTTGTAGGGGGTGTTAAAGGACTTTTGACTCGTCATAGTTCATGTAATGAGACTTTTATCAGTCACATAGTTAAACATATTATTTTGTATCTTCTGATCCCATGGCAGTCCCAGAATGACTTTTTGATATGTTTTAGAGTATGGTATGAGGGACCAAATATATTTTTTTCACGATTTTTGGTGATGACATGTTTTGAGATATTCAAGGTCAAAAGTCAAGGTCACGTGACAAAATTATATTTTTATCGAAAGGTGGGTTTGTTATATATCACTGGAAAGCGTGTTCAATTCCCTGTACAATAAGCTTTATTTGAGCTTTCTATGCGAAATAGTGGCGGAGTTACAGCACATTTAGTATAGCTAAGCGGGCTCAAAAAGGGCAATTTCTGCTGACTTTGACCTTGAATGATTTAACAATTACAAGACGCACGAGACTAAAAATTTTCATAGTTACTAAGTTCCATGCATAGTTTCAACTCCCCAAATTTCATGAAAATCAGAGATGGTCAGGTTGGAGGCTGTGTTGATTTCGAATGGAATGACTCAATTATTACATTTTTAAGAGAAATAGATATATTGAAAGTGATTTTGAGTTATTTGACAGTGCTGTACAGTGCTGCGTATATAATTATTTCTCAAATGTGTGCATATATTCTAAGTTATGAGTGCTGCAGTGATATGTAAAGTATGTAAAATTATTTTCTAAGAGAAATAGATATATTGATAGTGATTTTGAGTTATTTTACAATGCTGTACAGTGCTGTGTATATAATTATTTCTTAAATGTGTGTGTATTTTCTAAGTTATGAGTGCTGCAGTGCTATGTAGAGTATGTGAAATTATTTGTTAAATGTATAATATATTCTGATATTTTTTTACGTCTGAAAATGTACATGTGTGATGTTGTATAGCACTGTACAGTGCTGCGTATATAATTATTTCTTAAATGTGTGTATATTCTAAGATATGAGTGCTGCAGTGCTGTGTAGAGTATGTAAAATTCTGAAGGAAGTAATAGCTGAAGCCCTGAACTGTGTCCCTATATATATATTTTTAACACATATATTTTAGTTATAGCAAGCGTGTCTGTTCACTACTCCCTACTACAAACGAATAACCCGAGTATTCCTATGCGATCCCTTTTATATCTTACGAATGCAATAAAAATAAAAAAAACGGAGAAACCCGGTTTAAAAAAACTCACCTATTGATCAAAGATGACATCATGAAGAGCGTTGCAACTTGCTTCTGAAGGAAGCGAGTCACTGAAGCCGTGAACTGTGTCCCTATATATATATATATATATTTAACACATTTATTTTAGTTATAGCAAGCGTGTCAGTTCACTACCCCCTACTACAAACGAATAACCCGAGTATTCTTATGCGATCCTTTTATATCTTACGAATGCAATATAAATAAAAAAAAGGGGAAACCTCAGTTTAAAAAAACTCACCTATTGATCAAAGATGATATCATGAAGAGCGTTGAATACATATGTATTCATTGCTCAATGTTGTAGAAGCTTCTAACGTACGTCAATACATTCCATTACTAAGGTCAACTAATTTGTGGCATGCGCCATTAACTTATATATTCTAATCAATACTCGTCACAGGAAATAGAGCATTTTTCGTGTGTGACGTGCAAAGAGATAATTTTGAGCATTGGGGGAATGTGTAGACATGAAAAGAATTATAACTCTTTCCCATTCATAGCATGATAACCAGTATATGAATGGATTCCCCTCCCCCTTTTTCCCCCTTTTGATTATTTTCCTCTGAATATTTTCAAATCATTAAAAAGCCTTTATCTCGAGAACCAAGGGACATAGAAAGGTGCGGTTTTTGCATTCGTTTTGTTTTGACGTTCTCTTTAATTTGAGACCAAACTCGATAATAAAATACCCAAAGGAAATAATGCCCATGAATGTGTTTGTTTTTAAGAAGATTATTTCAATAGAGAGAGCTCCAGTAAATACGGATATTATTAGAGATATTTATCGTAAACTAAGAGGTCTGGTTATCATCCATCTTAATAGTATTTGGTACCAAGTGGATGAGGATACAGGTAAACAATTACATGTATTCAACAACAACCAAACATCATATGAAATCCCCATGACAGGGAAAGTTCAAATAAGTATCTCTCCACCCAATTCAGCAGTTGTACACATAGGTAGAAATTTGTACAGGATTAAACACAATAATGTTATTCCCAACACAATATATGATGTGGAAGCAGGTGATTTCCTCTATGCTGAAATAATTGGCGATTATGATAAACTAATTCCCCTCTTTATCGAAATAAGAATAATTTATCTTCTTATGAATATATAAATACCGAAACAAAAATAAATAAATAAAAATAAAACACAAACAAATAAACAAAAACAAAATGGACATATTTGAAAACAGAAGAAGGCAGAAAATACCAGATAATTCCAGCGACATTGCCAGATTAGAGGAACGTCTTAAGAAACTTAAATCTGATTTATTAATATTACAAAATTCTTTGAATGTAAGCCTACACGCTGAAATTACCAATCTACAGTCTGAATTAATTAATCCCATAGTAAAAATTGATGAGGAACTCAAGTCTTTACTTTAAAAATATACTAATTTACCGTCTCTCTATAATGTTGAAAATTTAAAAGAGAATTTAGCTAAATTAAAAAATGATCTTGAGAAATTCTGTCAAATTCAAACAATTACTTCTGAACATCTAAAGCAAGAACTAAATAACCAAGCGAATACTATTCGTACCGAACTACTTTCCATAATTGAAACTAGTAGGACTCAAGAGCAATATGAACTGTTTGATGCAAGCATTCTTGAATTACGGGACCAATTTTTATCTTTTGAAATTCCCTCACTGGAATATATTAAATCCGAACTGCAAACAGACCAATTACATGCAGCCATAACAGAAGTTCAATCCAAACTACAAACATTAAAAGACTTTATAAATAATTTACTTTCATCTTCCGAATTAAATCCCATCGCTCGCAGTGTTGCTAGTATCAAATTGCAATTAGAAACTTACGTAGATTTTGGAAAGATACAGGGTACCATAGCTCATATTGAAGATACTTTGACAACCATGAGAAACGAATTGACGAATATACAGGAAACTCTGGAATTTAAGTTGCCAAGCATAACCGAATCTTTAATTGTAATTCAACGACAGATCACAAAATTAGAGAATCTCAACACTGAATCTGAACTATCTCATTTTCACCATCTCATAGACGACATACAGAAGAAATTGAAAACATTGCAACAGTCTACCCCTACGCAAGATGACATACAGCAACTTAAAAATGTCTTAACCAGTGTAGAAGATGCTACAGAATTAAATGTAGTTAAGCAAGCTTTAACCTCACTTCAAAACACAGTATCCAATTTACCCAATTCCCAGGAGATGAGATCTGTAAAAAGAGCAGTAAATAGAATATTGAAGTCGGAGGACATTAAAATTATTCAAGCGGAAATTGCCATAATTCAATTTTGTCCCCTATGAGTTGAGCTTTGATAAAAAAAACTTAATTATTTTTTATACTATAAAAATGGTAAAAATTAGACTTTTTGAATCTTACCCCTTTTAGAAAATTAGCTGAAATCAGGGTAAAATAAATAATTAGCAAATAAATGGCCGGAAACATACCATTACCTCTACTTACGCAGCACTGTACAGTGCTGTAATGCACTGTAAAATAACTCAAAATCACTATCAACACATCTATTTCTTTTAAAAATATAATAATAGTAAATAGGAAATTTAAAACACTAGTAAACAGAATAGTCTAAATTTGAACTAACTCAGTAAAAATAAGAATAATAAAAAAATGATTGCACACCTTTTCTGCATTATTCCGGTTGAAGTCTTCGAAACCTCTTTGCGATAATTTTTAACCGCGTTGGCGCTAATTTTGCATTTTTATATGGAATCTAATGCGGTCTAAGGCGTCATCCTTTGGACTCCTGGGGAAAGCGTAACAACTTTTCTCCTGATATTTCGGCCTGTGTATGGGACCGGTGGCCACCCACCATCGTGAGGAAATTTGGAAGCTACAAATGGGTAGCGGTACACGGTTATGGTAACCTACAACAACTAGGGGTTCGTTGTGCTAACCACACGTCATCCTGTAACTAGTTAGATGATCTCCCACCTCAATAGGTGGGATTTTGCGCCACAGTAGGACCAGTCCCAATTGGCCTATCAGCTTAAAAGTAGACTTAAAAGGTCAAGCTCAAGAGAAGTTGCAGAAAAAAATAGTTTCTCTATCATGAAATTCCCATTTGTACTTACATCTCTTACTTTAAACACGTTCCCAATGCTGTTTTATGAGTATGACTGTCCTGTGAAAGTATTTCCCGAAGTTGAAATTTGTCGCTATTGTGGAAACGAGATAAAAACGTAGGTACTGGCAACACTGCGCAAAAAAATAGCACTACAAACCTTGCAATCGGGTTCACCACGGACTGCCAGGACCCCCTCATTGAAGACTCATTTCATTTGCACTGTGTACACGTACACCCAACACAGTTGCACGAATCGGTAACAATGGATTCGACTATGTTGAGCAGCGCGCGTGGAACGTCTCCGGTCTTGAGCTAGCAGAGATGCGTCACGAGGGCGTTGGAGGTGACGTCACAAATTGGCGCCCAAGCCAAGGCTTGCCGGAAGGTTCGGTGTGTGTTGTGTTGTGTGGGAACGTGCACGAGTTTGTGTGTGCCTTTTCTTCAGTCAATACCCTCTGACGCTATCTTCTGCCGACTGGGCATCTGTTCCAGGACTGCAACTCTTGAGAGCGGAATCACCGCCGAAAAATTTTGCAGGACGGCCACGTTTCCCAGCGGAACTGAATAGCAGCCGAAATAAGAGAAGAATACAATTTAGGATCTTTAACAGTTATTAATCCTTTATCACATTCATGCTACACTAAGTACAGACATGGACACGTCTGGGTTGCAACAACCCCCATGACCGACCCCCAATGGGATCATTGGAACCCAGTAGTTTCCTTGACTGCACACAACTTCAAATGGAGCGTTTGGGGTACGGATCATGCCGAAGATAAATGTTTTTTTGGAATCCACAAAAATCCTGGGAATTATGCAAAATAGAAATTTTTCATTTAAAACATTCATATTGGATTTTACATGGCAGCTGCTGCAATCTTGTATTTTTTTTTATTTTTTTAAAACACATCTCTGGTATGTTGATGCATGTAATTGCAGTGAAATACTTACATATTAATATCAGTGCATATTTCGAGCAATTTTTAATTGTTACAATTTTTAAGCATCTGTTTCGGTATTTGTGAGAATCATTAAAAATAGTAGCTTTGCTATTAAATCAAGTAGTAAAACAAACATCCAACACTTGCCCCCCCCCCTCAGTTTTCTGCTAGCCTTCCACCTTTCTATTTTATATCATTTAAGCCCCTTCACCCCTTTTTTAATGTTTTAAACTGACGATGGCTTAGGAAATGGGATTGGGCATCGGGACATTGTGCATCGGAAACAGAACAAAAAGTATTTTTTAAATTTTCTTCTTGTGAAACAGGGGTTTTGCAAACATTACAGATGTGTTAAATTTTTTAATCTCTCTACTTGTTATGACTGTAATCTGTGTTCTCCTGAAATATAATAATATAAAGTGTATAAACCTAAAAAAAAGTCAGTCAGTGGGAAAAATTTTCTGTTGAATACAGTTGGAATTTTGTCAGGTGAAAACATGACAAATTACGAAATGTATGTGGGTTTGTCTTGTGTAGTAGGTGTGCTGTCTAGTGTGGTTGGGATTGTCTTGTGTAGTAGTTGTGCTGTCTAGTGTGTTTGTGTTTATCTTATGTAGTAGTTATTCTGTCTAATGTATTTCTGTTTGTCTTGTGTAGGATCGGTGATGTGTATGTATGTGTCTTGTGTTGTAGTTGTGCTGTCTAGTATGTTTGTGTAGTAGTTGTGCTGTCTAGTATGTTTGTTTATGTTTATATTGTGTAGTAGTTGTGGTGTGTTTGTGTTTATATTGTGTTATAGTTGTGATGTGTTTATGTGTGTCTTGTGTAGTAATTGTGCTGTCTAATGTGCTTGTGTTCGTCTTGTGTAGTAATTGTGCTGTCTCATGTGTTTGTGTTTGTCTTGTGTAGTAGTTCCTCCATTCATATTGGGGGTTAGGCGTAGAGCTGACAACTCAGCACTGTAAAAAAAATGTCAAGAAACAGCAATATAAGGCCATGGATGTTCCCAAGGTAAAATATTCCGGAGGTAAAATAGTCCCCCGTTCGGATCTCCGGGTGGGGACTACTTTGGGAGGTCCCTGGACTAAGGATATGATCTACGTTAGGAATAAGGATATTAAATTAGCCACCTGGAATGTTCTGAGCCTTTACCGGCCTGGGGCATTCCAGTGTACAGTTAATGCGATAGTTAAGTATAAATTAGATGTAGTAGCTGTCCAGGAAGTTAGGTGGCCAGGAGAAAGGAATTGTAAAACTAAAAATTATACTTTTTTCTATGGTGGTACTGAAAATCATAATTTTGGAACAGGCTTTTTCATAAATAATAGAATTATCTCGGCTCTTAAAACAGTAGAATTTATTAATGATAGGATATCATATGCAGTTTTACAGGATAGGTGGTGTAAAATTATTTTAATAAACATACATGCACCAACGAAAGATAAAGATGATAATACTAAAGATGATTTTTATACAGAGTTAGAACAGGTCCTTGATAAATTTTCTCAGTATGATATGAACATTCTGTTAAGTGACTGTAATGCACAGATTGGCAAAGAAGAGACATTTAAACCCACGATTGGTAAAGAAAATCTTCATGAATTAAGTAATGATAATGGTATAAGATTGATTACTTTTGCAAGCTCAAAGAATTTAATTGTGAAAAGTACCACTTTTAAACATAAAGATATCCATAAATATACCTGGTCTTCTCCAGATGGTAAAACTCATAATCAGATAGATCATATTCTCATTGATAAGAGAAGGCATACTAGTATAATTGACGTTCGTACACATAGATGTGCTGACTGTGCCAGTGACCATTATTTAGTAATTGCTAAATTAAGAGAAAGACTCTCAGTGATAAATCATAACCAACAAAATCTAAAAGTTATACAATTTGATACAGGAAAGTTTACTGATGAGAGAATTAAGAAAGATTACCAAATTAAACTGTCAAATAGATTTGATGTTTTGCAGGATTTAAATGATGATGAAAATATAAATGAAGCAGACGTAAATAAGAATTGGGAGCACATACGTAATGCAATAGAATCAGCAGTTAAAGAAAGTATAGGATACCATAAACCGAGAAAAAGTAAGCCATGGTTGATAATGAATGTCATAATCTAATAGAAATAAGAAATCAGGCTAGACTTAGGTGGTTAAATAACTCTGATGATACAAATCTAAACAATTATAATAGAATAAAGCGAGAAGTTAACCGCACGTTTAGAAGTAAAAAAAGAGATTACTTGAAAAGCAAAATTAACGAAATTGAAACAAACAGCAAAAATAAAAATATCAGAGATTTATATAAAGGTGTAAATGAGTTTAGAAAGGAGTTGCAACCTAAAGTAAACTTGATAAAAGATAAAGACGGTGATTTTCTAGCTGACCCAAGCGATATTCTAAATAGATGGAAGAACTACTTTAATGACCTTTTAAATGTCCATGTAGGAGATAAATCAGAAGTAAATGAAGTCCACACAGCAGAACCTTTAGTTCCAGAACCTAACTTGACTGAAGTTAAGGATGCTATTAAAAGGCTAAAGAATAACAAAGCACCTGGCATTAATTTAATACCAGCTGAGTTAATTAAATATGGTGGAAATTCATTAATATGTCAAATTCATAAATTAATTTGTTTAATATGGAATAAAGAAGAAATCCCTCAACAGTGGAAAGAATCCATAATTGTTCCTGTGTTTAAAAAAGGTGATAAAATGAACTGCAATAATTACCGTGGAATTACTCTACTCTCAACAACATATGAAATATTATCTAACATTCTTTTAACAAAACTAACACCATATGCTAATGAAAACAGTTTTCGCCCAGCTGGATACCGTTACGTATCCCTCATTTTCATTTTCGAGTTACGTGTAGCTAGGCAGCCTGACAGGAAGTATAGGAAAGTGTTAACTTCAGCACCAGCTCAGCGAAAAGCATTCGCCAATATTTGCAAAGGAAAATTGATGAGAGAGAAAAAGGGGAGGAGTTTTGATTAGGAGGAAGGCAAGTTGGATCTGGCTCGGGAGAGACAGGGAGTTGGTCCTTGGGTTTTGAAGAGACAGGAGAGTGGTTCGGGAGGAAGAGAAGGGGATTTTGAGTTTTGGAGAGAGGAGAGTGAGTTTGATTTTGGAGGAGATTGAGGCTGGATGCAGACTTTGAGAAACTGGTTTGGAAGTGGAGTGCAGCGAAGCTGAGTGAGAATTTAAGAGGCGAACTTCAGCAAGCGAGTGAGAGGTAATTTAGAAACTCTTCGGTCCACGCTTCTAAAGAGAGACAGGTAATATGCTTTTCTAATGCCATCCTTTGCCAATGCAGACTTAAGGTCATTGTAACCCAAATCATGAGAGTTGCCATTTTATAAAGGGTTCTGTAAATTTAAGTTTATTAAGGTACCTTCCTTCTGTTCACCTGTGTCTCAAGACGTGGTGCAGGTGCGGAATTTCATCAATTTCTATACAAAATGTGATGAAAATTAACGTCATTTAGCCCTCCTCCCTAACCCAACGATTTGGCTTTTCTTTTGACACAAAGGGATGTGATGAAAATGTGTGAAATAACAGTCAACAGCGAACCCCTTTAACAACAGGAGATTCACCCTTTCTTCCAAATTACAGTAATTAGTGCACTATCAACGGTAACTAATGTTATTTCAAATTGCACGTATTGGAGCTATCTAAACTTACATTGGTGAACGTGAAAGTCTTATATAGAAATTGGCAGCGACGATACGAATGTTAATTATGTAAGATGTTGAAATTTGAGTCACTTCCCACCCTGATAGGCTAATCACCGCTGCAGTCACGCGCAATACAATGCGGAGGACAAGAAAATAGAATGTTTTCTTCCATAGCCGCGGGCGATCTGGGTACAGCCCTGCGCCCTAGCTTCGTCGCGGTTGTCCGCGTCGGGCAGGAACTGTGGTATCGGGAGCGTCCGTCATTCCGCTTCGCGGAAAGTTTGTTGTCGGACTTTAGGGAGGCCCATTTTGCCAAAAATGCGGCCGGCCCAGGGACGTCCTTGGACTTTTCCCTATCGCTTCGCTCCTGGTAGCGCTGTGGTTCGCTCGCGGACCCGGTACCCCGACTATGACAGGTCTCCCATCTGGAAACTTCTCATCATTTCCAGGATTTAATCTACTTTTGAAAAGTGCAAATTCAAATTTGATGATCCTTTGACGCAAAATTTAGAATGAATTTTTTACATTACTTTTGTACGTGATTTATGTGTTAAGTGATATAACAGTACAGTAAGCTACAGAAATTATGTGAACGATTTTTTTACATTTTATGTTCGCGATAATTTTGCTCAGATCATGTTTCAGTTTTACCTTTCATGTCTTTTAATTAATTATATCCTTAACTAAAAGTGAATAGTGAGATTATCGCTAAGGAGGAAAATAATTTAGTCTTGACTCCGACTCATTTGTACTATGTATTCACTGAGTCCAGCAGCGAGTATGCTGAGTCATTTTTTTTTGTTGTTTATTAATTAAAGTTCTTTAAAGTTAAAATTTATTTTCGTTCAAAACTGACCGTAACTTGTCGATGATCAAAAATGCATGAGCTCTAAACTGTTCAGATTATTGCCAAGAGGATTTTAATTTTAAATAAATGTAGTTTTGGGAACGAACAAGGTTCCGCGGTCGACTCATTTATATTCGTAATGACACAATGCTCCTAGCTCCTCAAAGAAGGATGCTTAGCTTCAGGAGATAGTCGAGGAATTCACGAGTCAGTCGTTTTGCCTTACGTTACCTTAATTAAGGACTAAATTGTTTTATCAAACTATATGTTGACATGTGAAGAAATGAAACGCTTATTATATTTCTGGCAATGAAGCAGCAATTATGTCCGCTACTGTACGCCGGTCGTACGTAGTTAGAGTGACGCTACCATTAGTTCAGAGTATAAACCGCTCGATTAATTAGTGGATTCTGGTTTAGAAATAAAAGGTGCTTTAGTTATATGCATAAATAGGCCGAGAAATGAATAATGGTGAATAAAGCGCATATATAGATAAATAAAGCAGTCTGCTAGGGCAGAGTGTAAGATGTTTTAAGCCAATGAAAAGACTTTACTGAGATGAATCAGTACGTACACATATTATATATATATATATTTCTGTTTCAAGCACCCAAAAGTTAGGCAAAGCCAACTTATAATGATTTAACTGGACACAATTAAGAGAGCACGGCGCGGATGTTTCTCACATGTTAGCGAGATTTTTTTTGTTGATGTTATATTTTTTACCCTCTCTGAGCTACTGCTTTGATGGACAGTTGAATATTCCTCCTACGCATTCATTTTATTGCTCATGACAAATTTTAATACCTTAAATTTCATGTGTATTTATATTATATATATTGTTCAAACTTCAAGCGAAATTATGATATTTATATTTCGAGTTACGGTATTCATCACTATCAACGTTCCTTAGCGTTAATTAACAGATTTGATTTCGCGTGCTTACCTAATCACGACGTTAATCACTTACTCACTTAATAACAGATAGAAGTTACAGATTGTTTACATTAAGATAAAATTCATTATCAATTTTCATTAAATAATGTTAAAGTTTTGCGAATTTGTGCCTATATTTAGAATTAATAAAGCAGAATCTTGTACTTCTTCCGCCTTAAGACCTCATCGTGTTTACATTCAGTCAGACCCTAAACAAGCGGAGAATACGTAGGAAATTGAGCAACCACTAACACATGAGAACGCGTTTTAGCAGTCACAGAGGTTTTGTAACATCATCTCTGTCCATCACAAGAACACGAATAACAGGCAACAGCTATTTGGGCGATTTTACGAAAAGTATTAATTTTATATGTGAATATTTATTGGTTATTAAACACATGGTTGTACTTTACTCAATTTATTTGCCAATTATGCACACTAGTTAGGCGGAAGAGTGTGACGTTCACAGGGCGACGTTAGAAGTTTATGCAATGCGCATTTATACAGTGAGATTTATCAAGTAGCTCCACATAATGAATAAACGGTGAAAAATACGAAATAATATGTAAATGCCCTCAGTGAATACCATTTTCTCCAGTTACCCAGGGATCCCAAATAACTGGTGAAAGTACCTTCTGCTATCGGCAGAATGGCAATAATGTCCAGTCTGAATAAAGACTTTAGTAAATGTTACGTATATATAAATATGCAAAGCATATTTTAATAGAGACCCGTGAACAAAATGTTTTCTTGACCCTTCGTGTGATATAAAACTAGTAATGGCTGAACTCTATTCACATAATTAAGGCATTATATTTGTTTTCCCTTTTTGCCCACCCACTCTACATATATTTAGTTCCAAAGAGAATAGTTGTAATTTGCATTAATATAAAAGAATAGGAAACGCATAGCTACGATATCCTTTTAAATATGTCAATATAGAGCTCATAGCACGCCTAATCAAAGAGAATTCAGCGCACTAAGTGGTCCAAAAAGGATTGCAACCTTTTTCACTTTGCATAGTTTGTTAGTAAATATAATATTATATCTTAATTTCCCGTCAGTTCAGGCGTTATCAATTTCGGAAATATTTTTCGAAGCGTTTCAGTATTCGTATGTACTTTGCATAAGATATTAATAATAGCGATCTTTGCCATATGTTTTCTTAATACGATTATTTTATTGTGTTCTCGTTTCCCGTGCTCCAAGCCTGTAAAAGAAAAGTTTGAAGTACAAGATTAGCATAGGACTGAATGACCCAGATAACGATTTTATTTCATATGGAATCATTGTTATGATCAAGTTGCATAGAACTCGAACAAGATACATTCACAAATGTGTAGTCACGTTTGTTACGTAAAGACACGCGCTTGGATCTTTGGCGCATGTATGTTGCGCATCCACTATTTCTTTCTGTCCAGAGCGCCGCGATGAATCCGAACTGCAAATAAAGAACCCCCCCCCCCCCTTTTCCTTTTCCACTCCAGATTTCCAGTGAAGCTTCGTCCCACCCGGCGACTCAAATTTCTTGCAAGTTAATTTCCTCCATTCCCTTTTACTGGCGTCAGTTAATTCCAGCAAACTCCGAAGGCTGCGATTCAGCGTTCCCATACATCCAGTAACCTTGGACAGTTCCGGCCGAACGATGAAAATTGATACAATGACAGGATTGCAATATGACAATGCACAATGGCTAACTCCGCTCCTTTTCCAGGGAACTGACTCTGAGCAACGATACATCTCCCGTTACTTTTTCCTGACTTCGCATAATCTGTTGCCTAGCGGCGACTCTATTGCTCTCGCAGCCGGGCAAGATCGAACCATGTTCCAGCATGCTTAGCTTTTAGAATTTCCCCACCCCAGAATTTTCCCCCGAGAGTTATTCTGACGTCATGACTTTCTTGCACTTCGGATAATAACTCGATCCAGCGTTCGACATCGAAACATCAATTCCAAGTTGGCACTTCGAAATCTTCATACATCTAAGACAAAAATTCAGTACTAATAATGGTGAACTGTTGGAGTTATTTAAATAAAGCATTCAGATATATAATGAAGTATGGATATGACAAGTACTTTGACAATTTTTTTTTGCTGACGAGATTGTTCATATTCGTCAATCAATGGACACGACAATTGAGATGAGGCATGTTCAATTACCTTTTCTAATTGTTTACTAATTTCTCTTCGACAAGTACCTACGTCATTATTGCGTCACTTCAATTCCTTTTACGTCACCTACATAATTAACATTTGAAGATAAATTCAAAGAATTTGGTTCCTCTCATTTACTTTTGTTTATTATCACCTCTTTAGATTTAGAGGCAATTATTGCAATTTTGTTAGCCTTCAATCAATATTTTCACCACGTTTACACTCCCGTTATGATAAAATAATGTCTCACATCGTAAACCTTCACATTTTTAGCATACTGTTATTTAAAATTGTTTTACATTCTTTATTTCTTTTTATTATTAGTTATTATATTTTATTTGACATTAGGCCCCATTTTTAGTGATTTTGTACCTTTATTTGAATGGCATACTCTGGGTTATTGTGATTTTAAAGACTGTATTTTGAAACCTTTCCCTGTTCCTTTTTTTAATTGGCCACCTCATTCCTATCCTCACCTAAAAATGTCTCGTATCTCCATGACGTCTACATCGCATAGCAGAGACTTCCTGAGACGCCTTCAACATTGGAATTCTACGCGCCGGTGACCTTCAGAGAGCAGCTCCATTTACCATCGCCTCTCAGTTCGTGGAGTCAACAATTTCAGTTTTCACCCGGCATACATAAACCGCCGAGTACTTCGCATTACCTCCTCGAACTCAGGACTGCACAGCGACCGTCGGCCGATGGGATTTGTGCCAGCCACCAGAGCACACCTACAGTTTTCTCCCATTTCTACGCTCCGGCCCTCAAGATGCAGCGGATACACGCCCCCTTTTCCTAAAAGTACTGTCTTTATTTCCGCTGGAACTCCAGTCAGAACTACATTCCAGCTCAAAGTGATGCAGTGGATGAACACTTTTCCCGTCATGGGTCCCAGCCTACAAGTTTCAAGTGGCCAGAAGAAAACATGACACATTTTACCCCATCTTCAGTATCCTTCGATTTGTTTACCATTCAGACGCCCGTACGCAGCAAGACCAGCTTTACTTTCATGTACGGTCCCCACCACAAGTGTGTTACCATCTTAGAGTGCAGGCATATGCAACCCGCCAAGCACACCTACTTTAGCTGTTACTTCTACAGCAAGGCAGACTTTACGAGACTAGGTTCCCTAGTCCGGTGAACAGCATTCTCCCCTGGATGATTAATTTTACAGTACAGTTAGCAGCACAAATTAATCCAACTGTTTCTTCCTTCTGTTCACCCGCCGATCTTCAAGATTTACCCCCCACCCCTCATCAAACGTCCCTCGCCCAGAATTTTACATCCAGTGGTACAATCATGAACACTTCTCGTTCCTTAAACTCCAAAAGGACCGATATTCTCACGTGATGATTGGGATGTAAATTGTGACCCCCTCGTTCCGGTTTTCGCAGTTGCCAACACTTTTGCACGGACTCCAAGGAATGCAGTGGATCCTACACGCAAGTGCTTTCGTGTGTTTTCAGAACATTCCGGACTTTACATAGGAACTTTTACGCCGTACAGCAAGGACTGTAGGATTTTCATTTTTTTTATTAACCAAGATATACACATATAATGGACATTTGATTTAAATATTCCACTCATTATGTATTTGTAGTGGACTAAGTTGGGTTTCTTTACTTATCACGTGTGTATTCAAATATCTACTCATATTTAATGGACAGTGTTGGACAATTTTGGTATTTTAATACGTAATGCAGTATAGCATTATTCACTATAATTTGATATATTTTCAACAATCTTTTTTTCTCTCATTTTTATTGGAAGATGGTACTTATATCTTCTATACATATATTATTCTCTCAAAGAGATTCCATGGACGGAGAAACTTGCGTGTGCTTCGATACAATATATATTCAGTAGGATCCTCTTATATTAGTGCAAATTGTCTTGCAATTTATTGTGGCGTGAGCAGTTGCTCCCATATTCCTAGTGTTTTGGTGTTAGCCCCCCCACATGCTTAGTGGGTGGAGCCACAACTTATGGCTTTGGCCATTCTGACGTCAGTTCAGCAGACAAGTGATAAGCAACTCCTCTCATGGGAGGATTGGCCGCGTTCAGTGGTGTGTGTGTCTGACGTATCAAACATAGTTCTCTGACCCGAGCTGACGTTACAGCTTAGCTCGTGTTGATAAACATTTCTTGGAAGCCAATGTATGCGTGCTCAGCATAAATATTGTAGTACGCACGCGTTCATTTCATTCATGCAAGAGACGAACGAAATATGGCATTGGACTTCTCATCTTTGACTGCCATCTCGGCTTTTAATTTTAGTTTGCTCCCACAGAGCTTTTGTCTTGATATTCGATAGTCCAAATTAGATTAAGACTTGACACCTGTCAACCAAATCTAATTTTGACTGCATTTTTTTTCCTTCCCTTTAGTTTTAGAGTTAGTCTGTAATGTTCATTTTCACTGATGTGAAATGTATTTTTATTTTTCTTCACTAAATAAATAGACCTTCTAAGGGACTGCATTGGCATAACCGGCACTGTACCTGCAACTTGTCTAAACGTTTTAAAAATTCAAATGAATTTTTTTCGCCCAGCTGGATACCGTTACGTATCCCTCATTTTCATTTTCGAGTTACGTGTAGCTAGGCAGCCTGACAGGAAGTATAGGAAAGTGTTAACTTCAGCACCAGCTCAGCGAAAAGCATTCGCCAATATTTGCAAAGGAAAATTGATGAGAAAAAAAAATAGGGGAGGAGTTTTGATTAGGAGGAAGGCAAGTTGGATCTGGCTCGGGAGAGACAGGGAGTTGGTCCTTGGGTTTTGAAGAGACAGGAGAGTGGTTCGGGAGGAAGAGAAGGGGATTTTGAGTTTTGGAGAGAGGAGAGTGAGTTTGATTTTGGAGGAGATTGAGGCTGGATGCAGACTTTGAGAAACTGGTTTGGAAGTGGAGTGCAGCGAAGCTGAGTGAGAATTTAAGAGGCGAACTTCAGCAAGCAAGTGAGAGGTAATTTAGAAACTCTTCGGTCCACGCTTCTAAAGAGAGACAGGTAATATGCTTTTCTAATGCCATCCTTTGCCAATGCAGACTTAAGGTCATTGTAAACCAAATCATGAGAGTTGCCATTTTATAAAGGGTTCTGTAAATTTAAGTTTATTAAGGTACCTTCCTTCTGTTCACCTGCGTCACAAGACGCAGGTAAACAATTACATGTATTCAACAACAACCAAACATCATAAGAAATCCCCATGACAGGGAAAGTTCAAATAAGTATCTCTCCACCCAATTCAGCAGTTGTACACATAGGTAGAAATTTGTACAGGATTAAACACAATAATGTTATTCCCAACACAATATATGATGTGGAAGCAGGTGATTTCCTCTATGCTGAAATAATTGGCGATTATGATAAACTAATTCCCCTCTTTATCGAAATAAGAATAATTTATCTTCTTATGAATATATAAATACCGAAACAAAAATAAATAAATAAAAATAAAACACAAACAAATAAACAAAAACAAAATGGACATATTTGAAAACAGAAGAAGGCAGAAAATACCAGATAATTCCAGCGACATTGCCAGATTAGAGGAACGTCTTAAGAAACTTAAATCTGATTTATTAATATTACAAAATTCTTTGAATGTAAGCCTACACGCTGAAATTACCAATCTACAGTCTGAATTAATTAATCCCATAGTAAAAATTGATGGGGAACTCAAGTCTTTACTTTAAAAATATACTAATTTACCGTCTCTCTATAATGTTGAAAATTTAAAAGAGAATTTAGCTAAATTAAAAAATGATCTTGAGAAATTCTGTCAAATTCAAACAATTACTTCTGAACATCTAAAGCAAGAACTAAATAACCAAGCGAATACTATTCGTACCGAACTACTTTCCATAATTGAAACTAGTAGGACTCAAGAGCAATATGAACTGTTTGATGCAAGCATTCTTGAATTACGGGACCAATTTTTATCTTTTGAAATTCCCTCACTGGAATATATTAAATCCGAACTGCAAACAGACCAATTACATGCAGCCATAACAGAAGTTCAATCCAAACTACAAACATTAAAAGACTTTATAAATAATTTACTTTCATCTTCCGAATTAAATCCCATCGCTCGCAGTGTTGCTAGTATCAAATTGCAATTAGAAACTTACGTAGATTTTGGAAAGATACAGGGTACCATAGCTCATATTGAAGATACTTTGACAACCATGAGAAACGAATTGACGAATATACAGGAAACTCTGGAATTTAAGTTGCCAAGCATAACCGAATCTTTAATTGTAATTCAACGACAGATCACAAAATTAGAGAATCTCAACACTGAATCTGAACTATCTCATTTTCACCATCTCATAGACGACATACAGAAGAAATTGAAAACATTGCAACAGTCTACCCCTACGCAAGATGACATACAGCAACTTAAAAATGTCTTAACCAGTGTAGAAGATGCTACAGAATTAAATGTAGTTAAGCAAGCTTTAACCTCACTTCAAAACACAGTATCCAATTTACCCAATTCCCAGGAGATGAGATCTGTAAAAAGAGCAGTAAATAGAATATTGAAGTCGGAGGACATTAAAATTATTCAAGCGGAAATTGCCATAATTCAATTTTGTCCCCTATGAGTTGAGCTTTGATAAAAAAAACTTAATTATTTTTTATACTATAAAAATGGTAAAAATTAGACTTTTTGAATCTTACCCCTTTTAGAAAATTAGCTGAAATCAGGGTAAAATAAATAATTAGCAAATAAATGGCCGGAAACATACCATTACCTCTACTTACGCAGCACTGTACAGTGCTGTAATGCACTGTAAAATAACTCAAAATCACTATCAACACATCTATTTCTTTTAAAAATATAATAATAGTAAATAGGAAATTTAAAACACTAGTAAACAGAATAGTCTAAATTTGAACTAACTCAGTAAAAATAAGAATAATAAAAAAATGATTGCACACCTTTTCTGCATTATTCCGGTTGAAGTCTTCGAAACCTCTTTGCGATAATTTTTAACCGCGTTGGCGCTAATTTTGCATTTTTATATGGAATCTAATGCGGTCTAAGGCGTCATCCTTTGGACTCCTGGGGAAAGCGTAACAACTTTTCTCCTGATATTTCGGCCTGTGTATGGGACCGGTGGCCACCCACCATCGTGAGGAAATTTGGAAGCTACAAATGGGTAGCGGTACACGGTTATGGTAACCTACAACAACTAGGGGTTCGTTGTGCTAACCACACGTCATCCTGTAACTAGTTAGATGATCTCCCACCTCAATAGGTGGGATTTTGCGCCACAGTAGGACCAGTCCCAATTGGCCTATCAGCTTAAAAGTAGACTTAAAAGGTCAAGCTCAAGAGAAGTTGCAGAAAAAAATAGTTTCTCTATCATGAAATTCCCATTTGTACTTACATCTCTTACTTTAAACACGTTCCCAATGCTGTTTTATGAGTATGACTGTCCTGTGAAAGTATTTCCCGAAGTTGAAATTTGTCGCTATTGTGGAAACGAGATAAAAACGTAGGTACTGGCAACACTGCGCAAAAAAATAGCACTACAAACCTTGCAATCGGGTTCACCACGGACTGCCAGGACCCCCTCATTGAAGACTCATTTCATTTGCACTGTGTACACGTACACCCAACACAGTTGCACGAATCGGTAACAATGGATTCGACTATGTTGAGCAGCGCGCGTGGAACGTCTCCGGTCTTGAGCTAGCAGAGATGCGTCACGAGGGCGTTGGAGGTGACGTCACAAATTGGCGCCCAAGCCAAGACTTGCCGGAAGGTTCGGTGTGTGTTGTGTTGTGTGGGAACGTGCACGAGTTTGTGTGTGCCTTTTCTTCAGTCAATACCCTCTGACGCTATCGTCTGCCGACTGGGCATCTGTTCCAGGGCTGCAACTCTTGAGAGCGGAATCACCGCCGAAAAATTTTGCAGGACGGCCACGTTTCCCAGCGGAACTGAATAGCAGCCGAAATAAGAGAAGAATACAATTTAGGATCTTTAACAGTTATTAATCCTTTATCACATTCATGCTACACTAAGTACAGACATGGACACGTCTGGGTTGCAACAACCCCCATGACCGACCCCCAATGGGATCATTGGAACCCAGTAGTTTCCTTGACTGCACACAACTTCAAATGGAGCGTTTGGGGTACGGATCATGCCGAAGATAAATGTTTTTTTGGAATCCACAAAAATCCTGGGAATTATGCAAAATAGAATTTTTTCATTTAAAACATTCATATTGGATTTTACATGGCAGCTGCTGCAATCTTGTATTTTTTTTATTTTTTAAAAACACATCTCTGGTATGTTGATGCATGTAATTGCAGTGAAATACTTACATATTAATATCAGTGCATATTTCGAGCAATTTTTAATTGTTACAATTTTTAAGCATCTGTTTCGGTATTTGTGAGAATCATTAAAAATAGTAGCTTTGCTATTAAATCAAGTAGTAAAACAAACATCCAACACTTGCCCCCCCCCCCTCAGTTTTCTGCTAGCCTTCCACCTTTCTATTTTATATCATTTAAGCCCCTTCACCCCTTTTTTAATGTTTTAAACTGACGATGGCTTAGGAAATGGGATTGGGCATCGGGACATTGTGCATCGGAAACAGAACAAAAAGTATTTTTTAAATTTTCTTCTTGTGAAACAGGGGTTTTGCAAACATTACAGATGTATTAAATTTTTTAATCTCTCTACTTGTTATGACTGTAATCTGTGTTCTCCTGAAATATAATAATATAAAGTGTATAAACCTAAAAAAAAGTCAGTCAGTGGGAAAAATTTTCTGTTGAATACAGTTGGAATTTTGTCAGGTGAAAACATGACAAATTACGAAATGTATGTGGGTTTGTCTTGTGTAGTAGGTGTGCTGTCTAGTGTGGTTGGGATTGTCTTGTGTAGTAGTTGTGCTGTCTAGTGTGTTTGTGTTTATCTTATGTAGTAGTTATTCTGTCTAATGCATTTCTGTTTGTCTTGTGTAGGATCGGTGATGTGTATGTATGTGTCTTGTGTTGTAGTCGTGCTGTCTAGTATGTTTGTGTAGTAGTTGTGCTGTCTAGTATGTTTGTTTATGTTTATATTGTGTAGTAGTTGTGGTGTGTTTGTGTTTATATTGTGTTATAGTTGTGATGTGTTTATGTGTGTCTTGTGTAGTAATTGTGATGTCTAATGTGCTTGTGTTCGTCTTGTGTAGTAATTGTGCTGTCTCATGTGTTTGTGTTTGTCTTGTGTAGTAGTTCCTCCATTCATATTGGGGGTTAGGCGTAGAGCTGACAACTCAGCACTGTAAAAAAAATGTCAAGAAACAGCAATATAAGGCCATGGATGTTCCCAAGGTAAAATATTCCGGAGGTAAAATAGTCCCCCGTTCGGATCTCCGGGTGGGGACTACTTTGGGAGGTCCCTGGACTAAGGATAAGATCTACGTTAGGAATAAGGATATTAAATTAGCCACCTGGAATGTTCTGAGCCTTTACCGGCCTGGGGCATTCCAGTGTACAGTTAATGCGATAGTTAAGTATAAATTAGATGTAGTAGCTGTCCAGGAAGTTAGGTGGCCAGGAGAAAGGAATTGTAAAACTAAAAATTATACTTTTTTCTATGGTGGTACTGAAAATCATAATTTTGGAACAGGCTTTTTCATAAATAATAGAATTATCTCGGCTCTTAAAACAGTAGAATTTATTAATGATAGGATATCATATGCAGTTTTACAGGATAGGTGGTGTAAAATTATTTTAATAAACATACATGCACCAACGGAAGATAAAGATGATAATACTAAAGATGATTTTTATACAGAGTTAGAACAGGTCCTTGATAAATTTTCTCAGTATGATATGAACATTCTGTTAAGTGACTGTAATGCACAGATTGGCAAAGAAGAGACATTTAAACCCACGATTGGTAAAGAAAGTCTTCATGAATTAAGTAATGGTAATGGTATAAGATTGATTACTTTTGCAAGCTCAAAGAATTTAATTGTGAAAAGTACCACTTTAAACATAAAGATATCCATAAATATACCTGGTCTTCTCCAGATGGTAAAACTCATAATCAGATAGATCATATTCTCATTGATAAGAGAAGGCATACTAGTATAATTGACGTTCGTACACATAGATGTGCTGACTGTGCCAATGACCATTATTTAGTAATTGCTAAATTAAGAGAAAGACTCTCAGTGATAAATCATAACCAACAAAATCTAAAAGTTATACAATTTGATACAGGAAAGTTTACTGATGAGAGAATTAAGAAAGATTACCAAATTAAACTGTCAAATAGATTTGATGTTTTGCAGGATTTAAATGATGATGAAAATATAAATGAAGCAGACGTAAATAAGAATTGGGAGCACATACGTAATGCAATAGAATCAGCAGTTAAAGAAAGTATAGGATACCATAAACCGAGAAAAAGTAAGCCATGGTTGATAATGAATGTCATAATCTAATAGAAATAAGAAATCAGGCTAGACTTAGGTGGTTAAATAACTCTGATGATACAAATCTAAACAATTATAATAGAATAAAGCGAGAAGTTAACCGCACGTTTAGAAGTAAAAAAAGAGATTACTTGAAAAGCAAAATTAACGAAATTGAAACAAACAGCAAAAATAAAAATATCAGAGATTTATATAAAGGTGTAAATGAGTTTAGAAAGGGGTTGCAACCTAAAGTAAACTTGATAAAAGATAAAGACGGTGATTTTCTAGCTGACCCAAGCGATATTCTAAATAGATGGAAGAACTACTTTAATGACCTTTTAAATGTCCATGTAGGAGATAAATCAGAAGTAAATGAAGTCCACACAGCAGAACCTTTAGTTCCAGAACCTAACTTGACTGAAGTTAAGGATGCTATTAAAAGGCTAAAGAATAACAAAGCACCTGGCATTAATTTAATACCAGCTGAGTTAATTAAATATGGTGGAAATTCATTAATATGTCAAATTCATAAATTAATTTGCTTAATATGGAATAAAGAAGAAATCCCTCAACAGTGGAAAGAATCCATAATTGTTCCTGTGTTTAAAAAAGGTGATAAAATGAACTGCAATAATTACCGTGGAATTACTCTACTCTCAACAACATATGAAATATTATCTAACATTCTTTTAACAAAACTAACACCATATGCTAATGAAATTATAGGTGATTATCAATGTGGATTTAAACGTAATAGATCAACTACAGATCAAATTTTTCATATCAGACAGACACTTGAAAAAAAGTGGGAACATAATCAAAATATCCATCAGCTATTCATTGATTTCAAAAAAGCATATGATTCGGTCAAAAGAAATAAATTATATAATATATTAGAAGAGTTTGGAATACATAAGAAGCTTGTTAGTATGATAAAAGTATGCACTACTGAAACAGAAAGTAACATTTGTGTGGTTATTAATATGTCTGACAAATTTACAATTCATGATGGGTTAAAACAAGGAGATGCATTATCTCCATTGCTCTTTAATTTTGCCTTAGAATATGCTGTAAGGAAGGTAAAAGAAACTAAAGAAGGACTAAAATTAAATGGTGTAACTCAGTTGTTAGCGTATGCAGATGATGTAGACTTACTGGGGGATGATGTGAATACAATTAAGAATAATGGTAAAATATTTTTCAAAACTGCTAAAGAGATAGGTTTGGAAGTTAACAAAGAGAAAACTAAATATATGCTTACAGGCCGAAACCAAGTGTTAGGTATTAATCAAAATCTAATTATTGATAACAACTCGTTTGAACCAGTTTCCAAATTCAAATACTTAGGAGTAATATTAACAAATGAAAATGATATTAAAGAGGAAATAAAAAGTAAGCTTAATTCAGGAAATGCATGTTACTTCTCTCTTCATAAACTTTTGTCTTCTCGTTTAATATCTAAGAAACTAAAAGTTAAAATATACAAAACAGTAATTTTACCTGTAGTATTGTATGGATGTGAAACTTGGTCCCTTACATTGAAAGAGGAACATAAATTGAGAGTATTTGAAAATAAGATCCTTAGGAAAATCTTTGGACCTAAAAGGGATGAGGAGACAGGTGAGTGGAGAAGGTTACATAATTTAGAACTACATAATTTGTATTCATGTCCAGATATTATTAGAATAATTAAATCAAGAAGACTTAGGTGGGCAGGCCATGTGGCACGAATGGGAGAGGAAAGAGGAGTTTACAGGATTCTTGTTGGAAAACCTGATGGTAAGAGACCTGTAGGAAGGCCAAGACGAAGATGGAGGGACAACATTGAGATGGACGTAAGGGAAATCGGTAGGGATGGAAAAGAGTATATAGAACTTCCTCAAGATAAGGAAGGATGGAAGGCCTGTGTTGCTGCAGTCATGAACCTTCGGGTTTAAGAAGGCTAGGGAGTTAGTTAGTTAGTTAGTTAGTAAATATATGCTTAACATATACTGATTTACTCTCAAAAAGTAAATTTTGCCCCCTATAAGTTGAGCTTCGATAAAAAAAAACAATTATTTTTTACACTATAAAGATGGTAAAATTTGGATTTTTTTTATATTTCCCCCTTGGAAAATTAGCTGAAATCAAGGTAAAATGAATAAATACAAACTAAATGGCCACCGATGAAGCTATTATACTAATAACATATAATAAATAACCAACATGGAGCAAGTCGAAAATTACGAATTGCAATATTTTCCTCCCAACCGTCGCACGTTCGCCAATCTCAACGAACCGAACCGGGAAATCGAGTTCGACGTGAACGTCGAGGACGGATTCGTTCATCCTCACAGAACAAGTCTTTACGTCAAATTTGACGTGGTGAAAAAACAAAACGGAGAAGCATTCCCGACCAACGTAAATTTGAAACTTGTAGACAACTGCGTACCTCACCTGTTCTCGCAGGTTGAAGTCAGAAAACACGGAACGGTCATTGATAGAGTCAATAATCCAGGCATCACTTCCCCGGTAGTGGGAACGTTGAAACTTTCGAAAACTTACTATCAAGCAGGAGGATTCGAAGCAGGGACAAAAATATCAACGAAAAGTCATACTGTACTGTTCCCGTGCGTCTATTACCAGGTTTCTTCTCAGACTACAAGGAGATCATGTTGAAAGGAGGTTTGAGAATCAATTTTAACTGATCCTCGAACGACAACAATGATTTGATACGATACAGTAACTTGGGTCAGGATGGAATCGCTCTGCTTCCAAACACCTTGCCCGAAGCAGGAAAATGCATTATTCTAACAATGGAGCTGAAAATTCATGTTGTACAA
>NC_139233.1:64228277-64532791 GCF_977018435.1 Lepisma saccharinum
ACTAGCAGTGTTGCCAACTCGCTTTACAAAACACTCGCTGAAATGGCGCTCGCTGAAATAACGCTCGCTAAAAATGGGCGCTCGGGGTCAGTTCTCGGAGAGAGGTTAATTTAACGTAATTTTTTTTTGTACGAAGCAAACATATCCCACTCCCTTCTTCCCCGGCATGCTTTATGTTTGCGTAGGGGGTAAAGAAAAAGGGCTTTGCTTTACCAACGCTGAAATTGGCTTGCTCGAAACGAATCGCTAAATATAAAATAAAATAACAATGCCTATGAACCTGTTTGGCTTCAGGAAGCAGGCTATGGAGGCATCCGCCCAAAGCGCACCGTCGCCACCTGCAAGCTGGGACCTGTTACCCTCCCTATTATCTAAACTCAACGGTTTGTTGATTATACACTTGAATAGCATCCTGACCCAGGACGACGAGGATGTGGGCAAGACTTTCTACATATTCAACAACAACTTGAATTATTACCAATTCCCCATCTCCGGCAAACTGCAGTTTGACATGAATCCCGAGAATAAAGGAGAGGCCAAAATTTCTTCTGGCAGGAACATCTATCGCATCAAACACGATAGGATGAACAGTGCCACCACGTACGATGTATCTGCTGGCGATCGTCTGTATATAGAGCTCTTGGACGACTACGACAAACTCATCCCTTTTTTCATAGAAATGAAAATTAGCTATCCTATAATAAATAACAATAATGCCTAACGATATTTTTGGCCACACGAAACGCGACGACCATGGCGACGAGCTTCTCATGCTCGACGTCAGGGTTAAAAAGCTGCGAAGCGACCTGCAGGCCCTACAGTCCACGCTCAACTCCAGCCTCCAGACCGAGATAGCCAGCTTGCAGTCTCAGTGCTTGGACCCTGTACTCAAGATTGATGCAGAGCTAAAATCGCTGCTGCAAAAATACACTGACCTTGCGTCGATAGACAATCTCGACAAGCTGGCACTGAGTGTGGGCAATCTGCAGAACGAACTTCTGAAGCTGCAACAAACGCAAACCTCAGACGTTGAACAGCTGAAACAACGCTTGCAGGTCCAAACAAGCAACATCCAGACCGAACTGCAAACTATCATCCAAAGCATTAAAACACAAGGCGACTACGATCGCGTGAACGCTAGTATTGCTAAATTGCGCGAACAGTTTCAATCTTTCGAAATCCCTACGTTGGAAAGCATCAAGGCTGAGCTACAAACGGATGCTTTGCATGCGGCCATCAACGAAGTAAAAACTAAACTCCAAACGCTGGAGGATTTTATCAACAATCTACCGTCGTCCAGCGAACTGAACGCTATTGCCCGTAGCGTGGCCAACATCAAACTCCAACTTGAAACCTACGAGGATTTCGGAAAGCTGCAAGGCACCATAACCCATATTGAGGATGCTCTTGCTGCCATTAGAAATGATCTGGCGAACGTTCACGATGAGCTGGAAACCAAACTGCCGGGCATCAGGGATACACTGGCCAACGTCCAACAGCAAATCACCAAACTGGAAAATCTGAATGCAGAATCCGAGTTGTCTCATTTCCATCACTTGATCGACGACATACAGACTAAGTTGGAAACCCTGCAACAATCTACCCCCACCCAGGATGACATAACGCAACTGCAAGAAGGCATACGTGCTGCTGCCGATGCCTCCGAGTTGGACGCGGTGAAAAAAGCTTTGGAATCGCTCCAAAACACGGTGGCCACCCTGCCTACCTCTCAGGAACTGAAAAGCGTGAAGAGAACTCTCAACCGAATACTCAAATCCGACGACATCAAAAACATCCAATCCGAAATTGAATCGATACGGGGGTCTGTCGCGACTTTACCTACCAACCAGAACATCACCGAGCTGCATGAATTGTTTGCGGAAATTAGAACCCAGGTCCACGACCTTGTAATACAGAGCTCCAAGTTGACGCTTGTAGAAAGCCTGCAGCAGATTATTGCCAGCGTGAAAGAGCAAATTGGGAGTATCGAGGCAAGTCAGGAATCGACTATAGCTAATTTCAGCACCCAACTACATGACTTAAATGAAAAAATCAAGAGCCTTATTGTCGATGTAAAGATCAAACCAAACTACGACACTGTTGTTCATGCTATCGAGGAACACCTGGAATCGGTGAATGGCAGATTGGAGGATGTGGAGACTGAGGTTCGAACCAACGTAAACACTCTAAATGCCAGCATCGACAATCTCAAGTCTACGATTGTCATCGAACTGTACAGCATACCAAACAGAGAGTTCTCCTCCCCTTTCAATCCAGGTTACAAACTCTACATGTTGACTCCTGCAAAAGCCTATCATCAATTTTTCCTCGCTGGCACACTTCAGTTCGTCAAGGTTACCTACTGGTCTTTGCCTCACGCAACCCACTACCCAACCATGACCGTAACGAACATTGGCGATGAGCCTAAAATAAGAGGAGTTGAGCTGGTCGATTTCACACACCCCGAAAGTCGCGAGACTGCCTATGCCGAAGATGCCACTCAAATTATCGACATAGAAATAGGTGACAAGCTGTATATAGAAAACCCAGCATTGTCTGCAGCCAGAAATCCCATCCAGGCTATATTCTTATTTTCGCGCCATGTCTAGGCAGGGTATCGTGAACGAGCTGCATAAACCTGCACGACGAAACTACAAACGACTGGCGGTGGTGACCAAAGGCGTGGATGACCTTTGGCAGGCTGACCTTGTGGAAATAAGTAGCGGCAACCTAAAAAATTTACATAAAATCAACAAAGGATACAAGTATCTTCTTACTGTTATAGATACATTTTCAAAATTTGCGTGGGCTTTGCCCCTCAAGGCTAAAACAGGTGTGTGCGTAATGGAAGCATTCAAAACTATTTTCAATGAAAGTGGCAGGCGACCTCGATTTCATCAAACGGATAACGGAAAGGAATTTTACAACTCGATATTTCAACAGTTTGTTCAGAAACAAAATATTCAACATTACTCGACTTTCAGTCACATCAAAGCCAGCATAGTGGAACGTTTTAACCGTACTCTCAAAACACGCATGTGGAAACGATTCACGCTTCAAGGTAACCACAAGTGGGTCAATGTGCTTCCGGAACTCGTAAACGACTATAATCACAGTTTGCATAGCACGATACGCATGAAGCCTGCCGATGTCAGCAAGTCTGATGAGGCACAATTGATCTCTACTGTTTATTGCCCCAAGTACCGGCCCACTAACAAAAAACCGAAATTCAAAATTGGAGACCAAGTAAGAATTAGTAAATTTAAGCGCATGTTTGAAAAAGGCTTTACCAAAAACTGGAGTACGGAACTTTTCACTGTTGCTCGATTGTTACCCGGTAACCGTCACACGTATATAATAAAAGATAATCGCGACGAAATTTTGAAAGGGCGATTCTACGAGGAGGAACTCTCTAAAACAAAATACCCCAATACGTATCTTATCGAAAAAGTATTACGTAGAAAAGGTGACAAACTGTTGGTGAAATGGTTGGGACTCGAGGAAAAAAGTTGGATCGACGCAAACGAGGTGATTGTGTAACGGGTGCTTGGGATGTGGTGAGGCGACTACCAGATTTTCCCCCGGAGCGTCAGGCTAGGAAAAACGGCGAACTGTTGCCGGACAATATTCGCTGCCTTATTGTCGGACCTTCAGGGTGTGGGAAAACAACTTTACTTATTGATAATTTTCTTCTTGCTCCCGACTGGTTAGATTGGAAGAACAGGCACTTGTATGTTTTTTCCAAAAGTTTGGAGCAAGCAAAATATCAACAGCTGACAAAACTGTACGAAGGGCTGAGCATAGCTACTTTTGCCTCCGAAGTAATGCCACTAGACTGCTGCCATGAAAATTCGGTGGTGGTCTTCGACGATGTGATTTTGGAGAACCAGAACGAGATTCGCAATTTTTTTACTCAGGGGCGGCACAGAGGCATAGACTGCTTCTACCTTGCTCAGACCTTCTCCAAAATTCCCAAGCAGCTTCTCCGAGACAATGCTAATTTTATTTGCTTGTTTCGTCAAGACCACACCAATTTAAAACACGCCTACGATGATTATGTAGGCGGGGACATGAACTTCAATCAGTTTTCTAAATTTTGCTCTTCATGCTGGAACCAAGATGATTTCGGATTTGCCACGATAGACATGACGAGGAAACCTAATGACGGAAAGTACAGAAACAAAATCAACGACTTTCTAAACGTTGCGACGTTACAAGAAACGTCTTAACGTATTATAAATAACAAATGATGAAACGCAAACTCGCAGACGACAACCTGAAGCTGCGCGACTACCTGGCCAAACGCTTCAGGGGCTGGAAATCAGAGAATCGCGGAATTTACGAAGAGAAAAAGCGACAGGACCAACCTATTATCGATGCTATAAGTGGACTAGGTAAAGACATCAAAGATGTACCGAGCAAAATAAAGATTTAATCAACGAGCTCGTGCCACTTGCTGCTCGAAATTATGCTGTGCCTACACCGATATCCAGTATTCACACTACCCCGTTCGAACTTGGAGCTGCACCTCTGAGACGTCAGGTTCTAGGCAGTACCTCTTCGGACAAGGTAGTTGAATTAGGTCCGTTGGCGAGAGATTACCTGAGCACTGGGAAATTTGAAAAGGACGAGGTGTTTGGATTGTACCCCTCTGTGGAACTTAACGAGGGTGTGGTTTGGAAAATTGGAAAGTCAAAAGTTACGTTCGAAGGTGACGACGTTAAAATTAATTTGGGCGAGAAGAACAGCTGGACTAGGTATCCTGGCACTGTGGGCCTGTGGGAACTTATCACCAAAAAGCAACCTAAAGATTATACAGACGAAGATTACCAAAGTTACACAGAAATTTTAATCATGACGGATGCCCTGTACCAAAACAACGATGCAACACAGAATCGCGTAAAATCAAGCAGTGGAGAAAAATACAGGAACCTCATCAAGCCAATATGGAACCAGCTCAAGACTGGCAGCGGTGTCAAACTCTACAATACCCTACCTAAAGAGTTTGTTTGGGTAGACGACGTAAGGAAGCTTGTAGATCGATTGCTGGTTATTGCAGGCGAAGAAAATGCAGGCAATCGCAACTTCCACAACGAGAAGGTGGGCATCAAGGACATGATTAGCACCAAGCTTAGCAACTTTATTTTCAACGACAACAAAGGTATAGGTTACCTTATCAAAATCATCAACACCCTGCCTCCCAAATTCTGGAATGTGGCCGAGGGTCGAGGTCTCGTGAACGACATCATCAACAAGCTACCCTTCGAGATGCACCTACCAGGTTACCAATACTGCGGGCCGGGTACCAAACTCGAACGACGACTGGAGAGAGGAGACAAGGGAGTGAACCCATTGGACGCAGCATGCAAGGATCACGACATTGCTTACAACACATATACGAATTTAGATGCGCGTCACGATGCAGACAGAATGTTGGAGCATGCCGCGTTCGGGAGACTTGTTAGCAGAGACGCCTCGCTGGGTGAACGGGTTGCAGCATTGGGTACGACTATTGCCATGAACACAAAACGAAAATTGGGGTGGGGGCTGTAATTAAATAACACACGGATTACAGAGAGAAAAATTTAGCAAAAAAAAATGTCTACGCATATAACAGACTTACCAACTGAAGTGTTATGCAAAATATTTATATTTACCTTCGACGATAGTCACGAGGATGTTAAAAAGCTTATTGATTTAGTTAAAATAACACCACAATTTCGCTTGCCCTGTGAAATGCTACTTCTGGATCATCTGAGAAAAATAAGCGGTGTGAAATCTTCTTCTTCTCCCTATGCTCTTTTTCGGGCTGCTGATGAAAAATTGGCTGATAAGATGGACAAACTTCACGAGTGGAGACAGGGGAGGAGACGATATACAGACGACTGGTACGCTTCAAATGAAGAAACCAGTAGGATCATCGATCACCTCATCGCATTAGGCAATGCCGAAACTTTTTTCTATAAATAACACACTGTAAAAAATCTACGAGACCAAAAAAAATATTTCTTCGATATGAGTGAAAAAATTAGTGACGTCCAGGCATTAAAACAAATGCTAAATTTGTCAGTCGAGTATGTAAAAATTCAGGAATTGGAAGTGGACAAACCTTACGCAATAACTTCCGGTTCAATTGTTCCAACCCAGTATGGTCCCAAAGTACGTCTGTTGCTCAACGGACAATACAGTCTATTTTTACCAGATCGATACGCTAGCATGTTATCCGACGAGAAGCTATCTATTTTAATCGAGAGTAAAACTTGAATCGTGTACAAGGGGACAAAAGAACTTCTTGGTAAGAAAACAAAGCACATAATCGAATTTGTTTAATAGCTGCAAAGTATATATAAATAACATACCGTAAAAAAAATTACACGGGAGGGAAAACAAAAAATCTCTGAACATATATAAAATAACATACCGTAAAAAAAAAATTACATCATGAAGCCCAAGGGCATCGTGTACCAGATACCATATTCGAATCTGAAAACGCTGGGTGCCCTCAATGGGTTACTCACCAAGAAACAACGCGGGAAGAAACGTTCATGCTTGTCTAAAGGACACGGAATGAAATTGCTGCTCAGCACTCCACAATTGAAAAAGTTGCAGCATTCGCGGAAGCAGCAGAAGATTGGAGGTTTCATATTCAGCATTCCGGCCATCTTGGCAGCTTTGGGTGCAGTGGGCAGCTTGGCAGGAGGCAGTGCCGCTATCGCCAAAACCGTCATCGATGCAAAGAAGAACAAGGCCGAGCTGGAAGAACAGAAACGTCACAACCTGGCTATGGAGAAGAAGGGGAAAGGTGTGACCAAAAAGCAAAAAAGCAACCTCGATGCTTTGAAGAAATATATAAAAAAGAAAAAGCCCTGTCCAACTTCGATATTGAATCTCTGATCGAACCGTTGGGAATAAGGAACTTCAGGGGTGTTTTCATGTCCGATTCTCTACCCTCTGCTGTGAAGAAAAAGGAGTATGGCGTGGTCAACCTGGACAGTTACAAAAATCCTGGTACACATTGGATATGCTACCTCAAAATTGACGATAACAATGCATTTGTTTTCGATTCGTTCGGTGGCACACCGCCTGCCAGGTTGGTGAAGTATCTCAGTGTTGCCAACCTCTACTACAATGACAAACGCATCCAGGGTTTCACCGATGTTAACTGCGGCCACCTATGCCTTTCCGTTCTCGCATACATGTCTAAAATAAATAACCCCTCAGTGGAGCATTTTCAGAAAGCATTGTGGTACCTAAAACACCATGGGAGTGTTCCATCTCACCAGCGAGACTTCGGTCTTGAAACTCGCGTTGCATGACGACATCATCTATCCTAAATCTATTGCTCTTCGTGCATTCTACAGCATGTACCTAATACCCAATGTCACGGAGCACAATAACAAAATTACTGTTGGAAATGAAAAAATAGTTATCACGCCAGGACAGTACAATCTGTCTACCTTGCAAGCCCAATTGCCAAGAAATATACTGCTATCTCAAAATTCTGTAACTCACAGAGTTGAAATTGTGTCTGCTACGGAAACAGTAGACCTAGGCACTGTTGGAGAGCTTCTGGGATTCGAGAACAACACAAAGCTCGAACCTGGCATCAAGCACATCGGTGCCAACATTCCTAAATTTCTAGCCATCGAGACTCTGAACATACATTGCAACGTGGCAGAAGGCATGATCACCAAATCCTCGGATGGTATCCCAGGCAGCCACAAGCAGACAGGTATCATCGCTACGTTCAAACCAAACTCTGAATTCATGGAACCGATTATATACACACCCTCACCACTGATATACTTCCCCATATCTCGTAATCGCATAGACAACATAGAATTGGCAGTGACAAACGAGAAGGGGGAGGTGGTGAATTTTGCCGGAGCTACTACCACCGGCGTCGTGGAGATTAATGTATAATAAATAACAATCATGGAGCAAATCGAAAGTTACGAGTTGCAGTCCTTCCCACCCAATCGTCGCACATTCGCCAATTTGAACGAACCGAACAGGGAGATTGAATACGATGTGGACGTCGGGGATGGGTTCATTCACCCTCACAGAGCTGATTTGTATATCAAGTTTGATGTGGTGAAGAGAGACAACGGGGAAGCATTTAACGCCAATGCAAACTTAAGACTTGTGGACAATTTTGTGCCGCATCTGTTCTCGCAAGTGGAAGTTAGAAAGCATGGCACCGTCATCGATAGGGTTGACTACCCCGGGATTACTTCAGCTGTGGGAACACTGAAACTCTCCAAGACCGATGCAGCATACTACCAGGCAGGGGGATTCGAAGCAGATACAAAAATCAAAACTCGAAGCCACACAGTACTGTTTCCCATGCGCTTGCTTCCAGGCTTCTTCTCCGACTACACGGAGATTATGTGGAAGGGTGGCTTGCGCGTCACTTTTCGCAGAAGCGCCAATGACAACGATGTGCTGATGCGTTACAGCACCTTGGGTGCAGATGGTACAGCACTTGCCAACACACTACCCGACGCAGCCAAGTGCGTCATCCAGTCCATGGAGCTGCGCATGCCTGTGGTAGAATACGAATCTAATTACGGTCTCAAGTACAAAGCCGACATCTTGAAGAACCCCCAAGTACCCATCCAATTTTACGGCTACCAGTGCGTGCAGAAACCTGCTTCCGGCAACCATTTTGAATTTGATGTTACTACGCAGTTCAACAGCATCCGGTACGATATGCCAGAGTTTACCGTCGTGCTCTTCCAGACGGGGAAAGATAATAACCAAGAGAAAGATTCTAGCCAGTTTGATAATTGCAAAATTAAGAATGTTTACCTCAAAAATGGAAGGAATGAAGTTTTTCCACGCGAGAATTATAACTTAAACATTACGAACGACGATTACCTGAAACTTTACGAGGCGTACACAGCTTACAAGAGAGTGACCTCCGGCAATGTGGACGTGTACTACAACCCCGACGAGTTCATAGCTCGCAGACCCATGTTTGTCATCAACACATCTAAAAGAAAACAGGTGGTTGTTAACGATCGTACCAACATCAAGATTGTATGCGAGTTCCACGACGCCTTGCCTGCAGATACTCTGTGCAGTGTCATTCTTATTGCAGAGAAAACATTTGTGTATGACGTCAAGAATGAAAGAGTAACTGAACAATTTTAGATACAAAAAAAAATTAAAAAAATAGCACACAATAAGAAATGTGGAATTTTATATACACAAGTACAAACTACAATAAGCAGTTTCCCAGAAGTTTAATTTTGCTGTGCCATGCATGCATGTAATCGAAGAAGTGGAAGTAAATTAAAATTGTTTTTTTTTTTTCATTTTGCATTGCCTATTACTTTTTGTTACACTCTGGGCAGGCCTTACTAGTTTGGAGGCGATAGTGGCCCCACGGAAGTGTATGGACCCCACATTCAAGAATACACCTCTTGTCGTTGTGTGCGTCCAGAGCAACTTTCCTGACAATATTAGTTGTAAGCACATGATCGACGCTTTGGATACGATGCTCTTTTTGAAGAATGGACGATTTTGTTCTGAGGCACTCGAGGTAATCCTCAAACTTGAGGTGCTCCCGAACCACTTGCCTGCTTACACCCTTTGCCTTTTTTATTACAGAACCCTCAGCCCGGATCGCATAGGCTTTGGCACAAAGTCCAGCAAAGTCCACAATCACATCCCCATCTTTCTCGTCCTTGAGTTTGCCGGGCTCTTTTTTGTTTCGGGGCAGGATGCCGTACCGGTTCGGCTGGGGATAGCCCGATGTGTCGAAGAGCTTGACAAGAGCTGGAACTTTGGCTATATCACCATACGCATCGGCCGTGCGAACATGGTACACCAAGCTGTCTGTGTCTGTGTAGAGGAGCGAGATATTGTGGTTGTAGTGTGCACGTAGTATGTCGTAATATGTCTCGAACATGCACAACTTGCTCAGATCCAAAACTGCAGCTCCCACATAGATGAGGTGTTGAGTAGCACCTCGCGCCGGTTCATGTGAATCAGAGACATCTGTTTGTTGTAAATTGTTCGAGAGCTGAACAGCGGGCTTGCAACAAGTCGACGACACTGTGTTTTCTTCGTCACCAACCTCACATCAACGCGATTTCGCACATTCTCCATGGTCTTCCCAAATACCGCATTGTTCATTAATTTGAAAAAATCGCGATCAAGTTCCGAAGTGGCAGCAGTGCGATGTTCGGTGTTCAGTTCGATGTACGGCTTCAACCATGGAGACTGCCTGAACAAGAGCACGTGGTAAACTGCTTTGACCGAGACCCCTTGCTGCATTAACCACTGGAGGTTCCGGTAGTGTAGCACATAATGTTTTTTGGGCTCCAAGTCCATGACGAGCTTCGGTTGATCCGAGCCAGGTGGACACTTGAATTCCGGAGCAGGCGAAAGGTCACAGAATGTATCCTGCAGCTTCTCGGGGAAGTCAAGGTCGACCTCGGCAAAAAACCCAAACTCGTCGCACTCTTTTTTGATGTCGTGGTATAAAGGATCAACCCACTCAAACTGTCCTGTTGGGAGTGGCTGCATCATGGAGTGCCCATAAAGATTATTCACATCAGTGTACATGATGTAGCTTGATGGTTGGGAGGGGTCGTAACCAGTGGCCATGTGGTGATTGTTGGCGTGTGCGAAGCGTTGCGACACTTGGACCATGCCGCCCCGGATAGCTCTCTCGATGAAAAGCATGATATCAATATCGGAGATAAGTGAAAGTTTAATTTTAGTCAGCAGGAGCATGGCCGACCATGCCAGTCCAGGAAGGCTGTAAAAATATACAGGGTCCAGGTTGTAAATGTTTATCGCAGTCGCCCGAAACACCTGGAACACATCGGCAAGAAGTGTCACATCAAGCTTCAGGTATGCATCGTGGTAATCACCAAAAGTTCGGCAACCGAACTTGACCCACATAGACTGAGCATGCTTGTACTCCTCGTCGGTAATACCTGAACCTCTCAGCTGGCTGTAGAACTTATCCTGGGGAGGCAGCAACTTTTCTTCGAACTTGGAAGGGTCGGTGACGTATTCGTAGGGGTAGACCCCTTTACGTCTGATGAGTGCGACATCTAAGTTCGGGAAACTTGATGTGGTAATGGCTAGTTGGTCGTCTCTGAGCTTCCCAGCAAGAGCATCCAGGCTTTCCTGGAGGAACCTCAGAGAGTCGAGGAACCGAAGCTCGATGCTCCTGCTTTTTGAGTCGGCGGGGATCGGCACCCACTTGCTGACGCTAATATAACGCTCCTCGTTTTGTGCTAGGACATTGATTCTTGCATTGTCGTACCCTAGATGTGTGACCAAGTGATGGAAATCATATCCCGAGCCATTGTGAAAAAAGACCGGTATGAAGCGCGGGTCCCTGGCTCTCGAGTTACACCTCTTGCACCACGGGCCAATGTAGCTTCCGGTCCCATAATGGTCATGGTGGTGGACCTTTTTGTTATTGTCAGTGAAGACCGAGTTGCAAACAGGACAATTTAGAGCTATTTCGTGCTGATGCTTGTCTTTGGGAGACAGAGGCAGCATGGGCTTGGGGGTCAACAGCATCTTCCCTATCTTGATGGCTTCCTGTTGCATTCTCTCCAGGAAGTGTTTGACCGGGTCGGGACCGCGATACACATAGGGCTCGGAGGCAATATGTTGGTCTCGCCACACCACAACATAGGAGTAACTCGAGGCCTCGTGGATTTGGAAAGGAATAGTAGAGGATGTTTCGGGGTTGGGATGGCAGTTAGACAGAGGTTGAAGAAAAGCCTCGAAGTCTGCTACAATATAGGTAGGATGCTTCACCATAGCACTGTGCATGCGAAAGCACTCTACTGCACCAGGTTTGGGCAGGATAGTTCGTGCAGGCTTGTTGGTACCACAGTAGAGCATGTGGCGAGCTAGCTTCTCAGCAGCAATGTTGGGTCCTCGAGAGTGTTTGAATTTATATTGTTTTTGGTTGTCGAAAGTGGACAGGCACCTGCGGCACACCTCGACATGGTGACTATCACTGCTCTGTTGGCTCGAAACAAGCCGAGAGAGGGAACGGATAAGGGTGTAATGGTGATGGGTTTCGTCCTTGATGAGCAGGAGGTTAATTTGCTGTGCACTATCATCATCTACATCACTTACCCGAATAGGGTAGACGATGTTTGCCTTGGTGAGACCGTAAACATTGATGGCTAATTGCAGGCCCAACAAGTCACGAGCACGAACCTCAAACTTGCGAATATGCGAGACTTCTACAGGGTAGGCAATCCCGGCCATTGCATCCTCCAGTTCCGACTCATACTGCTTGTAGTGTGCAACATAGCGTGGACTCTTTTCCCAAGGTGTAGGGTGCAATGCTGCCAGCACCGACCAGAGGAAGCATTTGGTGTCTTTGTTCTGAATATTGAGAACAGCTTTCCTTGCTTCAACCTTGCGTGGCAGGGCAATATAGCTAGACCCTGCCAGTGGCAGGAACTTGTTAAGTGTCAGACAAAGTTCGTGGGGGTCGCCACACAGCGAACCGCCCGAGCCTTCAGCCTGATGCTCCTCGTGCTTTGCCACAAGCTCCTCGACAAACTTGTCGTAGATGCTGTCGAGGTCAGTGACATCTGCCTGATGCAGTGTTTTTGCTTTTGTGGCATGGAAGAATTTATATATTTCATCAGACGGTTTCTTATACTTGCAGCATAGCACAGCATAGAATTTAGTGGAGTGTGTGGCCAATGCATCGTTGAGGATGGATATTATCTTAGTTCGCTCGCTCCCCAGAAAACTACGCACATCGCAGAAGCTGTCTGATGTTATGTCAAAGTCTTCTAATAAATGCTCAAACGCAAATCGGTCTGCTTTCTTCGCCAGCTTGACGCGTTTGGCAGGTGGCGATGCATCGAGGGAGGTTACTTCTACCTTTCGCTTGGAAGGTTGCGGTAGAGATGTTCCAGTGCTCTTGCAAGTAAGCTGGTGTCGCTTGAAGTTGGCAATAGTAATATTTTTTTCACACTTAGAGCACAGTTTGGTCGCACATATTCGCTTTTCCGGCACACAAGTACGACAGTGCCTTTGAAAATGTTTACTTGACACAGCAGTTTGGCACGTAGGGCAATTTTTTACAGAACGCATAATGCAGAGATTTTTTGGGGGTATGTTATTTAATATCCAATGCTGTGCAATGCAAAATATAATTGTTAACTTTTTTAAAAAAAAAATCTATTTTTAAAATATTCTCTATGACCTTACTTGGGTTTTTCCGCTAAATTATATGCTTCTAGTCTCCTATACAATACAATATACGTACAATATTGTCAACAGTATCATATTTGAGCAGGTGGCTTGTCACCTAAACACTACAGCTCACAGGTTGGTAAAATTTCACATGAAAGCAGATAATACGCTTAAGTCTTATTTATATATAATTTTCACGGGCATACAATATTGTCAACAGTATCATATTTGAGCAGGTCGCTTGTCACCGAAACACTACAGCTCACAGGTTGGTAAAATCTGACATGAAAGCAGATAATACGCTTAAGTCTTATTTATATGTAATTTTCACGGGCGTACAATATTGTCAACAGTATCATATTTGAGCAGGTCGCTTGTCAACTAAACACTACAGCTCACAGGTTGGTAAAATCTGACATGAAAGCAGATAATGCGCTTAAGTCTTATTTATATGTAATTTTCACGGGCGTACAATATTGTCAACAGTATCATATTTGAGCAGGTCGCTTGTCAACTAAACACTACAGCTCACAGGTTGGTAAAATCTGACATGAAAGCAGATAATGCGCTTAAGTCTTATTTATATGTAATTTTCACGGGCGTACAATATTGTCAACAGTATCATATTTGAGCAGGTCGCTTGTCAACTAAACACTACAGCTCACAGGTTGGTAAAATCTGACATGAAAGCAGATAATACGCTTAAGTCTTATTTATATGTAATTTTCACGGGCGTACAATATTGTCAACAGTATCATATTTGAGCAGGTTGCTTGTCACCTAAACACTACAGCTCACAGGTTGGTAAAATCTGACATGAAAGCAGATAATACGCTTAAGTCTTATTTATATATAATTTTCACGGGCGTACAATATTGTTAAGAGCGTCAGTTTCCGTAGAGCTCTCTTTTTCCATCTTCCCTCTATACAGTGAAGCTGTAGAAGACACAATTAGCTAACCTAGCATACAACATACCTTCCTAATTAACCCATCCGCTTACCTACTCGTCGAATCGACGGGTTCCTGCTTTTCATCACGTAGTTCCTTTTTCATTCAATAGATGGCAGAGGTTGTATGATCTTTCAAATCTATGACGTATATGTTTGTGCTGCTAAGTTTTTCATACCATTTCAAGCGTGTTTTGTTCAGTAATTTCTCATGTAAACAAACCTTCAATTGTTACATCTTGCAAACATGTTGCTTAAGAATGTTGTAGATGATTCTGCAAATTGAAAAGTTGCTTTTCGATAGCGATGAAGAGGAAAATGTGGATTTTGGAACGGGAGATGAACACGGGGGTTCATTTTATGTTATTGAAATTGAAGAATATAGTGAAAATGAGGAAGAAGTGGCTGTGGCAGGAAAAATATAAAAGGTTGAGGAATAGAAATAGAATGCAAAGATGTGTGTGATCAAATTTATTAGGTGAGTTTCTAATTATCTTTCAAGTAAACTGCATATGTGCATACTTATTACTATACTTCCACTTCAATATATAAAATTTTCACTTAAATTGCTTGGATAGTTTAAACAATATTTGACATCTTGTCTTGCTGTGCAACCTTCACGGGAGATAGCCAAATTTAAATGGTATTTCATGGCAAAAAAATTGGCATTTAAATGGTAAGCGGATAGGTTAATATGGATATTGTCACACATTCCTCTTATTTTATACTGTTGTAAATAGAAAAAATTATGTACGGTAAATGTTTTGTACATTATAGGGAAAAAATGCAAAATATCCCCCAATTTTAATTCGATCCACCTCTGAATCGAATTTTTACATATTCTCACGCCGGCACATATGTTGTTCTATTTTGCTTCTTTTACTTGCCTTGCTTAATTAACTCTCGCTAATTAGCATTTTTTTGGAAGAAGTCAACTAGAACAACATATGGCGGTATGAAAAATATGCAAATTAAAGAATATTTTAGTAATATAAGGGCCCTAGCAATTAGCTTCGTCGACTAAGAGTACTCTTTTAAACGTCTTCAGCTAGATCGTATTACTACGCGAGGACGTTTAAAATGTTTGGGTGTTGAAAAAATTTGACCTACTTTTTATTTCTATTGTTTGTTAATAGATGGCGTTGATAGTACCTCCTCTCTCTCTCTCCCCTCTTCTCCTCCTCTGCTGTATGACAAATAGCACAAACATAATATTATTTTTTACTCAGTCGTCATATAACATGAACACACGCAAACATTCACATGTGCTTTTATTATTTTGTGTTTGGTAAGTACAAGTATATTCTTACAAAAATTATTGTTTAATTTAATAAATTGTAAACTCGGAGCCTGCTATACTAACACTCCTTCTGTGTTTCATTATACTATTGAAAGCGAATGTTGCGTGCATACGGAAATAACACAGAAAAAAAAAGCGGATGGAAGCAATTTAAAATCAGTGGAGCAAGGTTAGTATTACGAGAACGTAAAAACATGTGCTTTCATTCAACTTCGAAAAATAAGAATAAATGTGTGCATACAGAACACATATGCTTTCTTTTCACAGTTGTAAAATCATATAAATTGTACATGAAGTAAGTTACGGGAAGGCTCTCTCTTTTATGTCCGTGTATATGTATGTTGTACAATTAGGTACAAGTATTGTACAATTAGGTACAAATTGTTGTACAATTATTTCCCCCAGTTGCCCAGTTGGAGTTGGGGGCACAACACTGGTACTATTTGTACTCACAGTGCTTACTCATGTATTTTGTTTAATATTTTATTTCAAATTCACTGTCAGAAACTAGTGTTCCCAGTTCCTGGATGTAGGTTTACCTACTCTGTTGGTTGTCACTGTCAAGCTTCCAGTATTCGTACACCATAAGAAGCTACAACAAGTTGGAAACACTGCTGGTGGGGTTAACATACACCATAAAAGGCTACACCTCGCCCCGAGTTGGCAACACTGCTTGTAAGGTTAACATATACCATAAAAGGCTTCAAAATATCATATAGCGGAATTTTTGTAGAGTGGGTTGACAACACCGACGAGCATCAAATGATGATTTCGAGCCTCAAATGATGATTCGAGCCTCAAATAATGATTTCGAGCCTCAAATAATAATTCGAGCCTCGTCAGTGTTGTCAATTCCTATTTGTAGGTTAGCTTAGCCAGTGAAAAATCATATAGTGGAATTTTCTTCGGATGGGTTGGCAAAACCCAAGCCTCAAAAAGAACATCCAATAAAATTGCCAAATGTAAAAAGGGGACAATAGGTCCCCCTCATAAAAGGCTACAGTAAGAGCCCACAGTGTTGCCAACACTAGGCCCCCAACAGTGTTGCCAGACATAAAAAATACATGGACCCCTCAGGCCCTTTGATGAAAGTTTACAGTGAAAAACCCAGTAGGTTAACAACACTGTCAGAAAATCTACGGCAGTGTTGCCAGATGTAAACAGGGGGCCCATTGCCCCCTCATAAAAGGCTACAGTAAGGGCCCACAGTGTTGCCAACTCTGTGCCCTCAAAATATACATCATAAAAGGCTACGACAAGGGCCCACAGAGTTTGCAACACTGGGCGCACATAGGCCCCTCATAAAAAGCTACAGTAATAGGCCACAGTGTTGCCAACTCTGTGCCCTCAAAATATACATCATAAAAGGCTACGACGAGCCTCAAATGATGATTTTGAGCCTCAAAAAAAAGATTCAGAACTCTCATGTACGCTGAGGCTAGTGAGGTTAACATACACCGTAAAAGGCTACGCCTCGCCCGAACACATGTACACTCACACACAAAAAAAAAGCTAAAAAATTATACACCGTGAAAGGCTACGCCGAGTTGGAAACACTGCTGGTGAGGTTAACATACACCATAAAAGGCTACGCCTCGCCCGAGTTGGCAACACTGCTTGTGAGGTTAACATACACCGTGAAAGGCTTCAAAATATCATATAGTGGAATTTTCTTCGGATAGGTTGGCAAAACCCAACCCTCAAAAAGAACATCCAATAGAGTTGCCAAATATAAAAAGGGGACAATGGGTCCCCCTCATAAAAGGCTACAGTAAGGGCCCACAGTGTTGCCAACACTAGGCCCCCAACAGTGTTGCCAAACATAAAAAATACATGGACCCCTCAGGCCCTTTGATGAAAGTTTACAGTGAAAAACCCAGTAGGTTAACAACACTGTCAGAAAATCTACGGCAGTGTTGCCAGATGTAAACAGGGGGCCCATTGCCCCCTCATAAAAGGCTACAGTAAGGGCCCACAGTGTTGCCAACTCTGTGCCCTCAAAATATACATCATAAAAGGCTACGACAAGGGCCCACAGAGTTTGCAACACTGGGCGCACATAGGCCCCTCATAAAAAGCTACAGTAATAGGCCACAGTGTTGCCAACTCTGTGCCCTCAAAATATACATCATAAAAGGCTACGACGAGCCTCAAATGATGATTTTGAGCCTCAAAAAAAAGATTCAGAACTCTCATGTACGCTGAGGCTAGTGAGGTTAACATACACCGTAAAAGGCTACGCCTCGCCCGAACACATGTACACTCACACACAAAAAAAAGCTAAAAAATTATACACCGTGAAAGGCTACGCCGAGTTGGAAACACTGCTGGTGAGGTTAACATACACCATAAAAGGCTACGCCTCGCCCGAGTTGGCAACACTGCTTGTGAGGTTAACATACACCGTGAAAGGCTTCAAAATATCATATAGTGGAATTTTCGTGGGGTGAGTTGGCAACACTGACGAGCATTTAAAAAAAAAAAAAAAAAAAAAAAAAAAAAAAAAAAAAACATCCAATAGAGTTGCCAAATGTAAAAAGGGGACAATGGGTCCCCCTCATAAAAGGCTACAGTAAGGGCCCACAGGTCACCAACACTGTGCCCCAACAGTGTTGCCAGACATAAAGAGTACATGGACCCCTCAGGCCCTTTAATAAAAATTTACAGTGAAAAACCCAGTAGGTTAACAACACTGTCAAAAAATCTACGGCAGTGTTGCCAGATGTAAACAGGGGGCCCATTGCTCCCTCATAAAAGGCTACAGTAAGGGCCCACAGTGTTGCCAGATGTAAACAGGGGGCAATGGGCCCCCCTCATAAAAGGCTACAGTAAGGGCCCACAGTGTTGCCAGATGTAAACAGGGGGCAATGGCCCCCCTCATAAAAGGCTACAGTAAGGGCCCACAGTGTTGCCAGATGTAAACAGGGGGCAATGGGCCCCCCCTCATAAAAGGCTACAGTAAGGGCCCACAGTGTTGCCAACTCTGTCCTCAAAATATACATCATAAAAGGCTACGACGAGCCCCACATGATGATTCGAGCCCCAAATGATTATTTAGAACCGGGTATAGTGGACTACTCGTGCAGAAACTTGCTTCGTGCAACCATTACGAATTCGATGAGCACGACATGACCGATTTCGTCATAGTACTCTTACAAACCGGGAGGGACAACGACAAGGAAAAATATTCCAGCAAATTCGACAACTGCAAGATCAAGAGCGCATACTTCAAAAACGGAAAGAACGAAGTTTTCCCTCGCGAAAATTACAACCTCGACATAGCACAAGATGGTTTTCTTAAATTATACGAAGCGTACACCGCTTACAAAAGAGTGACCGAGGGAAGCATAGATGTATACTACACGAATTCAAGGCACACAGACCCATATTCGTCATCAACACGTCGAAGATGAAACAGGTTGTGGTCAACGATCGCACCAACATCAAGATCGTGTGCGAATTTCACAATCCAATCCCTGACGACACCGTTTGTAGCGTAATCCTGGTGGCAGAGAAATCCAAGATGTCAAGAATGAGAGGGTCACGGAACAGTTTTAACCGCAGAATTAAGTACAAGTATCACCATTTTTCTCAAAATCATCAAAAATTAAAAATACTAAAAGTGTTGACGTACAGAAAAAAATTGTCATAAAAAATTCCACGTTAGATATGAGTCACCACATTACTTAATAACTTATTGAAAAAAGACCACGTTAGATATGAGTCATCACATTACGTAATAATAACTTGTTGTGCAATATCCGAGAGTTTTGCTCACAGATGCCTACCAAAAATTTCTCGAAAAGCGACCGGAAGTGGACGTATCTCGGAAACGGCGAGAGATAATAACTCGAAAAATCTTCCCCAAATACCTCCTGTCGAAATCGACGACGTAGAGTACGCGTTCGAAATTTGGTGGTTCTGAGGTCAAGGGTGGGCCTACTGCCGAACATTTTATTTATAAGTTGTAACTTTCGAAAGTACCATCGCATAGACATGGGATTTCTTGCGTTAGCATCGTATCGGTGTCCTCTCCCGCTGGCGTTGGTCGTTATTGAACCCCATCTGAAAATTTTCCAAGTCCCGCGGTACAAAAACATGAAATTGCAAATATCTCGAAAACGGTCAGAGATAGCGCGAATATAAATCGAAAAATCTCCCTGTAGGGTATAGTTAGGTCGATTTTGGTGATGCAGAGTACGTATACCATGTTTGGTGGTCATAAGTTCAAGGGAGAGGGCGATCAATTGCCAATTTTTTTCATCGCTCGTAACTTCCGAACAGATGGTGGCAGAGAGCTCAGGTTTGGCGCGTTAACATCGTCTTGGTATCCTTCCAAAATGTCCAGCGGAAGTGGATGTATCTCAAAAGTCACACTTCGTCAAAATCTGTTTTTGGGAATTAACAAGGACATGTGATACAAAAAGAAAGTAATGAACGCTTATATACATGTAGGTTTAGAAATAGCCTGAAAGGGAACAAGCTATCATTTTTCTACAACAACTTTCATATCCGAGGCCGGTATGAGATATGACCAAACTTTCTTTGACTGAATTCCATTGAATTGTCTCACGCGGCACCCTTAATTCGGGTCGGGGAATCGGAATTTAACTCGCTGGTCGAGGGTTTTCGGTGAGGGAAAATTAGCGGCTGTTCTGGAACCGGTGATTCCTCTCTGCTGTAGTTTAGTCAGTAAAGAAAACGTCCTCGTGACGGGTAACAACTGGAGTGAAAGAAAACGTAAACGAAGTGAATAGGTTAAGTTAAACAACGTACGATCGTAGCATACCTAAAAATTATGAGATAGATAAAAACGAGTTGCGGTGAAAATTGTACTGGAACGTTGTGGAACGCCATAAAATCCACAAAAAAATCGTCATAATATGACACAACTGAGGCTAAATCCCTAGGAATAGGGGATACCTAATACGTATTGTGTGGAACTCTCTAAAATACACTACTTGATTGGCACTTGGGGATTCTTCAGGATGTCGGCTTTGTACTTGATAGCGTAGTTGGATTCTTATTCCACCACGGTCATGCGCAGCTCCATTGACCTTACGAGGCAATTGGCAGCGTCTGGTAGGTTGTTGGGGAGCTGGTAGCCCCGTCCGGCCCCAAGGTGCTGTAACTCATCAGAGCATCGTTGTCGTTGGCGCCTCTCGAAACGTGACGCGCAAACTGCCCTTCGGAGAAGAAACCGTGGAACAGGCGCATGGGAAACAACACCCTGTGGCTTTGGGTTTTGATCCTCACGCCCAAACAGACCAACCTCGGCCAAACAGGGGCCTACTGGGGAGGTCTTTTGAGTTCTTATCTTCGAATAGAGAGGAGCCCCTCACACTATGGACCTCCCCAAAAAACACCATAGAATGCTACGCTGAGGGCCTCATCTTTGGGACAAGTCCCTCTCATCTTCGAGGCGAGAGTACCCTCAAAAATACATCGTAAAAGGCTACGAGGGGCCTTAAATTCGAGACAAGTCCCTCTCATCTTCAGGGCGAGTCATTATCATCATACAAGGCGAGGATCAAAAAAGGTATAAATAAGCCTGTTTGGGACATTTTTAGCTCAATTTTGGCATATTGTTTAGACATTTAGGTTACTTTAACCCCTTCCTGAGAGTGCCAAAATTAACCAAACACACTTTTGACCGGCTAGAACCGCTATTTCTCCCCTACTTATACGATACAGGTGACTACAAACTAATTAACATCAAATCCTAGAATGCAGACATTGTAGTAGTCTCCAAAACAAAGGAGCTAAGAAAAAGCAATGGTTAAAATTAGATGTGATTCAATAGAAGTCCACAACTACTGATCATATAGAAAAAAATGCCTTTTTACTAGCACTTGTTACGAATCCACTTCTGGCTCCTCTTGGATCCTACAGGTATCGTTCGTTATCTTTGTGCATCGGTCTTGGTTAAAAGGTTAAAGATAATAGCTTGTCCATTTGCCAGACTGGTCATAATTTATATGCTCTATTGATGAACATGTGTAATCAATACATGATAGTTTATACATTATGTTTTCTTACAGTAATCAGTATTTTTAATTCTTATCAACTCCTCTGGTAAGGCATTGATCTTCTGACGTAACCATTTTCGGATATGCCCATTTTGGATGTAGGATTTTGCTGCACGTAGCAGAGTTTCAAAAAAGCACCAATTAGTTGTTGATGTTTTCTGTAAATCTAGAAGAACTTTACTAGTAGGTGATGAGGTATCCGGAATCACCTAAATTTAGATGATGTCTAAAGCGAAAGGTCCTGGTTAGGTTTAAGTGAAAACCTCTTTCTCTTCTAAGTTTCTGCAAAAAGATCCTCCGTCACCCTTCTTCCACCAACGAGTAAAAAACCGAGTCCACGGGACAAGGAGTTTGAAACATATTACTGAAAACCCTATATGCTTTCTTTTACAATAAAAATGTAGCCATTTATATACCTAAAGATTGTTATTTCGTTGCCATGGCGATTTAGTAAGAATTGGAGTTTGTTGAATCGTTGTCACGGTAATAATTTTGAAATTGCAGTTTCAGCTTTCTCCAATTTGTAAATGATAATCCAAATATGTCTTTCATTACGAAAACCCTGAATATTATTTTATTTAGTTTGAAGATCGTTAAGCAAAATAAGTTTAATTTCGTTGATCTATTGTGTCAAAAATTGTCTTCATCGAAAATCGTTCATTGTATAGCTAAAGGGTATTCAATGTCAATTCGCCCAATGAAGAACCGAAAGGTCACAAATTGACACTGATTTCAGCGAAATTTTGTACACTTGTAGCTTTCACCTAGGTAAGAAACTGTATCATTTTTTTCTCCTTTTGGCCTTATACTTTTACAGTTACAGGAGGTAAAATTTTCAGAATTTGATAATGGATGTCGCTCCTGGCTCTTCGATCCAGAAGTGTAGCACATTAAAAAAATAATTATATTTGAGCATGCAACTTTTGTAGCTCCATGATTTATTTTTCTCTAAGCCTATCAATTTGTGCAGATTTTAAAAAATGCCCTAAGACTTACAGATTTTCCATTGTTACAATAATTGATTTCGCACAAACAAAACATGTTTCTTATTGTAGAAAACATCAAAGTGCATTAATGAAAATTTTGGTCAAAGGTGGTCCTTTAAACTTGTCTGATTTTGTTTAAGTTTGAGTTGGTGTTTTAAGTCCACTTTATGCACAGTTAGGCTAATCGGGACTGGACCTACAGTTTAAAGTGGGATCCGAACCACTTGTGCCTCCACCGGATATCGAACCCGGGACCCCTTGATTACAAGGCAATGACGCTACCACGGCGCCATGGGGGAGACCCTGTCTGATTTTGTATTTCACTAATTATCTAAACATGTTCTCACACATTATGAAAAAAAGTTGTGGGCTTTTTATGGCTTGTGTATAAAATTGATGCTAATTTATTAAAAACATTTGAATTAAAACACTGATATTGCACATTACCAAGACTTTTGTAAAATTTATTGTAAGCGTCAACAGAGTAACAACGATTATATTTTTGACTATTGTAGGAAACTAAGTGTATCAAGTTTTGTGCCAATACATATATTTAGAAGATTTACATACATTTGTATGCAGGGTGAGTCAATAGTTTGGAACCTCCTCTTTAAAAAACGGACGAACTGATAGAAATAAATCCAATGTTGCAAAACATGGTATGGGTGAGAAAACCTTGACCTCCTTGAAATGTAAAGCACCAGAGAAGAAAAAAATACGGGATTTGTTACCCATGTCAAAGCAACCAGTGTACAAAATTTCATTGAAATCCGTGTCGGTGGGTGACATGATCTGGGCGAATTCACATGGAATGACCGTAAATCAGTGTTATTTATAACAGAAAAGTTGTCTCTGTAGGGATTCCTAACATACTAGTGCACATTGACGGTGAAAGTGATAGATAGATAGTTGAAAATAGTGTCCACTATAGAAACATACAACTATCATGATGATGTTGATTGCGAGATATCAACGACAGAAACTAAACTAGTCTCCGAAATGTAGGAAAAATATATTTTACGTAGATGAACAACGTCAAATTTAGTTTCCCAATATTGTTTCGATAGTTTATACGCTCGACTAATTTAATCGTTTCAAGTTACTGGCTGCTGTGAAAACTTAGAACAAAATATATAATTTTAGGTCAGTAGGTGTGGGCAGGACATTTAGAATATACCGCCTCATTTTGACCGACCGTTTGCAACAGTTCTTTAATTCATTCAAATACAATTTTGCAATTATATTTTGTTATTTTCTTTGTGCATAATCCCAAAGGAATGAAGAAATTTCTATTGCACATACTTTATTCAATGTTGATGTTATTTTGTCTTATTATTCGTTACAATGGTGACTGTTGAAATTGGTTAATATACTCATGTGTTAAGTAACATTTGCCAAGTTATTTTTTTAATAATTGCAACAAATTGCTCCACACTGGGGGACAGATTTCTTAATCTCCACTACCAGATTGACGTGTAAGCGATGCACTGAATTGCTACGAAACACCCTTCTTAAGATCGGAAAATGTAACCTGTTAAATGTTGATCTTTCGACACCAGCTTGAAATTCTTTGTCTGATATTTGCAACGCAATACTGGATAGCCAAGTTGTCCAAGGTACATAGTAGCTACAAGAATTACAGTTTAACAACATTGAACATAATGGTGTGGTAATCGTTTTCACCGTATTGGCGACTTTACCTATTTCGACTCACCACTGCGAATCACGCATTGACACGCATTGACACACATGTTATCTGTCTTATAGACGTTCTTGTTTTTCTCACCGACATATAACACCGTGCATATCAACTATTGTCAAACATAATAATATTCCAAACTCGTTCTGTCTAATATAACAATATTACCAACTTTTATGAGGAGTGTATTACGAATTTATAATTTTGAAGAACTAACTCGATTGATGCCTAAGGCCTGCCGTAATTTTAGTTTCTTATTCTACGGAAATGTAATATAATTGAACAAATTTAAGTACGTCACCTGATAAGTAAAATCGTCTATTCTTCCATCATATTGAAAAGTGTGAACCAAGTTTTTTATATACTGCAAGAAAACACCAAAGGTTCTAATTCGTTGCTCTAAATCTTGATATATATCGCAATTATATGAAATAAATCCTTAATATTGACACCTTTACCTCACACTACCTTCCTAAACTAGAAACTATATTTTGAGAATGACATCGTTTCGCATCACGTAATGCTTCAATACAACAGTGATAATAATTCAATTTCTTACCCTCAACCACTGTTTTCACAAGTTATACAAAATATTAGTAGAATCTTGAATGCCTGAAGCATAGAAAAACTTACTTTTCCTCCAAAATCTTGAAACACTTCGACTCACTTTGTGCTAAAACCGAAAACCTATTTAATATTAAAATAATGTTGAAATTTATGAATTAATCCATGGCCGTTATGATTTCCTTTGACAATTCTGAATTTGTTTCTTACAGGTTTTATGTTTTCATTTCGTTTCAGAAAAATATGAAGAGTGTGATGTTAATGGCCTTCTTTGTATACACAATCAAGGTGAGACTAGTGACAAATAATAGCACAGAATAACTTCCAGTATGAAAAATCAGGCTGAAATAATTTTTTACTTATATTTTACTCTAAGAGGTTTAGTACGGAAGTTTCCAGTACAAGAATAACACAATTTCTATTCTGAACCCCAGAAACATTGCTACAAAATTCGAGAATGCCTTCATAACCAAATATATTCAGCACACGTGATTTTTAAAGGGGATTAAGTCCCGTATATATGAGAGTTCCTTAACATGATTTGCTTATGTTTTGTGTTTTGCTACTTTACGTTATTATGTGTAGCTAAATTATAGTAAATGCTATGGTATATAAAATATACGAGCAGATAAGGAGTAATGACAATGTTATGTTGAATAGTAGTGTGCAACGTGCTAACACAATCGCAACTCCAGGGTATGGAGCCACGAATTGGCAACACTTTGCTCCTTGCTCCCGCGGGTCAGTTGGAAGCACGAGTTCTCAGCCAGGGATCGGGATTAAGACGATCCCCATTCCTCCAGGAAGGTAACCACCTAATAGCAACACGTCACCGCAAACAAAATTCAAATATTTAAAAATTAAAATGTCCAAAAATTTTAATCAACGATCGAGCGGGTACATGCTTATTAGCACAAGCCAAAAATATAATGTGTTGGGTCCTGCTCGCTCGTAGGCAGTGATGAGTAACTTCCTTATCACGACAGAATTCGCGCACCGCCTTCACCGTTAACAGCAAGACCTCAACTCCTTAATAGTCCTCAAATTTAGGCGATCGCTACCACTCGGGGGGATGGGTTCTCACATGATTATTTTCCGAGGTGTGGATGCCTGGAACTGGAAAATGTGTGATAGCATCTCATAACTCTTTGCTCTTTATCTAATATTATTGAATTAGTAACCATAGCGGGAAAATAATGGTTTCTCATATTTTTTTATAGATAACATAAATTCATCGCAATATTTGAATAAATAAATTTAATTTCAACAGACTTATTAAATTCAATATTATTTATAATAATTATAAATATTAAGTGTAATAATATTAATAGAATCCTTATAATAATAATAATAAAACTTTATAATATTGCTTATATACTGACAGATTAAATGCATAAGAGTTACAATTTTCAATAATAATGGCATGTATGTAATGATTTAACATAAACAAAATTTTATTATTTATATTCATCATCATCTTCTGAATAGGTGTCATCACTCACTGATTTTCACATGTGGGTAGTCTGCACTTGTCAGTGTACCTGATGTTATTTAGACAGAAGACGCAGTTTGTAGTTTCTAATGGATTGGTTGGTTGATTAATTTGGCGTTTCAAGTCCACTTTATGCACAATAAGGCTAATTGGGACTGGACCTACATTTTAAATGGGATCCGAGCCACTATATGCTTCCACTGTGTATCGAGCCTGGGACCACTAGATTGCAAGGCGATGATGCAACCACTGCTTCATCGGCAACGCAGTTTCTAATGGAGTTGCAAGCTAGTATATCTAATACAGTTTGAGGTGTTGGTTGCCACTCCATCCAATCCATTACCAGCTCCTTAGCTCCATAGTGTTTTTTCTTAATGTGCACCTTCTCCCACTTGGACTAGGTGTACATGGATCATTCAAAAGACATATCTTGCTTTATAGCGTTAAACATGTTTGTTGAGACAGTTCATCCAAGGTGCCAGTTGATAAAAGTTTATACTTATCACCCTTCTTTGTGCAGAATAGACGACATGCTATGTTATTCACATAACGTACTGAAGATTTTGGAGCATACAGTAAGCACGAGAACTACAATTTTCCCATTACTTTTTCATTAAGATCCCATTCATCTCCGAGGCTGCGAACATGTTTTCTGTGTGTCTGTTGGCAGGAAGGATTTCCAATGCACTTACTTTTCCATTTCCTGCAATTTTTTTATGGAGACCTGTCATATCTCGACAAACCTTTGTAATTAGAATTTAAGTAATTTTCCTAATGTCAAGGACCATCATGGGTATTTTGGGATAATATTTCAGAAACAATTTAACCATGATTCTTTCATCGAATCTAAAACACATAATACATGCAACTGTGTCATAACCGCTTCATAACCCTCACTAGCAGCGGCGGTATTCCCTTTTTCATGTTTACGGTTGAGATTGAGCACTTTGGGGATCCCTTCAGATGTGATTTTGCATCATTTATCTCCACATTTCCCGAAGTATTTATTCAAAATATTTTCAAAATGCTCTGGTTTCCTACATTCATGGCCATTCATTACTTTATTTCAGTTTATGAATCATTGTTTAAACAGAGATTTGAAAACACCAGAAGAATTTCGAACTCACTCGCTACATAGAACTATGGTATTAAAGTAATATATATGCATATTTTCTAACTGAAGCTAGAACAGGAGGGGGCATGTGTTGAGGTAAAGAGGACACCGAACGAGCAAAGCAAGATTGTAAAGAGTAAACATCGTGGGATACTGTAGCTATGCTTAATTAATAATATGCATAATCAGTTTGCAAAAAAATAGTTCTAAAGTTTATTTTACTCGCTCCGCTCTCAGTGTATTCCTTTATTCAAGAGTCATATTATATCTGTAGTTATTACTACTACTTTCAGACACGCAAGCGCGCACGTACCCATGCACTGATATCTCATCGATGAATTGGGTACCCCCTAAGATGAACTCCGAGTTACACCTACGAGGAGAACCATACAAATACAGTTAAAAAATATTGCGCAAATGTTTCTAATTTCTTTATTACTAGCTTAAGAAATGCATGAAATGATTCCTGGTTATAATATGTTTAAATTTTTTGTTTTTCAGTGTCATATCTTGTGTTTTATGTAACGATTGATTAAATGAAGTACTGAACATTACAGAAAAGCAATATTCCAAATGTTAGACTGAAACGTTAACATTAACACAAAGATCTATTTTTCATTTTTTCCTGCAGTTGACATATTTTTTCTACTGACTTTTTCCTTGAAGAGAGGGGGGCTAATCTCTGGAAACATCTATAAACAAATTGAATTAGGGCGAACATTTTAAAAACGGTCCAAAATATGCACTTAACATTACCAAACTACTATTACATTACCCCCCAAAGTTTCCAACACCCCCAAAGAAAAAATCCTGGATAAACCACTGGCACTGTGTACACTGAACATTCCTTAAATCATTGTCAGGATCATTACAACATGCTAATTTGTCAGGTTTTCAAGAACAAACATCATGTTCTTTAGTATTCATATTACTGCAAGCCACTACTTGATTGCCAGCATCAAAGTAAGTAGTCATTGTATTAGTCTGAATGTTTGTTACGCGAAGATTTAGATTTACTTTGTTTTAACATATCAGCCATTGTTAACTTCACACATATGACGATTCACGTAAGAAGTTACGTTATACAAGGCACACTGAATATTGTGACGTAAGTCTTACTTCAGCAAATAACAAAAAAATATGTTCCATTACAACAGACATTCTTACCACTGTCACAATATTGCACACTTTTGGAACAATCCTGGCTTCTGGGCCGCCACTCTTGATAACCGCCGCTCCGCTTAAACTTGCAGAACGATTACCAATGCAAAGAAAATTGCTGTAATTAAAGATAATCGTTATATATAAACAAATATAATACAGGAAATCTCACCACTTCCATCACCATTTATTGTATTTATTGATTTTCGTTTCTATGGATACTACAGTTTGTTTTCTTCCCGTTCCTTTCAGATGCAAAGTCTTTTATGCAGCGCGATGAGAGCAATATAACAATATATATAACTATATATACTGCTGGACAATGAAAACCGGACACTTTAATATTTGACATCTGAATTGCAATAACAGCTCGCAGGTATATTACAGAATGTTCGGCAGATCATGTACTACCATATGCACCATTCATAGGCTCGGACTTTGTTTATGCATTCGTACTTAATTCAGTTTCTGCAACATTTAGTTAGCCCTTGCACCAGAGCTTTTATCGACCCATTGCGTTATCACAAAAAATGCAAGTGTTAGGTTTTTTTTGTCCAGCAGTATATATATATACTCTATGTGATCAAAAGTATCCGGACACACCGTGAAACGTGTGTTTGTCATAGAGGGCGGCACAGTACTGCCATCTACCGCATGGAACACATAGTCAGCGAACTCAGTAGTCTGCAGACAGTGTGAGACAGCAGTATGGGATGGTCTGACGAACTCACAGACTTTCAACGTGGTCAGTTGGTTGGGTGCCACTTGTGTAGGATGTCTGTGTGTGAGATTTCCACCCTCCTAAACATCCCTCTGTCCACTGTTTCCGCTGTTATAGTGAAGGGATGTGTACAACCTAAAGTATTGCAGGCCAACCTCTCATGTTGACCTCCAGAGACCATCGAGTGTTGAAGAGGGTCGTACAGCATTATCGTCAATCATCCATTGCCACCATCACACAGGAATTCCGAACTGCATCAGGATCTACTCCAAGCACCATTACTGTTTGGTACAAGGTGCGGCAACTTGGTTTCCATGGCCGAGCAGCTGCCCTTAAGTCAAACATCACACAGACAAATGCCAAACGCCGCCTCGTGTGTTGCAAGGAGCGTCGAAACTGGACCACAGAACAGTGGAAAACCGTTGTGTGGAGTGATGAATCACAGTACACAATGTAGCGATCCGATGGTAGGGTGTGGGTGTGGCGAATGCCTGGTGAACGACATCTACCAGCCTGTATAGTGCCGACAGTGAAATTCGGAGGTGGCGGGGTTACAATGTGGTCATATTTCTCCTAGAGGGGCTTGGACCCCTTGTTGCTTTACATGGTAATGTCACGGCACAAGCTTACGTTGACATTTTAACAGCTTTCATGCTGCCTACCGTCGAAGACCAGTTCGGAATGACAAATGTGTCTTTCAACACGACCGAGCACCCGTCCATACTGCAGAGCTTGTGGGGGAGTGGTTTGACGACAAGAATGTCCCACTAATGGACTGGCCTGTGCAGAGTCCTGATTTGAATCCCATGGAACATCTCTTGGAGGTTTTGGAATGTCGACTTCGTGCTGGACCACACCGATCCACATCAATACCCCTTATCATTTTGGCGTTCTGCGAGGAATGGGCTGCCATTCCTCAGGAAACCTTCCAGCACCTGATTGAATGTATGCTTGTGAGAGTGAACGCTGTCATCAAGGCTAAGGGTGGGCCTACACTGTATTGCCTACCAGTGTTCCCGATGAAAGGTTGCCCAAACTTGTACTTTATTTTCAGGTGGGTGTCCAGATACTTCTGATCACATAGAGTATATATATATATATATATGTATGTGTATGTATATATCTATATATCTATATCTATATATATCTATATATATATAAACATGCATAAGTTGAAAACAACAGTAATAACATAAATAACATTAGCTTTGAACATTACAGTTCAGAATTGGGACAGTCTCAGATATCATTTTTCTGCAAGTATGTCTCTAAAGGCCATGATAATGGTTCTAAGAGAAAGCCATTTGAAGATTCCGATTATGTGCTGTCCACTGTCTTCTTCTTGGATCAAGAGAGAAATAGAAAAACTGAAACCATGAATAACCAATGTTTATTCAACTGAAAGAACATTCAGAGAGATATACAGTAGATTATAGATAAGTACAGGTAAGAGAAAGACCCTAAAGTCGCTTGAACCAATGCTCACATGATTGATTGAATTAAATTGATTTGTTGTTTTAAGTAAACTTTATGCACAGAAATGCTAATCGGGACTAGACCTACAGTTTAAAGTGGGATCCGAACCACTGCGCCATGTGCCTCCACCGGGAATAGAACCCGGAAATGCTCACATGATGTGCATCACTATAGAGCAATGTGTGTATCAATAGAACAGCTCAGAAAAGGACAGGGTCACAGCAGTAACTCACCCCTAGTATGGTGTGTGATCTCCAACGCCCAACACCACTGCACAACTGTGTGGCGTGGACTTGATGAGGTGATCGATGAAAGCTTGGGGGATTCATCGAAACTCTTCACTTAGGGCAAACTTCAGCTCTGGAATAGTTACTGGAGGTGCCATCCTACCTAGAATGCTTCTCCCAATTGCATCCCAGACATTGTGTATGGGATTTATGTACAGTAATCACGCTGCCCACTTTATACTCTCGAATTCTCTCGTCCTTCTGCATGTTGTGCACTAATAGAACTCTGTGAGGACGAGCTTATCGCCGAAGAAAAGGAAACGATCACTTACTGTTTGCGCACAGCATGGCAAGAGGTCTGAGGTTCTCGTCTCCATATCTAAGGGCCGTCAAACTGCCATTTTGGATGACGTGGAGGTACGTACGTCCCACAAATTTTATTTCTGACCACACCTTGAGTCCACCACCTCCATTCTAGAATGTTTCTTGCACAAAACCAGGGTTATAGCGAGTTCTCCATTACCTCCAGACTAGGCACATCTATGTATGGCTGGAGACTGAACCGCGACTCATCGTAGATCACCGCTCAATTCCATTCGTTTAGGCCCCAATTGCGATGTTCCTCAGCCATGTTCATACGGACTGAAATCTGTACATTGGTGGATCACAACATGACTCTATATGCATAGAGGACATCTTTAAGAAGGCGATTGGAGACAGTTTGAGATGACACCTGTGCCCTTTTGCTGTGAGAATGGCATTTTTCTATTGTTTTAAATCGAATACAGGCGAGAAATGGTACTTTGAGACACTCCAAGGGCTGAATATACCTCTCGCTGTCTGTCCAGCTTCCATCCTTTCTATGGCACTCCACGACATTGATTCAGGTAAATCACACTTTAGAGGCATTGTACCACTTGCCTACATTCCTCAATGAACTCTTACACTGTCCTTGGACTATTACTGTCATTCTCGTAGCTCCGCACTTCAGTTGTTAATTCAGATATACATTAATTATACATTAATGATGGGCAAATAGCCAATTGAATCCTGTAATGGTGTTAAATCCCATTCAACTTGTCAATTAAATTATTAAAATATTCATATATTTAAATAAATGGAATTATTATAATCTTAATTATTATCATCATTATTAATAATTTAGATCAAAATTACTGTAATTGTCATTTCTAAAAGTAAAAATCAAGATATGAAAATTTATCAAAGACTTTCCATTTACATCAAGGTATCTAGGAAGTGGAGTGATAGCACACAGAAGGCAAAAAGTTATGAAATGCTATCACATATTTTCCATTTCTAGGCATCCCGACCTTACAAAAAAATCATATTAGAAGCCGTCCGCCCGAGTGGTACCGACAACTTGCCTGGCTCAAGGACTATAACCTCAGGTGCGAGGCTCAGTTTAACAGATTATTTCTTACAATGCTACCAACTCATATCATATAAAAATACACAGAAGAATAAGTAATTTATATGCCAGATTAATGCTAATTAGCGATAGTAAGCTTTGATTAAGGTTGGCAACAATTTAGAATGCCAACGTGGAACTTTTGACGTAGCCATATACACTGCTAAAATAAACAGCTAATAGGATAACGTTAAGTTATTGAAAGAGAGAGAGAATTGCTTTGCTAAAATGTTATTAATAGAGCTCGGAAGTTGAAGATAAATCCTTTTTTATCCTAGTGCCCGAAGACGAGGCCCAACATAATATATGTTCATTTTGGGTCATTGTAGGCCAGAAAAAGGTGGGTTTTATTTGTCCTTTTTTGCCTTTTTCGGCGTTTTTTTGGCTTATTGGTCCTTTTTTAGCTTTTCTTAAGTGGCCGCGGTGGCTCAGTCGGTAACACGTCTGACTACCATGCTCAAGGTCCCGGGTTCGATCCCCGGCCGGTTCAAATCCGGGAACTTTTCTAACGATGGAAGCGGCCCCAGCGCCCACCCACCGTCGAATAACATGGGTACCTGGGGGAAACCCTGGGGGGTAAAGGCGGTCAGGGGCGTGATGCTAATCACATCATACCCACTCACGACCGGATCAAGAAAGTGTGGGGCGTTACCCCCATACCCCCTATACACTTTCATGGCGTGGTGCTATGCACAGGGGAGCACTTTAGCATTTTTTTAAAGTCTTAACACTCCTTCATACCCCGAAGAAAACGCGCAGTGCAGACTTTCCGTTTTGAACAGATTTTTCAGTTACGAGCAAAGATAGGACCTCGGGGTTTGTTTTCTATCCTTCAGAAAATATGGCTGCGTAATTCCTACAAAGCCGAAATTTTAAAGAAGACCCTGCTTAATAAGTAAATTGGGCATAAAAATGGGGAAAACCGTAATTTTCACATGCAATTATCTCGTTAACCACACAAGCTTATGGAAAACTGTTTTGTTGGGGTCATGCAATGTTCATTGTACTTGATATTAACATCATCACTGTAGAAGTCAGTTTTCCTATTTTGAAACTGTTTGAGGAAAACGAAACCTTTGCAATACGTAAAAGTGTCCCTGCTCTGTGGAGATACCTCGTGCACATAGTTAGAAGCGTTCTAAACCCCACCCAAAGTAGAACACAATACAGGAATACAACAAAATTGCTCGTGAAGACAAACACGATCGCAAGAGACAGGGAAGTGTGCATGCGTCAACTGGACGTGTTCAATTGCAAAATATGGGTGATGGCAGCAAGTGTGTTTGGCGTAAGATGTGGGCTTCGAGAAAATCGTCTGCTGCAGAAACAACAATGAAGTTTCAAGCGCTACAAAATTACCGGCAAAATAACTACACAGACGTTCACGTATTGTGGAAGGGTTCAGAATGAAATATAAAATAATACCTATCCGTTTACTACATCATCAAATGGGGAAGTATTTATCGCTTTCCATTAGACGTTTACATTGTACGTACGTAAACCAGTAACTTTATTTTGAGTAATTCAATTAAACCGGTCTCCTTGGCAAATATTACGCTATAATACGTAGAACAAGTTTGCTGGGGGCCCGGACCCCCCCCCCCCCCGCCGAAAGGATTATGAAGTACTAAAATTAAATAATGTAAATATACTCCTTTAGCAATTTTTGCATATTCGATGGATAATTTCCTCTGAAGGGAAGGATTATAGCTATAAATATAATACGGCTTTGAAGTATAGCACCCGAAATACTTATCAAGTACTACTATTTTTACTCTGAATATATTGGAAGACAATGATTAGGATTGACATCGTACGGCTTTTAAAGACATAAAGGATTTATTTAGGGCGTCTGAACCCCCTCCCCCAAACGAAAAGATTACCAAGTAATAAAATAATAACAATACTAGTTTAGCATTAGTGAATTTATTGGAAGGCAAGGATTATATTGGGATCGTACGGCTTTGAATGATATTACAAAGAAGGTTTATGCATACTACAACTCATAACAATATGTATACAATATTAATCAGAAACTTCACTGTATCTAACATTTATTTCGTTATGCAATAGTATTCAATTCTTCTTCTATTTGACTTACTTGACTTATTTCCTGTTACTCCGCTACGGAGCATAGGGCCTCAACGAAGCATCGCGAACGGACTCTGTTTCCAGCCATCATCCTTATCTAGTTCCAGGTCTTTCCTGCTTCCCATATTTCCTGCTCTATTGTCCTTCTCCAACTCAGTCTTGGCCTTCCTCTCCTACGTTGTCCTTGTGAATTCCAGCTCAATGCTTGTCTCTCTCATGCCGATGGATCTTTCCTCAATGTGTGGCCAATCCACTTCCACTTTCTTCTTTTGATCTGTATTGCCACCGTTTCCTCTTGCGTACGTTTCCATAGATCTTCATTTGAGATAATATCTGACCAATATATTCCCAGAAGTTTCCTTAGGCATCTGTTTATGAATGTCTGTAGGTCTTTAGTAATTTTCTTTGTTACTTTCCAAGTTTCACATCCATAAAGGAGAACTGACTTCACATTAGTTCTAAAAATTCGCAGCTTAGTTCTTATTGAAATTTCTCTGGCTTTCCAAACTTTATATAGCTGAATAAATGCCACATTTGCTTTCCTAATTCTTGATCTAACATCATCTTCTGTTCCCCCTGTATTTGTCACCAAACACCCCAGATATGTAAATTCCTTAACGTCTTCAATATTTTCCTCATTCAAGTGGAAATTTTCCATCTTTCTTACGTTTGTTCTTAATGATTTCCTCTTTGTACTATTTATCTTTAAACAAACTCTTTTCCCTTCCTTATCCGAATCTCCTAATTTCTTTTCCATATTACGGTATGTGTGAGACAGCAGACAAACATCATCTGCAAAACACAAGTCTTCTAGCTGTTGGGTGAGACTCCAATTTATACCTCTCCTTTTTCCTTCCGTTACCCTCTTCATTACTTTATCAATTATCATCAGAAATATTGTTGGTGACAAAATACATCCTTGCCTTACTCCTGAAATAACTGGTATTGGATCCGTAAGTATTCCCTCATGCACAACTTGGCATGTGGAACCATCATAGGAGTTTTTAATAAGATCAATAATATGTGCTGGAATGCCATATTATTTTACAATTGTCCACATTTTCATTCTATTTACAGAGTCAAATGCTTTCTGGAAGTCCACAAATATAAGGTACATATTAGAGAAGCATTCCATACTCTGTTCTATAATAATACGCAGTGTATTAATCTGATCTATACAGGAACGGTTGCTTCAAAAGCCTGCTTGTTCTCTCCGGATCTTTTTCTCAACACATCCTTTACTTCGGTTTAAAATAATTCTACTTAGAACTTTACTAGGAACTGAAAGTAGTGTTATGCCTCTCCAGTTATTGCAGTTAGTAATATCTCCCTTCTTAGGTATTTTTACTAGTAAACCTCTTTTCTAATCTTCTGATATTGATATTGTTTTCCATATTTTTGCAAAAAGTGGTTGTAATATTTATATTGTCATCTCCATGTCTTCCTTAAGAAATTCTGGTGGAATGTTATCAATTCCAGGTGCTTTACCACTCTTTTGTTCTCTCAATGCTTTTTTAATTTCTTCTTTTGTTGGTTCTTTAGTAGTTATTTCATCTTCTATTTCACATTCTGGCATTTCTTCCGGTATTTCAAGCAAATCTTCTGTCCCTTCTGTGGTTTGGTTTAATACTTCTGAAAAATGTTCTTTCCATCTATTGAGCTGATTTTCCTTATTCGTAAGGAGTACTCCATCTCTATTTCTCACTGGGCGATTCCGTATGGTTTTCTTTTGAGACAAGATCTTTGTAATTTGGTATACTTCTTTCATATTTCCCTCATTTACTGCTTTTTCTGCCTTCCCGGCTAACTCACTGGTCCATTTTCTACGGTCAGCTCGCGCACTATATTTCACTTCATGATCTTCTTTCCTATATTCTTCTTGTAATTCTGCTTTCTTTTTCCTAGTTTTACACATATTAATCTTCTGCTTAATGTGTTTCCTTTCTTCTATTTTCCTCCAAGTTTCCTCTAACATTCAGTTCTTTTTCTTAGGGTTTCTATATCCCAAAACTTCTTTTGATACCGTTGTAAATGTATTTTTCACTTTTTCCCAGTGTTGTTCCACCTCATCACCATCCAGCTCCCCTAGTTCTTGATATTTGTTTTGAAGTTGCAACTTGAAGTCCTGTTTTACACTATTATTCTGTAGTTTTCCAATGTCAAACTTTGTGCTTTGTTTATTAAATTTCTCCTTTGCGGCCTTAATTTTTACCATAAGATGATGATCACTGCTAATGTCTGCTCCACGTTTACTTCTCACATCTAATAAAGATGTTCTCCATTTCCTACTTATAGCTATATGATCAATCTGATTTTGAGTTCTATGATCTGGGGATACCCAAGAGATCTTATGTATATTTTATGTGCAAATAGTGTACCTCCAATAGTCATTTCATTTGAGGCACACCAATCTACAAACATTTCCTCCTTTTCATTTCTATCACCTAGACCATGCTTGCCAATCACTTGCTCCAGTCCAACATTTTCTGAGCCAATTTTGGCATTTAAATCGCCAATTACAATAATAACATCTTTCTTCTTAACCTTATTTATAGTGTCTTGTAATTCTTTGTAGAACTCTTGCTTTTCTTCTATTTCTGCTTGGTTTGTAGGTGATTAGCATTGTATGATGCCTGTAATCTGACCATAATTATACAGGCTTCCAGTCCAATATACTTCGAGCAGTCTTCTTGTTTATGAGTATGCCTACTCCATTACGATGTTCATCATCTTCATTTGGTCTACCTGAATAGAGGAATGTCATACCACTAGATGTTTTCATCTCTCCAAATTCATTGCAACGCACTTCGCTCATTCCCAGGATGTCCAACTTATATTTCTCCATTTCTGCTTCTACTTGTTGCAATTTTCCTGCCTCATATAATGTTCTAACATTCCAAAACCCCACTACAGTTTTCTTTTTAAGTCCAAAGGTCGTCAACAGTTTGTCCGTCCGGCTATTTCCTCGTTTGGTTTATTTAATAATCTATTTTTAGGGTAGTGGGTTATTGGCCCTCTGACCCTGAGTGCCATGATGGGGCTGCCATCTTTAGGCCTTGGCACTTGCCACTCCACAATGTGGGACACAGATGCAGATGTTCGCATTTGTTTGTTTGGGACTGGGTAGGAATATTAGGATAGGATATACTAGGTAATATGGGGAGTTGCAGAACGCCTTAGTCTGGCTTCTCTTCTGAGACCTGTCCAGCATGGGTGACCCTGATGGTAGAAAATCTACCGCTGGCATACCTCTCAGCCTCAACGAAGCACGCAAACCCCTCCGCCCGCACGGTCAATGCTACTTTAAGGCGGCGTTCCCAGGAGGGGCTTCTTCTATTTGACATTGATTTAATTGCCAGGCACTTGTTCTTATGTAAATGTTTCTACTTTTAACTACAGGTAAGCTACAGAATGAATATACACTGTTTGCCTCTTTACCTAGTCACGTAATAATAATATATTAATTTATATATTGAAATTAGTATTACTTTAATTCAATTAAAATATTATTATTACTATTATTATTATTATTACTATTAATATTATTATTATTATTCTTAGACATTTCGTTCATATCGGCCCCGAAACATTTCTAGATATGCCACTGATTGTGCAGAATTTTCTTTGTTCCACTTCGAAACGGTTTATTACGAGGTGTAAGAGCTATCACGAACACAACACAGCGAGCGAAAATAAAACTACACAAACAAACGCACACAGATGAAATATCACAGCATTGTTTACAGCGTGTTTCTACCTGCTTCCCTTGTCGCGTTTGGAATAGTCCTTCCAGATAGTTTTGTCTCCCGTGGCCAGACTGTCCAGACTGTAACTTCTACTGAAGTGTCGTGTGCGTTTCATCTTTTAGTGGAGTTTGCAACATGAAGCCGAATATAATTGTGGAAGGCTTTAAACGAAGTTTGGAGTTGTATGGTGTGAAGTTCGCTACTCTTGTGGCTGATGGGTATTCAAGCGTGTATGCAAAAATTCTAGAAGCCAGACCTTACACCGATGTCATAGTGGAAAAAATTGAGTGTACTAATCACTTACTGTCTGGCTGCCTTAGCCGAGACCATGGACGGAAGTGCGCATGCGCCAACCGGACGCGTTCAGTGGCTAAATAAGGGTGACGGAGCTTTGGACAGGAGCGGGTTCCTTGAAAATCGTCTGCTGTAGAAACAGCAATGAAGTTTCAACGTAGTAACATCGCCGCCAAAATACATACAGAGATGTTTACGAATTATGTAAGGGTTAGGTAAGCCAGTCATATACTTTATAAGCAAACAGAACATATCAGGAAAGTATTTATATCGTCACATTAGTAGATAAACTTGTTTGTAAAGCAGTAGCTTTATTTTAGATCATTCAATTAAATTGATCTTCTTAGTAAATATTATAATTAGCACAAATGTACACAACATTAATCAGGATAGTATTTAATAATAATATTGTTTTATATAGTATTATAAGTATAAATGTAGTAACTGAATGGCTTGTGACATTTTCTAGCAAAACGAGGGTGTTTTGTAGAATGTGCAACAGGGGCCAAAACGCCCGAATTTTCCTCATTCGACTTCGAAACGGTTTGTTGCCAATTGTAAGAGCCATCATAAATCACGAACACAACACAGAAAGCGGTAATAAACACAACAAGCGAACCCACGCAAGCGAAATACCACAGGGTAGTTTGGCGAGTGCTTCTCCCTGCTTCCCCTCTTGTGTTTGGAATCGTCCTTTCCAGGTAGTTTCGTCTTCCTTGGCCGGACTGTACTGCGGAACTATTCTAAGAAACTGAGACTCATAAGCACTAATAGTAAACTGAAGTATGTTCACCTGAGAAAACGAATCACATTCAGCATTCTGAGATTAGGAGGAGGAGTGACAAAGGCCGTGAAACATCAAACATCATATTAGTCAGGACGGTGTGACACCTGCTTGTCGACATACAGATTTGTATAAGGATATTATCAACGGGCCAAGCCATGTGTTCGGTGAACATTTGCATTGCTTTGAGCGTGGCTACTTCTGCTCTGGAAAATCTGCAGAAGAAATTAATATTGTTCCCGAACTTCAGCCAGCCAGTCTGTACCCGCTCATCATGGAAGCAGTGGGCCAAGTCGCAATCCACTGCAGAAGTCTCCTCAAGAACTTAGACAACAACCCTGCGGAACAGTTCAACTCCATAATAGCAAAGTTTCTTGGTGGAAAACGAGTGAACTATGGGTTCAAGAGGTTTTACGGGGCTAGTTGCTCCGCTGCTCTGGTTTCACATAACACACACACTCGATAACATTGCCTGTTACGCGCATTGCATGGTTGCCAGGAGTAGGTAAGTAACACTTTTTTCACCATAAGTTTCATTTTCTTTTTTTCCTGTTTCCAGTATTTCCATGTCATAGACCATCACTAAACACACCTTTTGTTGCCTTCAAACATCAACAGTGTTGCCACTGTACCTCATATTTTTTTTAAAACACCCATTTGGACCGGTACGCTTTTACGAGGCATTTCAGGATTGGCTATACGCGAAAACGATCGGTTTTCTTCTCTGAACTATAGATGGCGAAATAGTCCACCTACCCAAGGTGGAAATTGACGTCCAAATTTCCGTACGAATGTTTGACATGCAATTTTCCATGCTTTGTGGAAAAATAAATTTACACTTTCACTTACATTTGGCAACACTGCATGGACAACACTGCACCCCGTTTGTTGTTTCTATGTTTAAAAATATCTACTTGGACAGGGCTAACATTTGGTGTATGACTTATGTATGTACAGGTTTCGGTTACAAAGTAACGCCACTCTTAATTCCCAGTTGCGCCGTTCGTGGGACACCCTGTATAATAATTCATTAAAGTGTGTTACTTTAATATGTTGAGATTTATAACTCGATGGAATATAAATTGAAACTATTGTACACTCTAATGTGTTCATCTTAATTTTAACTGCTATTAATTCTACATTAAATAATTTTATGAACCCTAATGATTCTGGTAATGTTACTCTCTTAAATTTTATACTTTCATGTATAATAAACCTACACCTCTTGTATCTTTAGTATGTAAATTAGATATTAACTCGTAATGAGGTATGTGATAATATTGATGCTGTCTACCACGAAATTCGGACAAACTCAATATACCTGGATGATGCTCATCTATAATTTGTAATACTTCTAATCTTTAAGCTGTAAATGAATTTATATTCCATTGCACTATAAAAGACATACCTATTTATCCACTTTTACAAGTTTAACTTTCTGATAATATTGCAATTATCTTTCCTATAATTTGTTGCATTGAAATTAAAATCTTCTGTTTCTTCCTGAAATCATTTAAAAAACGAACTGATTCAATCATGTCTGGTAAAAGGTCCAACAATGACTGATATATTTCCTTTTGTCTACAAGAAACTGATTTACGATCCGAATATCTTCTGCAATTTATATTGTCCATATCTTGTTCTTGCTTACTATAAGGGGATTCTCTCAAATATACTGGATATTTGTATTTTATTTGTTCTTTTTCTGTGTCTGATGAGGATGAAGAATCCACATTCACATCCTTTTGTTTTCCCGTGGGAGTTGTACAATACGTCTTGTAGTCGTTTTCATATTCTTCTTTGGAGGTGATGTAACAACTTTGCTGTATTGTACTCTCATTTTTTGACCACTATTCTCTTTTGATATTTTCTTTTGTTCCGCCATTTGAGTTACAAAACTCGCACAATAACTCTCTCTGCCCTCCTTGCAACTATCACTTGTTGGTGCATTCTTCTCATTCACATAACTCTTTTTGATGGGAGGGAATTCCAATCCGCTTCTTCGAAGAGTTTCATGTTGAAAATGATCCCTAAATAATTTAATTTTTTGTTCACATGATATATTTTTTGAATTATTTCCCGTCACCATAACTTTTGCTTCATAGTATGAGATGTTTTTCTCGGCCATAATAATTTGAATTTGCTTTTCATCCTGATATTTTGAGCACATTTTGTTATGTTTGTTATAAGTAGTGTTGCCAACGAGACGAAACGAGACGAGACATTGGTCTGTCCCGTCCCGTCTCGTGAAAATGCTGTCTCGTCTCGTGTCTCGTCTCGAAAATATTCGTTTGTCCCGTCTCGTGTCCCGTCTCGAAGGGTTCTGTCTCGTCTCGTCTCGTAAAAGTGATCCGGGATATCATGCCAACAAAAGTCAAAAGTAGCAGAAACACAAAATATTTTTCTGGAAAGTGGGATAAAGCTCCTAATATTTTACCCATTGCGTGGTGAGAATAAATAAGGTTCGTTAATCATGAGGACATTAATATTAAAAATGCAGTTTGTTGGTTACTGATTGCTAGGTATCTTATGAAATCTACCTTGTGGTTTTTCTCACTTCATACAACTGTCTATCCATCGTACATTTATAACCAAGTTTGTTAGAACCTGTCCCGTTTCCCGCTCTAGCGATCAATGAGAAACGAGAAAAAAGTCGTCTGCTGGGCAGCGAGGAGCGAATGGAAGCCAGAAGAGAGGAGCTTACGTAGGCGTTGTTGCCACGTTGCGTATTTTAATTTCCTGCCTAGCTTTGGCTTTCCCCAGCACGGAGTTCAGGCGGTCTTCAGCAGCAACACCGCTTGGTTTATGCTAGAAAAGCCAGCGATCAGCTACCGCAGGAAGCCGGACACGGTATAAGTGAGTGCTCTTTTTCATTACTGCTATACCTTTTGGAAGTCTTGAAATGTTTTCCAATAGACCTTCTTTTTTTCTGAATGTCGAACTTCCGTGCACTATGAAAATGTACATTTTTTCTTTACATTCTAAACTTGGCGCTGGGGAGCAACAAAAAAGTTTTTTAAATGTGTAGTACGAACACAAAATACTATTTAAAAATATCAATATTTAGTATATTACAAATAGAAAGCATTTATTGTTCTTAATATTGTTAAACAACTTCTATGACATAAGTTTCAAAAAGTGTTTCTTTGTGATATTGTGCTGTTTCTTATGCTCAGCTTATGACGCACATATTTCTTTGTTTTCCCTTTAGCCTCTAAGTCCGGTACCACCACCGCTTGATCTAATTTATCCTTCGGCAGGCACGCATCTAGAAATATATGTCGGGGAGGGTGTCTGAGCCAAGTGTTTCAGAAAAAATGATAATAATAACATTAACGACAACAATTAAGCAAATGTTTAAATTAATGCATTAATATAATTCATAGGTATATTCACTTGAATATGTAAATTAATCAATTCTATTATTGTTATTGCATGACATGTTACAAAGATGGTAGAAGAATAGTAATATAACAGCACGAATATTAGCTAATATCTAGCTTACGTGTAGTTAAGATCGTCAAAATCTCCATAAAAACAGCTGTCCTGGCAAGAAAATTAATGTCAAAAAAGGTGATGAATTGAATATTTGCTGAATAGCAAAAAAAGATGTTACATCCAGTTGACGAAAAATAAAGTTCCTGATTAATACTTTATGCTCATTATTATAAGTAGTAGCGTACATAAAACTTCATTGATACTGTCATTCAAAGCAGTATGATCCCAATAGAATCCTTGTTTTCTAGTAAGTTCGGCAGGAATATGTAACCCTCGATTATGCTAAACAAATATATTTTATGTTTAGCTAGAGCAAGGCCCCAAGAGGAGGTAAGAAGCCTTTCCTGCAAAAGTGTATGTTTTACGAAGCGAAGAAACGTGACAAAACCACCACGTATGGAAGGCAAACCTGCATTAATTTTATATCGCACGTTTACAGAGCCGTGCCTCCTGAAGTTATAAAAATCCCAACTTCAATGATTCTTTTAGACATGCTATAGTTGAAAAAAATATGTTTAGATGCACCCAAAATGCATCATTATCAGATTATGCATATAACGTGCTATTGGAATCAACATATTTGTGTAAATTGGGTGCCTCCCCGATGGCGTAGTAATAACGTCGATGTCTTGTAATGAAGGGTCCTCGCGTCGATACTCAATGGAGGCACAAAGTGGATCGGATCGCACTTTAAACTGTAGGTCGGTTCGCGATTTAGCCTATTTGCGAATCAAGTGGACTTAAAAAAATAATAAAAAAAAAATATCAACCTTAAGAATATTAGAATAAACTAATTCACCCGCAGGTAAGTCAAATTTCGCATATCCTTCTTCATCCTCGTTCATAGACTTCCTGCAATAGTCTTGTGTTGCATCCCACCAGGTGCGAAAAATGTGAAGTTATTATTTCCCCGTACTGCGTTATTTCTTTACATAACAGTAAGGCTAAATTCTCGTTTCATCTGAACTTTTAAAAAATGTGCAAAATACGTATATATCTTTAAACAACCACCCTTTCCCATGTATGTGTAAAATAATTCCACTCTGTCTCAGAAAACCTCCTCCTACGATCAAACGAAGGAAACAACTCTCAAGTCTCAACAATTACAAATTTTTGCTTAAATTTCCTATCATTTATACAAACAGTAGCACATATCACGTCCTTTGGTGCAACACTGTCAACAGCTAATGTTACTTTCCTCGTCCTAATAAATTTACTTCCAACCAGTGACGGCGCCAGGGAAATTTGACAGGGGGGGAAAGGCTGGCAACAAAATATTGTAAGGGGGCAGTCACATTAAAACGCCCGAAAACACTACACACATATATATATATATATACTTATATAATAATTATAATAATAATTATTATTATTATTATTATTATAATTATTATTATATTCATGTATGGTGTTTTGTGTGTGTCTTCTATTTAGAGTGGACGTTTACTGCCTAAATTTACTTCTTGATTACGAGTTTATCTCCACATGATTCGTTTTAATAAAGACATTAATTCTTTTTTATTGGTAAGTTGCGTTGTCTCTAGTGGCCTGTTTCAGTATTGAAAGACATTCATAATTTTATAATTCATCGTCTTTCTTGAGATGAAACTACTGATATAAATATTTAAGTTATAAGATAATAAGATAAATGTTGAAAATAATGCTTCTAAGAGTTTAATTTTCTTGCAAAATAAACGTGACGTTGGAAGAAATTAATCTTCTTAAGTATTAGAAACAATGTGAGGCACTTAGTGAAGTGCAATTCTCCTGTAGGAAAATTCTGCTCTATGTGCTTTGGAGAACACATTGCGCACCTTTGGTACGTCCAGGACTTGACATTTTTTCTCAGTGGCAAGAACAGCCAAATGAGGCAATTTGCATTCAGCATCCTGTTTCGAGCAAGCCTTTTCAAAGATTTTAAGGACAACCATCTTCGTAACGCTGAAGAGTTTTGGGCAAAATTTGTGTTTCACCTTTCAGGGAAATGTTATCACAGGATAAAAAATCAGACAAAGGTTACAGTTATCTCATAATTCAAGAAATATTCTGACCCTGGCAATACTTACTCTTACTCTACCACTCCAACGAATGTCTGTGCTACCCAATTACAGGCACCTATGGAGATTGACATGTCCTTCCCGGACGTATGAACAGACTGTTGAAGTACACCATCCCGCCTGATAGATATGAATCTTGGAGGGAAGTGACGAGACTAACGGAAAGTGCATGAGAGAGAGATTGTGCTGTTACTGTGATTTCTTTTTGTGAGTTTCGTTATGATGTACAACTTTGGTTCTTTTTAAATTGCATAATCAAGATAAATAGATTCTGAATTCATATGTTAAAACGTAAGTTCTGTGTTTTTCTGTCTATTTGCTGCAAATCTTAATGTTTTCCCGTGCCCTGGGAGGTATCACGCGTATACCAAAATATAGTCTCATGTTGCTCATTCTCAATTTGTATTGAGATAAATATATTCTTATGACTATTAATAATATCAAATGGTTCACTCTGGCAAGACCATGTCAATAATTTGGCGCACAGAACGTGGGACCACGAACACATTGTGCAATAGCTACGTTAATCCTTGGTAACGTGTTTTAGATTTGCAGTTGACTCAGAACTTTTGATGCGCAACAATGGAAATGAAAATATTAAGAAGTGAAAGCACAGTTCATGTGTTTTGCTGTGATACTACATCAAGGCTTGATGATACGTTTGTTTGCACTGACTGTCACAATACTTTTCATTTGGATTGTGCAAAGCTAAAGTCACCAAAGGAAAGTAATTCTCCTGGTGAATTAACATGTCTCGCATGCAAAGAATAACTTTCAGTTCCTGTTGTTCCTGTTACTGCTGATTTGCTCGCGTCGTTGCAGCGAATGCTCGAGGCAAATTCCAGCAACTTGGAAACTAGAATCCAGAAAAAAATGACTGAAAATACTAGTAACCCAGAACTTAGAATCCAGGAAAGGATTACGGAAAATGCTACTAACGTAGAATCTAGAATGCGGGAACATTCTGATAGCTTGGAGGCTAAGTTACATGAGAACTCTAGGAGGTTAGAGGATAAACTCCAGGAAAATATGAATATCTTGGAGCACAGTTTACAACTAAAATTGGAAGAAAGTAGTATGACTCTTGAGTGCCGGCTAGAAGCAAGGATGGAGGAGAAACTATCCCATAGTTGTTCACAACTCGCTGCGTCCAATTCAGAGATGGGACGGAGGATCGAACAACTGACTCTTCAAATGTCTGAGGGACGGCAGAAATTGAACGAAAGTCTTGAAATTGAGATGATGAGCTTACATCAAGCATGTCAGTCAAATTCTCAGCAGCTGGAATCTAAAGTCCATGAAACAGTTGTTCTGTTGAGGGAAGAAGCTGAGCAGACCAAGGAGGACTTCCGAAAGGAAATCACTGAAACGCAGAGCGGTTTCAGGGAAGAAATGTGCAGAGAGTTGGACAACCAGGTGACCAGTATGGCACATCAGCTGAGAGAGAACTTGAATTTGTGAGTTGTAGAGACGGTGGCAGAAAACCTTCAAAGCAGCACAGAGGGTCCTAGAGAGAATGCTGAAGAGTGGAAAAATGATATGGAATCCAAACAAGGGAAGCTTTCTTCAGACATGCGTAATCTTTGTGACGAAGTGGCCCAAATTTCAACCACTTTAAGCAAGTTGCCACTCTCCGGTGAATCAGACTTACCATGGGTGGACCAGCTGGGCGAGCCTTTTCGAAGGTTACAGTCTCTTAGTCGTTCTGAGGTCTCTTTGGGGCAACGAAACCGTACACATGTAAACAAAAGACGCCACAGAGAGATCGTTTCCAGTTCTTCAGGCAGCGAGTCGACTTTCTCGGAAAAGAGAAAAGAAAGAAAATCTCGAACCAATGCTACGCGTAGTGGGATGACTCCCCGGATGGCTGACCTGAATTCCATGCGGAAATTCGACGGAAATATTATAGCCACTTTGGCTGAGATTTATCTAAAATAATTAGATACCAACCTTGAGATCCTTCAGATCCCGCATAGATACAGGCTGGAAATTATTCCTCGTTTGCTAACGGGCATGCCTTATCATTGGTTCTACTCTCATAAGAATGATTTCCACACATATTCAGATTTCCGTAGGGCGTTTAAGAGGCGTTTTGCGTCTTCAGAGGCAAAAGAAAGGGAGTTGGCATCTGTTAGGGCAAAACGATACAACAAAAACAATGACAATAGTTTGGAAGAATATGTTTGGTCTGTATACTCTGCTTACAGAAACCTGAGTAGCCACTACACAGAGCAGGAGGGGGTAAACCTCATAATCGGCCAATTGCCTTATAGAGTGAAGCAATTGTGTATGGCCCACGCTCCCGTAACTGTTGATTTGCTTGCAGATTTTGTTAAGAGATACGAGCAAGCGGAAGAGCAGGATGCTTGGTGAACTGCGTGGAGGAAGGAGAATCCTACTCACCAGAACAACCGAGATATTCCAGGCAACTCGGCAAACAGAAACCCGAGGGTTAGTATGGTCCAGAGGCAGAATAATTACCGTGAAAATCGCTCTGCAGGTCCATATAGAAACGGCAATCGATATCGTCAACAAAGCCAAAATAGGCAGAGACGTGAGTATGCTGCTCCCAGATACGAACCTTGTGAGAGACCACGAAATGAGAACCGTTTATCTTCAACGGAGCACAGTGAACCTTTGAGGGAAGGTCGTAGCTCTCCACGATTGCAAGCGGCGAGCAGTGGTTTACAAACAGATGCTGCAGTGTCGTACCCTAGTAACGAGCAGCAACAGAGCGTCGAGCTGACCAGAGATTTTTGCTGGGAGAATGGAGCAAATCTCGACCACGTGCGGGATTTTACCCCACGCCTGGCATAGAATCGTCCCCTTCTGATGTCGGGCGGTCTCGGATAGAACTGGGGCCTGCAGAAAATATTTCCCAGTCTGTAAATAATGATCTGAAGCTGGTGTTTGTTATCAATCATGAAGAGAGTGAGTTTCTTTACAAATTGTGTCAGGCTAGTCAGTCTAAAAACTTTGGATGAACGCCTGAGTTCAAGGCACGTGTAGCAAATGTTGATATCACTTGTATAGTGGACACTGCAGCTGAAATATCTGTTCTGAGTCTCGAGATTCGGAAGAAAATAAAGCAAAATTTGCCAGGGGCCATGTTACTAGCTACTCCAGAGGCGCGACTTATTGATTTCGCTGGAAAAAGTCGAACTCGAGTTGTGGGAAAGCGCAGAATCGTGCTGGAAATTGCTGAGAGCACCATACCTTTAGAAATTTTTGTTGTGAAGGATTTGCCTTCAGAATTATTATTGGGTTATTCGTTCCGCGCAGAAATATGAAGCAGAGATCAATCTCAAGCATAAAAAGTTGTATCTAATGGTGGATGGAGAGCCAATTGAGCAAAAGCTAGATGATGATGATTCCGTGGATAAGCAAATGAGCGTCCGGAGGATAGAAGCTAGCTACGATAAATGGGCTACACCGCTAGAGGATATAATGGAGAAGATTGACTCCAGTGAATTATTGGATAAGGAACAAAGAGCCGAATAGTTCGAGATATTTATTGCACATAGTAAGGGGTTTTCAGAGAGGCCTGGCACTGCCAAGAACTTAGTCTGTGGTATTCATTTATCCAGTACCGTTCCAGCGAGTCAAAGACTCTATCCAGTTGAGTTGCAGAAATTCTTACGTTTTCTTCACGTGTATTGGCAGTGTGTCTACCTGATATTGTTCAAAATGCTCTTCAACATTTCCTCATTGGTTGATAACAATTACAAATTGTTTTGTACGTGCAGTTCTATCCAAGATTGTACTAACTTGCCAGCCCGAATCTGAAGATCGTGAGAAAGACTGGCAGAGTAAGGTTGTTCAAGTGCATTTAAGGAAACGATATGCTGTGCAGAGTCGGAAACTGAAGCAGAAGTTCCATGCTTTGCAGTTGAAGGAGGATGACCTGGTGCTGCTAAGAAGTCATCGTCCAAGTTCAGCTGTTAACCGAACTATTTCCAAGTTATTTTATTTGTGGACAGGACCGTTCATAGCTACCCAAGTGAAATTCAACATGGCAGTGTTATTGCACACAAAAACTTGTAAGGAAGTGTGCAAGGTGAATTTCGACAATCTGAAGATTTTTAATTGTTCTCCAGACATGAGGAAAGTTCTTTTAGAAGGTTGAATCCAAAATCTACTAGACTGTGAGTGCTTCCACGAGTCGTCGTCGATTTTGTTACTCAATGGAGGGGGCGATTAACATGTCCTTCCCGGACGTATGAACAGACTGTTGAAGTACACCATCCCGCCTGATAGATATGAATCTTGGAGGGAAGTGACGAGACTAATGGAAAGTGCATGAGAGAGAGATTGTGCTGTTACTGTGATTTCTTTTTGTGAGTTTCGTTATGATGTACAACTTTGGTTCTTTTTAAATTGCATAATCAAGATAAATAGATTCTGAATTCATATGTTAAAACGTAAGTTCTGTGTTTTTCTGTCTATTTGCTGCAAATCTTAATGTTTTCCCGTGCCCTGGGAGGTATCACGCGTATACCAAAATATAGTCTCATGTTGCTCATTCTCAATTTGTATTGAGATAAATATATTCTTATGACTATGAGTAATATCATATAGTTCACTCTGGCACGACCGTGTCAAGTTCGTGGGAAGAAGTTCTTCGATTTTGATATGTACGAGAAAGAGCGAACCTGCATCTAATGATTGAAGAGTGGCAAATCCTAATAAGCGTTCTTTTACCTGCATTTTAAGGTTCACGTTCAATACATTTCCAAATAATATCCCCTCATTAGCTTCAAGAGTATCGAAGAAATCCCCTTTGTTAATGTTTCCTCAGACTCATCATCTCGAAATTCAAGTCCCTGAATAGTAAGAAACCGCGATGAATCCACAACAACTGACATGTAGTGTCGGCTTTCTTGGATCACTTTTGGTCCCGGGTTCGATGCCCGGTGGAGGCACTTTAAACTATAAGTCCAGTCCCAATTAGCCTTACTGTGCATAAAGTGGACTTCAAACGCCAAATCAAGTAACCAACCAAATCTTGAATCAACTTTGAATGTCTTTTAATAATTAGCGTTGCTACTAACGACCACGATTAGAATAATTTGCCCGTACTACAGATGATGTCTTGTGGTCCTGAAAATATTCGTGATGTTTTAAAATCATCCACATTCAACACTTTTTCCCAGTTCTTAAGACTGATTAAAACTTAGGTTAATCTCGGCTATTACAGGACATAGATGAATGAGAAATCACCTATGCCCAGGTCGGCGCTCGAATCTTGAACGAAAGTCACACACACATAGCTATATATATACTAAACAAATTAATATTTGTTAGTCAAGTTGGTATTATAAGCAGGAAAGTGATATCATGCAGAATACACCACTTTGAAAAGGTGAAAATTGTCATACTCTTATAAATGAACTCTCTTATTATTCGATATTTAATTAACTTCAGTTGGGGGGCCCGGGTGGGTGAGGGGCGAAGTGTCTGACATGGGGCGTCCCCCTGCCCCCTCTGGCGTCGTCACTGCTTCCACACCTCTAATAACGTTGCTACTGATAGCCTCACCTTCGAAATGGAAGCTTGTGTGTCGGCGAATAATACAAAGAACTTGTGTTCACTGTCCCTCTTTCATTCAAAGTCTGCCGTTTTCCTTTTCAGCTTTCCCTGCAAAACTTCCTGTCAGCAAGCAAACCAAATTACAGAATTTTTATTGCCCCTCCCTTGCATCAACCTTCATTCCTGCTTTAGGCCTGGATTTATGGCACGTACCCGCTACTGCAGGTCAACCTCGCCCTATGTTTGGTGTTTGCCCCCTGAATCAACGGTGTCCATTGTTCAAAGCGAAAACTCTGACAGAGTGGAACGGCGAAAAATAGTCTAGGAATACACCCTGGTCGTAAACAAGCTCCCGCCACCCTGACATTGCTGTCAGCTTCCCTCTGAAGTTCGATAAAACTACTTTGTGAAATGTGTTTAATAACGAGTGAAAATGTAGACAGTAGATACTACATGTATTTTGCTCATAAACTTGAAGGCTAAATTTACAGAATAAAAAGAACAGCTACAACATTCCTTCATCTGATTTACAGAAAGGCTAATCGGGACTGGACCCACAGTTTAAAGTGGGGTTCAAATCACAATGTGCCTTCACCGGGTATCGAACCCGGGACCCCTTGATTACAAGGCGAGGACGCTACCACTGTACCATCGGGGAGTCCCCTCATAGAACAAAGTTTCCTTCTACGACGATTATACAGAACTTAGTGCACTTCCTTCATTTGAAATCTATTATATATCAGACTCAGTATTTCGTTATTACAATCCAAGGAATAGTATTCTCCTTAAATAAGAAATAAAGAAATAAAAAAAGAACATTATAAATAATCTTCAAACGGACGTAAAAAAATCGAATCCAACCACCTGCAGAATGCCTGAGGGAAACAACAAGAATTTTCTCAACAAAGACATATCCGAAATTTCCATAACATTCTAATAATTTCGCAACCCGTGCAAATAATCATGTGGTAAAATCTTGTCGTGGTTCCCTGTAAACTCTAAAATCACCAAATTACTTCTTTCCATATTTCCTCTCAGCTGTTCGGAGTGGGATAATGCAAGATTATTTGTCCCTAATTATCTCCTTCTCTTAGTCTTGCTTATATCTTGGACTCCTTCATAACTTTCCCAACAGCTCCTTATCAATTTTACTGCCACGTTTCCTACAATGCTTTTCCTACTTCCTAATAACAATCACTTCTGTACACCCTTTGATGTAAAAATTAAATAATAAAAATAAACCATATCCGTCGGTCCGTTTATCTTTCCAACCTATAGAGCTGAGATTTTTACAAGATAAACCTCGGACGCAGACATTCCACGATCTTTTGGCCCCTCCTTCCACCTTCTCTACCTGCCCTTTTGCTTGATGTTATTCAGAATTGTATTAGTATCTAGAGTACTATCGTAACATAAAGTTATTAACCTGGAATAATTTTTTTTTAAAAGAATGGGGAGTAACGCTGTGTTTCGGAAGAGTATAGGAAATAAGTGTAGGTATTCATTCATGCCTCTCTCTAGAACAGTCTTCTTATTTTGACTTAATACACGCTTATCAACGTTTCTAATTGAAATACTTTATTCCAAGCAAACAAGTATTTGCAACTGATTAAAAATTTTGCTTTCATTTTTTCGAGACATTCGAGACGAGACGAGACTTTTCAAAAGCCGTATCGTCCCTTCTCGTGTCTCGTCTCGAAAACGAGACGAGAAAGGCATTCCGTCTCGTCCCGTCTCGAATTTCAAAAGGCTTGTCCCGTCCCGTGAGCAACACTAGTTATAAGCGTTATGATCTCCTTTGCAATTTTTACATGTTTCACTCATTTCGCAGTTTCCTTCGTGATATACTTGGCCACATTTATAACACAATTTTTTACCCTTGCACTGTTGACCTGTGTGAGAAAATCTGAAACATCGATTACATTGCAACACTGGTTTCACACGTGGCACTACCTCAACTATTTGTTTTCCAACTGCTATGTATTGTGGTAAAACTGTCCCCTTAAAAGTTACACATATGACTTGAGTAGGTTCAAGCTTAAATGACCCATCATTCCGCCATATTTTCTTCTTCATTCTTTCCATCTTAGTCACTAGCACTGGGCTTTCTATACTACTTTCCAAATACTGCATTTCAAATTCTGTGGGTATTCCAAACACATGGCCTTCCTTCTCCACTAAAGATTTAGGAAGTCTGGCATTTACTCCTAACTTGTCTAATAACACTTTATTTTTCACAAAGTTATTAGCTTCTTGTGACGTGTTGAATAATGCTCGAACTCTATTTCGTCCACTTTGATCTACATAATTTACTTTCACATTATTATCCATCAACATATATCCAACTTTAACTGGATGCAAATTTCCTAACTGTTGGTTTCTACTTTCTATTATCACTAAATAGGGTTCGTTGGCATCTATATCATACTGGTATTTTTTTTCTTCATGATCCTAGAACTTTTGTTACCCACTTCATTTTGTATTGTATTGTTCTTTCTTTTATTCGGCCCATTTACTTTGTGTGAAATGTCCATAACATCATTTACATCATTTTCTTCATGTTTTGAATCAGATGATATTATATCAATATTATCACTGGTTATAGTATTATTGCATATAGCACTATGTCCGTCCTCAAAAATATTGCTTCCCTTTTGATCCATTATGATAAATAAACGAGACAGTTAAAGCACATCTCTAATACAATCCAAAGGGATATTGAACGTCTTAAATAGTAATCGATTTGATTATTATCAATCAACTGTTGTACTTTTCTATCACAATAGATAATAATCTAAACACTACTTAATCTTACTACACAAGTCCTTCAATTAAATCCACATAACATTCGATTCAATCTAGCGAATAATCTTGCTTATTGAACCAATACGCCATTTTTTCACTTCCTCACGATAACACAACATCAAATATAGCCACACTAAATTGAAATGTACTTATAAAAAAACTCAGTAATTGTTCCACGGTGCGTTACCACAGGTTAGTCAATAGCAAATTTTCAGATTAGTGAAATGCGTCACGATCTTCCGCTTAAGTCTAAAATCTTTACAACAGCTTTATTAAAAGATTCAAGTGCTTGAATATGTACGAATCTAAATCAGTAGTAAAATGTAATACAAACATACTTTATAATGTACATCGCTTGAATTTATACGATCGTTTTATGAATTAGCCTCTGATCATGGACTAATGGCAACCGTGACAGGGCAGATCCCATTAATTGTCCATCATTTTAGAGCTGTTAGTTTTCGTCCAAGCGGTTAGATGGCACTAGGCACTTCCGTCTCCGACGAAAATGTCGTATAGCAAGTTCCGCATCCGCCTAGTGATTTCCGTTGTCGGTTTGGCTTATGGGGCTGGGCTGTATTATCCTTGTCTATAACCTTAACTACAAATTTTCATTCTCAGATCCATTTACTGAGGTCAAAATGTGGTCAGAATGCGAGTGTTACCATACGTGTGATTACATAGATTACGCAATTAATGAGGAGTTTCAAATGACGTAAGTTACTTTGAGATTTATTTACTTTCTTTAGAATTAAAACATTAAGGAGAAAGGAAAATGTTAAAGTTATAAATGTTATGATCTATAGTGTGGAAACTTGTCTGTGATACTATAAGAGCCAACGATTTTGGAATTTGGATATCTGATATTCATAGTGATACATGTAAATATTTTAAGAACAAATGTTCTCTTAATTACAAATAATACTTTACATAACATCCGACAAAAGCTCTAAAATGTGTTGCACTTTTGATACATTATTTTTCATCTCCTCCGTCCTAGAATTAATATCACAATTGGTTATATTACATAATATTAGTAAATTCTTTACTTATTTGTAACACCTAGTCAAGGATTATCTATTACAGGATGAGACACTGAGCATATTCTCCATTGACTTCTGCGAACACTTTTCGAAGGCCTTAGAAACCACAGACTATTCATACCCAGTACAAGCAGAGCCATCTAGCGGGGGAAGACAACGTACTCAAACTATCGATTAATACGCATATCGATGTTTGAGCTCAATACTTGGAAAGCAAATCGACTTTCTTCATTGGAATGTAATAAATTTAAAAAAGGAATAATTAAAATTTTGGAATCTAGTCTTGGATTGTCCAAAGGAAATATCTAGAAAAATATTCTAATTTCTTATACCTTTACTAAACATATATTATGATATTGAGTCAAATTCTGGTTTTCGTAAAATTCAAGACAATAAACCAGAGGGGGCAACTCCGAGACTTGCACGTTATTGGCTAGAGCTTGTGACGTCACCAAGAGGACACGAGCGGAAGAATGCTGTGCGTAGAATGTAGCAGATGGACCATGAAACGCTGTGTTTTCATGCATCTTTTGATATTATACACCAAAGCTGTTTATTTAATTTGACAACAAGAGATTAAATACGCGATAGAAGAATACACTTATTCCGAAACAATGCATAGTTTATTTTTCAGACATTGTTATGCGTAATATCTTGTCACTGCCGGCTTTTCATTCCAGCTAACCTATTGCATTTATTTTAAATGTCTAATTCTAAGGAAAATGCTTGTCCGGGCATATTCTGATAGGAATTTTTACTGAATGTCCTGGAATTTCCCATTCATAATTTTACGTTACTTTTCAGATTCTCCAGTAGATCGCCACGATGAGGATAAATTTGTTTTTGTTATTTAGCGTCTTCTTCCACTTTTGGCTAATCGCGACGAACAGGATGAGTGATAATTAGTTTAAATTGATGAAGGGACGCTCGCAGCAGGCACGTATCTAAGGAGGGGCTTAGGGGGCTCGAGCCCCCCCGAAAGTTTTCGGTTTACAATAGATAGAATGAGTTTTTTTTGTTTCTTGTGGTGTGAAATAAAATAATGTTACGATAATTTAAGGGGAGAAATAATTATCGAGTCAAGCACGTATCCAAGGGGGGAATCAGGGGGTTCTCCACCCCCTTCAGGAAATTACGCTACATAAAATTAGGTTCATGGCTTCTTGAATAATATGATGATAATTTGAGAGAAATAATTATCGAGGCAAGACACAGAATGTTCTATAACTCTGTTATTTTTAATAGCTCGTTTCCAAGGTGAGATCAGGGGACTGGAGCCCCCTTAAAATTTTTCAGTTTACACTACATAAAATTAGGTTTTTGTTTTCTTGAATAGTGTGCCGATAATATAAGGAGAGAAATACTTACCAAGGCAACACGGAGAATGTTCTATAACCCTGTTGTTGATAATATTGCATTAAAACTTTTCTTGCGCTTTCGGTGTTGTCGCAGCACTATGCAAAGACTTGTCAGCATTTGGAAGCTGCAAACGTAGCGCCACACGTAAGGCGATTCATTGTAATTTTTTAATCTCTGGAAAGCTTCTTGAATAAGACAAGGAGTCGAACTACTGGCAACATTAACGAATCGTTTTATCTGCGGAACGTTATAGAAATTTTTCCAATGTTTAGTATTTTGGAATTAGGTAGTTTGTGTACTCCTTGATTCGTTAACATCGTATTTCTCCCTCTCGAATATTTACAGCGATAAGGATATGAAGGCTTGTGTTGCTGAAGCCATACACCTTCGGGGTTAAGAATGCTGAAGGGTTAGTTACTTAAGGATAGATATAATGATGAAACTAATGAAAGCATATCTCTAACTCTCATGCAATTGTTGGAACTCCAATAAGGAACTAACAAACAGAAAGGAACCATAACGCTTCATTAGTTTTTGAACGTCGTTCTATTATAAAAGTTCACACCTGTTAGACCTATTCCGAAATATATTGATACGATTTACAGAGGCTAATAATTGAACATATTCAGCTGTATACGCCAACAACAATCAAAGAACAATCTCACAGCCACTGAATACGTCCATCTACCAGGCAGGCAGCAGATTTCGTAGCAAGTTTGGCGACTCATGATTGGCATATGACTTCGAATGATCAGTGACTCTTTGATTTCAGAACACATCGTAATAAAGTAATTGAGATCCAACCGAACTAGAAAATGTATACTTGAATATTGTACTTGTCCCAATGGAAGTTTAAAATGCAAAATGGAAATTTCGCTTTTTACGTTTTCGGTCGAAATCCGTCTACCATACTACAAAAATTTAAGGGGCTACAAGGGGGCTTCAGCTCCCCCTAACCTCCCTGTCGTGCCATCCCTGCTTGTAGTCAAGGAGTCCCGGGTTCGATACCCGGTGTAGGCACATAGTTCTTCAGACCCTACTTTAAACTGTAGGCCCAGTCCCAATTAGCCTTTCTGTGCAAATAACGGGCTTAAAATGCAAAGTCAATGAAGCAACACAAATATGAAATATTAAATCTACTTTTTTATTTTTATTTGGTATATTTTACTTCACTTTTCTGCCACTTTTGGCTAATTACGAAGACGGTGATAAGTCACGATGATGAAATTGATGAATGGACACTCACACACATCCATACCCAGGCCGGGATTCGAACCTGGGGCCCTCGACGTCGTAGCGTGATGTGCTAACCACTCTGCCACGGATGCCGGCTATTAAATCTACATGGAAAGATTTTATGCAGTATGTTTGAGTTGAGTCAAACAAATTTCATAATGTGTATTCTCGCGGCATGTATTCAAATATGTACTAATACAGGGCTAAGGCCTACCTACCGACTGCCGGCCTCACTTCCACCTGACGAGGAGGGAGATCATCCAACCTGTTACGAGGTGACGTGTGGTCAGCACGACGACCCCCAGTCATTTTTGTAAGTTTCCATGACCAGATTACGCTACTCATTCGTAGCTCTCCAATTTCCTCACAATGGTGGGTGGCCACCGATCCCATACACAGTCCGATACCTCAGAAGGAAAGTTATTACGCTTCTCCTAGGAGACTCGAACCTGCGCGTTCCGTAGCCAGAGCCCAAAACATGACGTCTTAGACCGAACGGCCACGGGTGCGACTAAATATGCACTAAGTTGTAAAAGCAAAAGTACCTTCTGCGCGTTGCAACATGCCATGAATGAATATAGGGTTTATGATTCACAATCTCGACCATTTATGAAGGTGGTGTTAGCATCATCACGTTCCGGGCCCCAAAATATTTTTTTTTTTTAGACGCCTGGTGAACCTCAAAGCAGTTTTCATGCAAGGACGTTGCTGAGAAATTCCCTCTGGAGACCAACCACCCTGAGAACAGAATCCTCGTCTGCAGCGTGACAGTCAGATTATTTACTGACTGAACCAACGAGGCTTTTTAAAGCACATATAAAATAAATTAAAGCACAATTTCTCAACAAACGCACATAAAGTAAAGTAACACAGTGCAATTGTTAATTAGCGTTGGCTACCTACGAGATGTTCAAAGTATTATTTTCGCGGGAGATGTTTCAACTTCAAAGCTAATAAAATCTTATCTTGCACTCAATATTCAATGAAGCAATACTTAGAAACTGAGTTCCGATTGTGTAATGGTTTTTGAAAGTTGCGTACGTGATGATACGGAAGGCGAGTGTGGAAGTAAGGCCAGAGGCGCAACCACGAATTTTTGTCTGGAGGGGGCAAGTACCAGGATGAACGTACCAATAATAATAATGATAATGATAACAACATTAATAATGACATTATTATTACTAGTGGTAGTAGTAGTAGTATCAAAGACGTTATTATCCTCGTAAATTACGCAAAAGGGGGTGTAGATGTCTGTGCTAAAGCATTTATTTGGAACAAACGATTTGAAATATTTTTTCAACACCAGCAATTTTACATTAGCTAATAATTGAAAACAAGCACACAAACTGTATTTTTGAATGGCAGAAAATGATTGATAAATGCATGCCGAAGATATTTTATTTGTACAGTTAACATGTATAACTTTCATGTACAACATATCTTTAACACATATGCAACATGGAGCGACATAAAATAAGAAAATACATATGCAAGATGCTAACACTAAGTTATGTACGTATTCAAAGTTTATTCAATACATATATACAAAATATATTATTTAAATACATTACATTACAGAAAACAATTATGTTGCGAGCGAAGGGAAAAATAAAATTATTAGATCCAATTTTTGCAATTTAAAACAAGATTCCGAGATTTCTTCCCATGATCCTGTGCGCGCTATGACGTCATTAAGAGGACAGAATGGAATTTGTTTCGTTAGCGTATACGGAAGCTTGAGATAAATTGGTCGATTTTTTACTTATACACACCTTTTCTTGATTGCCGGTAGAATGAGTACAAATCACCTGTTTGTGCTCTTGCCACGTGCAGTAATAATAGAAGAAAATCGCCTGGAATAAAGTAACCATCCCTTCCCAAAAAACAAGTTGCTGCAGCAGGATTGATTCAATTTGCTCCTCCAAATTTCGGACTTACTCAGTGGTGCAACCACAGGTGGGGGAAGGAGGCATTGCCCCCCCCCCACCCAACCTTCAATTCTAGGAGGGGCAAACATTGATGGCCAAGAACACCTGCAGGGGTCAAAGAGGAGCAATTGCCCCCTTCTATTTCAAATTTTATACAAATAAAAATACATTTCGTAAAATGTTCCTTCTCGCTTTGCTTGCAATGCCTGCTTTTCTCAGTCTCGTCATGTTCAGAGCCGTAGCTAGGGGGTGGCGGGAGTCGGCCATGGGCGTCAAATGATCTAAATTTAAAAAAAAGTTGTGAAAGAGAGAATGTCTTGGCGCCATGTAATATTATTTGCTCCCTATTAAATCAATATTGTTTTAAATTGCAAAAATTGGATCTAATAATTTTATTTTTCCCTTCGCTCGCAACATAATTGTTTTCTGTAATGTAATGTATTTAAATAATATATTTTGTATATATGTATTGAATAAACTTTGAATACGTACATAACTTAGTGTTAGCATCTTGCATATGTATTTTCTTATTTTATGTCGCTCCATGTTGCATATGTGTTAAAGATATGTTGTACATGAAAGTTATACATGTTAACTGTACAAATAAAATATCTTCGGCATGCATTTATCAATCATTTTCTGCCATTCAAAAATACAGTTTGTGTGCTTGTTTTCAATTATTAGCTAATGTAAAATTGCTGGTGTTGAAAAAATATTTCAAATCGTTTGTTCCAAATAAATGCTTTAGCACAGACATCTACACCCCCTTTTGCGTAATTTACGAGGATAATAACGTCTTTGATACTACTACTACTACCACTAGTAATAATAATGTCATTATTAATGTTGTTATCATTATCATTATTATTATTGGTACGTTCATCCTGGTACTTGCCCCCTCCAGACAAAAATTCGTGGTTGCGCCTCTGGCCTTACTTCCACACTCGCCTTCCGTATCATCACGTACGCAACTTTCAAAAACCATTACACAATCGGAACTCAGTTTCTAAGTATTGCTTCATTGAATATTGAGTGCAAGATAAGATTTTATTAGCTTTGAAGTTGAAACATCTCCCGCGAAAATAATACTTTGAACATCTCGTAGGTAGCCAACGCTAATTAACAATTGCACTGTGTTACTTTACTTTATGTGCGTTTGTTGAGAAATTGTGCTTTAATTTATTTTATATGTGCTTTAAAAAGCCTCGTTGGTTCAGTCAGTAAATAATCTGACTGTCACGCTGCAGACGAGGATTCTGTTCTCAGGGTGGTTGGTCTCCAGAGGGAATTTCTCAGCAACGTCCTTGCATGAAAACTGCTTTGAGGTTCACCAGGCGTCTAAAAAAAAAAAATATTTTGGGGCCCGGAACGTGATGATGCTAACACCACCTTCATAAATGGTCGAGATTGTGAATCATAAACCCTATATTCATTCATGGCATGTTGCAACGCGCAGAAGGTACTTTTGCTTTTACAACTTAGTGCATATTTAGTCGCACCCGTGGCCGTTCGGTCTAAGACGTCATGTTTTGGGCTCTGGCTACGGAACGCGCAGGTTCGAGTCTCCTAGGAGAAGCGTAATAACTTTCCTTCTGAGGTATCGGACTGTGTATGGGATCGGTGGCCACCCACCATTGTGAGGAAATTGGAGAGCTACGAATGAGTAGCGTAATCTGGTCATGGAAACTTACAAAAATGACTGGGGGTCGTCGTGCTGACCACACGTCACCTCGTAACAGGTTGGATGATCTCCCTCCTCGTCAGGTGGAAGTGAGGCCGGCAGTCGGTAGGTAGGCCTTAGCCCTGTATTAGTACATATTTGAATACATGCCGCGAGAATACACATTATGAAATTTGTTTGACTCAACTCAAACATACTGCATAAAATCTTTCCATGTAGATTTAATAGCCGGCATCCGTGGCAGAGTGGTTAGCACATCACGCTACGACGTCGAGGGCCCCAGGTTCGAATCCCGGCCTGGGTATGGATGTGTGTGAGTGTCCATTCATCAATTTCATCATCGTGACTTATCACCGTCTTCGTAATTAGCCAAAAGTGGCAGAAAAGTGAAGTAAAATATACCAAATAAAAATAAAAAAGTAGATTTAATATTTCATATTTGTGTTGCTTCATTGACTTTGCATTTTAAGCCCGTTATTTGCACAGAAAGGCTAATTGGGACTGGGCCTACAGTTTAAAGTAGGGTCTGAAGAACTATGTGCCTACACCGGGTATCGAACCCGGGACTCCTTGACTACAAGCAGGGATGGCACGACAGGGAGGTTAGGGGGAGCTGAAGCCCCCTTGTAGCCCCTTAAATTTTTGTAGTATGGTAGACGCATTTCGACCGAAAACGTAAAAAGTGAAATTTACATTTTCCATTTTAAACTTCCATTGGGACAAGTACAATTTTCAAGTATACATTTTCTAGTTCGGTTAGATCTCAATTACTTTATTACGATGTGTTCTGAAATCAAAGGGTCACTGATCATTCGAAGTCATATGCCAATCATGAGTCGCCAAACTTGCTACGAAATCTGCTGCCTGCCTGGTAGATGGACGTATTCAGTGGCTGTGAGATTGTTCTTTGATTGTTGTTGGCGTATACAGCTGAATATGTTCAATTATTAGCCTCTGTAAATCGTATCAATATATTTCGGAATAGGTCTAACAGGTGTGAACTTTTATAATAGGACGACGTTCAAAAACTAAAGAAGCGTTATGGTTCCTTTCTGTTTGTTAGTTCCTTATTAGAGTTCCGACAATTGCATGAGAGTTAGAGATATGCTTTCATTAGTTTCATCATTATATCTATCCTTAAGTAACTAACCCTTCAGCATTCTTAACCCCGAAATTGTATGGCTTCAGCAACACAAGCCTTCATATCCTTATCGCTGTAAATATTCGAGAGGGAGAAATACGATGTTAACGAATCAAGGAGTACACAAACTACCTAATTCCAAAATACTAAACATTGGAAAAATTTCTATAACGTTCCGCAGATAAAACGATTCGTTAATGTTGCCAGTAGTTCGACTCCTTGTCTTATTCAAGAAGCTTTCCAGAGATTAAAAAATTACAATGAATCGCCTTACGTGTGGCGCTACGTTTGCAGCTTCCAAATGCTGACAAGTCTTTGCATAGTGCTGCGACAACACCGAAAGCGCAAGAAAAGTTTTAATGCAATATTATCAACAACAGGGTTATAGAACATTCTCCGTGTTGCCTTGGTAAGTATTTCTCTCCTTATATTATCGGCACACTATTCAAGAAAACAAAAACCTAATTTTATGTAGTGTAGACTGAAAAATTTTAAGGGGGCTCCAGTCCCCTGATCTCACCTTGGAAACGAGCTATTAAAAATAACAGAGTTATAGAACATTCTGTGTCTTGCCTCGATAATTATTTCTCTCAAATTATCATCATATTATTCAAGAAGCCATGAACCTAATTTTATGTAGCGTAATTTCCTGAAGGGGGTGGGGAACCCCCTGATTCCCCCCTTGGATACGTGCTTGACTCGATAATTATTTCTCCCCTTAAATTATCGTAACATTATTTTATTTCACACCACAAGAAACAAAAAAAACTCATTCTATCTATTGTAAACCGAAAACTTTCGGGGGGGCTCGAGCCCCCTAAGCCCCTCCTTAGATACGTGCCTGCTGCGAGCGTCCCTTCATCAATTTAAACTAATTATCACTCATCCTGTTCGTCGCGATTAGCCAAAAGTGGAAGAAGACGCTAAATAACAAAAACAAATTTATCCTCATCGTGGCGATCTACTGGAGAATCTGAAAAGTAACGTAAAATTATGAATGGGAAATTCCAGGACATTCAGTAATTATTCCTATCAGAATATGCCCGGACAAGCATTTTCCTTAGAATTAGACATTTAAAATAAATGCAATAGGTTAGCTGGAATGAAAAGCCGGCAGTGACAAGATATTACGCATAACAATGTCTGAAAAATAAACTATGCATTGTTTCGGAATAAGTGTATTCTTCTATCGCGTATTTAATCTCTTGTTGTCAAATTAAATAAACAGTTTTGGTGTATAATATCAAAAGATGCATGAAAACACAGCGTTTCATGGGCCATCTGCTACATTCAACGCACAGCATTCTTCCGCTCGTGTCCTCTTGATGACGTCACAAGCTCTAGCCAATAACGTGCAAGTCGCGGAGTGGCCCCCTCTGAAACACATCGAATACATCTTTCACAGCACCAGGCGTAAGCGCAAAACCAATCACCACTGAATTCATAAACATTCCACGAATAGCATAAGGAAAATCACGGAAGCTTTTAAATTCTCCTCAATGATCCTAAATTTTGGTTCAGAACGTAAAATATAGCCACACTAAATCGAAATGTACTTATAACAAAGCTTGATCCACGATGCGTTACCATAGGTAAGGCAATAACGAACTTTGAGAATAGTGAAATGCGTCACAATTTTCTATAAAAGTCTGAAATGTTTACAACAGTTCATTAAAAGTTTCAAGTGCTTGAATATGTACGACGTAACGCAGTACTACATAAATGTAATACAAATATACTTTATAATGTACATCCCTTAAATCTATATGATCGTTTTATGAGTTAGCCTCTGATCATTGACTAATGGCAACCTCGACATGGCTGTTAGTTTTCGTCCAAGCGGTTAGATGGCGCTAGCAACTTCCGTCTTCCTCGGAAATGTCGTATAGCAACTTCCATATCCTCTTAGTGATCTACGTGTTCGCCAAGGCTTATGGGGCTGGGTTATCCTCATATAAATAATATTTGACCTAGTGTCGTATAAAATTTTTAACAACTTATCAATAAGGTTGAAACATAGTTTCGCTTAATTCTAAATATGTTTCGTAAACGGGGCATCTCATTATTGAAGACTAACTTGCTTTGCAGTATCAATTCCAAATCGAATAAATCAAACATGTGATTCTAACAAAGATCAGTCTCAGTCTCGTCCAATCGATTCGTTCCTGTACATACGTTCAATTCCTAAAAATAAATTGCATTTATTATTGCAAATTTCATATTTTCCAAAATTTGTGATTTTCTCTATATTTTAAAGCTGTTGGGGCATTCATATTAAGCTTAACTCTTTTCTCATACATTCAGACTCACAACCAGAAACCACAGTGTGCCCTAGTCACAAATACAACTCTAACGTGTTTCGTTATGATATAAGTGACATGTGTCTTTAATTTCGCTATAGTAATATTCATATTACTCTTCATTATTTTAACGACGTATCTAATTTGAGGTACAGTTAATTGTAGTTGCTCATGGTGGCAAAATCGCCCATGTAAGTACACGTAGGGATGCACGGTTTTACGACTTAGCAAGTTTAAATTCTTGTTTCCAATGTATGGTCTCGTCACCGCAATATCACCATCTGGAAGTTGTTCTGCGAGAGTGGCTAGCTATCCTGGATAATAAGAAATTGTACGATTCGAGGAATCGGATTCTTAATTACATCGTCGTTCCGTAAGATACCCCATCCACACGAGTAGAATCTTAACCAGACTTGTTTCTAGATTTTGTTGAGAAAGAGGTTTCTACACAGGAAGCGGTCGTGGCTAACCTTAGGGGAGGTGCGTGAAGGTCGGGGCAACATGAACAAAACCAGGTAATCAAGGAAGCGAGGGGCTTACTTTGTTGTCATCGTTATAGGAGTAAGACTGATGAATAGAGGTTATTTGTGCCGAACGGTGTAAGTTATTCCTTCTTCCTGTAATCTGCCATTCTCAGTCAGAAGTGTTGGGACTAAAACATCTGTTATGACACTTAATTAAATGTTAGATTAGTTACCTCACCTCTGGCCCTTTTAGGGCCGTCGAAGCAAGCAAGTGTTGTAATTTGGGGAATGAGCTACGTCCCCCGTTCTACAGGGTAGAACGTTACGTGGTTGGAACAAAATGAACAAAATGCACTTATCTTTGTTGCGTGAAGGAACATCAATGTTTTTTTCTTTATCGCAGCCCATTTCATTTGAAGAGATGAGCAATATATCCTCAATGATCATGGATGTACATAAGTATGTATTCTGCCCTTCAAATATGGAAATTGCATTAATTACAGAGCGTCCAAATTTATGAGTAGTGGTTATAGTGGTGTACCTTGCAGATATTTTCTGTACAATGGCATTGTAACGTTTCCAATTATCGGATTCTTCGTAATTTTCTTCTCTGATGGTGTGAGCAGTGTCATGGAGGTGCCAGCACACAGTCTTCGAGCAAATTGTCTCAAAGGTAGGTTGTATGAGTGTCTCGAAAATTATCTGGGGAGCATACGCAGTATAAGTAACATGAATCTGCTTTTGTGACTGACAACGTAATGTTTATTGGATCACAGTAACGTACATGCATGGCGCAATTTGACGTGCGCGCAGATTACCACAATCTTAGTTCACAATGTCAAGTAATTTACACATATACATTTTTTGGGGGGAGGGATATAACACCAGATTATTACTACAACAAGATCCTCCTCCGTGGCCGTACGGTCTAAGGTGCTGTGTTTGGGCTCCGACTGCGGGACGGCATGGGTTCGAGCCCGTCTCGATTCAGTCTCTGGGTTATCGGCCTGTGTATAGGACCGTTGGCTACCCACCATAGTAATGAAATTCTGGAGTTTCGAGTAAGTAGCGTAACCCGGCCTCCGAAAACTCCTCTAACGGCTGAGGGTTCGACGTTCTGACCCCCTCGTCACCCCATTACCGGTTGAAGATCTCCACACCTCGAGGTAGGATTGTGGGAGGGAGACTGACATTCGGGAGATAGGCCAAGGCCCTTCGAGGGCTGTCGAGCCGTGGGTTACTATTTATTATTATTATTATTACTACTACTACAACATCAGGAGAGCACATCAACCGGAGACCCACTAGATCACCGAGTATTCTTTTTTCCTGTATTTCATCCAAATGTCACAACTACACTATACTAACCGAAGGTCTGCGTGATGCAAATATAAGTTGTGTGTGTGTGTGTGTACAGGGTGTCATTTTAATGGCGCCCACTGACCACAGAATCGTATAGAGGACAGCAAGACAAACATCTTTTTTCATTATCATCTTTCTCGTTGGTTCGTTGTGTCGACGCTACAGTCGTTCAAAAATGCCGCCTGAATGCTGGCAACCACACACAACATTTGATTGCATTTGTGACGTCATATCCCGTCGTGAAGCGATGCGTTCCAGAGTTTCCAGAAACACACATATCCTGTGCAAAATGACATAGCTACAATCAACCACATTATGTACCGTAAAACAAAACGAGAAAACACGTTCTGTAACCTACAGTCCGGCAGAATTAACTTGAGAGAAATGGCCGCTCTGTGAGTGATGCAACTGCTCTCGAATTGGCTATAGTGGGGAACGGAAACGGAAACTCTAATGTTCGAGCGAGCGAAATGTTACCAACTGTTGAAAGGACTCGCGTGCAGTGACTGGTAAAGCAAGCGAAGTGGCAGTGTTTTCAAATTACGGATTAAAGGTAAAGAATAAACTGTTTATCCATTTATTGTGTAAGATAGAATACTTATAATGCTAGTATAGGAGTATAGGGAATTCATGGTACGAGGGTCGATTAATATTAGGGCCTATTTTGGCTTAAATTGACTAAAATTATGCTATATATTTATATCTCTGGTGGATTTTAGTTAATCTATAAGTGTAACAAATTGACGGATGATTGCTAAGATTATTAACCCAAGTGTCCAGCTGGCCTGGAATGCCCTGTCGCCCTGTTAATTGATTGTGTGCCACATGTTAGCAGTGTCCTCGACCTGTTTCACTGTGACAGTTAATACCGAGCGCGCGTGTTTGACCTCGATGCATCGACCCATTCTATTAGTACTAGGCGCATGTGAACGTCGAGGCATTGACCCATTGGGAATGTCACACCAGAATCATGTGACCCCCTGTAATATATATATATATATATATATATATATATATATATATATATATATATATATATTATATATATATATATATATTAGTATGCTGCTTATCTCCCTTTTTTCAAGATTTTATGAGCTCTTAAATTTTACAACCACACTTACTTCCGATCACACTTTCGGTCACAATTACTTCCGGAAAGTATGGGACTTTGCTCAGCATTGCCAAGATTGGTCTGTATGTTTCTCTCTCTCTATATATATATATATATAAATACTAATACCCAAAATAATTTAGCATTTTCGATACACTTAGACATAGACTTGTACCTTCAGCAAAATCTATTTATTAATACCAATACCCAAAATAATTTACTATTTTTGATACACTAAGGTATAGATCGTAGTGGCCGCGGTGGCTCAGTCGGTAAGACGTCTGACTACCATGCTAAAGGTCCCGGGTTCGATCCACGGCCGGTTCAAATCCGGGAACTTTTCTAACGTTGGAAGCGGCCCCGGCGCTTGGGTACCTGGGTACTTGGGGGAAACCCTGGGGGATAAAGGCGGTCAGGGGCGTGATGCTGATGACATCACATCACTCACGACCGGATCAAGAAAGTTTGGGGCGTTACCCCTACACCCCTATACGCCTTCATGGCGTGGTGCTAAGCACAGGGGAGCACTTCACTTTTTAAGGTATAAATCTGTCTCTCTAGTAAAATAAATAAAATACTAGTACCCAAAATAATTTACTGTTTTTAATACCCTTAGGCATAGACTTGTGTCTCCAGCAAAATCTATATATAGTAAACAATACCCAAAATATTTTACTATTTTTGAGACACTTAGGCATCGATTTGTGTCTCCAGCAAAATCTATATATAATAACCAATACCCAAAATAATTTACTATTTTTGATACACTTAAGCCTAGATTAGTTTATATTCAAATTTTAAAAAGTGTTTGTGCTAAATATATTATCTCCAAGTGAGAATGAAATATCGATACCTTCTAGAGTTGTAGTATATCGAGAAAAAATTATATAAATGCCAAATAAAAAACAATGGCTAAAACTGAATGCCCAAATTGTTTTAAATTCATATCCAAACAAATATGTCAAAACACCAGGTAATATGCACCGGTCAACCGAAAAATCCTCTATTACCAACCCAACCTTGTATCTATTGTGGTAATGCTATTAGCATACACAATCTGAACAGACATAAGAAGAGATGTGAATCTCAACCATCAACCAGCCAGACCAATCCTAGAAAAAGACAAACAGATGTAGCCCCAACTGATAGCCCTCAACCGAAACAAATTAGATCTTAGACCACACCTGGTGTAACAGCTTGTGGTGCTCGACTCAATGATTACTCCTTTGAATCGGAGCCACGCTGTCATATTAATAATTTCTTGAAGAAATTAAATTCTTCAATAATAGACCACCTGAAAAAAAAATCTATTAAGTTCTATACTATCCTATCGTCTGAATATGAGAAACCAGATGAACCACGTCATATACATCACTATTGTTCCAAGACTCAGACTCTATATTTGAGTGATATAGATAATTTGGAACAAATCTATGCTCAGTTTATGGACACACTGCTCACAAAACACAAGGAATTCGAGGCCAAAGGATCTGGTTGAAAATTGTGTGGGGATCCACATAAACTGAAACTGGAATATCCTCTTCCTATGTCCGATATAGCAAAATTTGAAAATCGGCTGCGAGATCCCTTGGCAATCAATTTGTATACCTATATTGCACACAGCAATTTTGCTTATCCCATCAGAATAAGCACCATCGATAATGACCATGCTACTGTCATCGATTTGTTACTTATTTCAGATGACAATATTTTCCATTACTGTCTTATTCGCAATCCCTCCCGCCTGGTTAGAAGCCAAGCAACCAAGCATCACGGGGAAATCAAGTTTTGTCATAGGTGTTTGCCTACATTTGATAATCAGAACGGTGACGCTATTCAGCAACTTGGAGAGCACAAAAAATATTGTGGTGATTATGACCAAACCAGGAGAGGTTGATTAATTTAAACAACACAAGGCCCTGTTGCAGCGTCCAGCTATAATAATAGCAGATTTTGAGGCATTTCTCAAACCATTCAACTATTCACACCCCGATCCTGAAATCTCTTCGACTACACCTTATCATCTCCATTAGGTTTGTAGTTATGGTTATCTAGTTGTGTGGCGCAATTCATCAAAACCCAATGAGCCTTATGTATACCGAGAACCCGATGCTGTTAAACATTTTTGCAAAAAATTTAAAAAGAAATGAGGGAAATTGGTGTGGTATTATATGTGTCAAAACCAAGAGCACCATTATCTTCTGATGAAAAGCAATTATATGATGCTACTAAGATTTTCCCACAGTGCAATTCATATTTTACAGATGATAATAAAAAAGTTTATCACCATTGTCATTTCACGGGAGAAAATTTGGGAGTTTTATGTAATAGCTGTAATCTTAAAATACAGAGAGAAAAATTTGTCCCCATATTTTTTCATAATGGTAGGGGATATGATTTTCACTATTAGGTACATATCTCAGTTATGATATAGAGAACATAGAAGTCCTAGTAGAGAATCAGGGGACATATATCAGTCTCAGCAAAACAGTAAAGATTCCTGGTGGTGACATTATTAATATGAGATTCCTGGACTCCATGCGATTTCTCTCTGCTGGTCTGGATGTCCTCGCTGGCAAACTATCTAATGACCAGTTCCAAATCACAACCAATAGTTTTCGTAGCTTGGGCATAGAATATATTAAAGAAAAATGGTGTACCCATATGAATATGTGACTGACCATACTAAATTAGATGATGAGTCTTTCCCTCCTCAAGATAAGTTTTACAACCAACTTAGATATCAAAATATCAGAGATAAGGAATACCATAATTTCACAACTGATGAGGAAGAAATTAGGGTATAGGACAATGGGTGACTAGCATGATGCCTATCTAAAATTAGATGTTTTTATCTTGCCGACGTATTCCAGGCTTTTAGAAAAGTATCTATGAATATCTATAAATTGGATCCAGCACATTTTATACCTTCCCTGGGTTAGCATGGTCAGCTATGTTGCTCAAAATAAAAATCGAACTGGAGCTAATTACAGATGTTGACATGCTTCTCTTCATAGAGAGAGCTATACGCGGGGGCATGGTACAATGCACACAAAGATATGCGAGGGCCAACAATACACATATGACAGAAGAATATAACCCACATAAACAATGCAGCTATATAATCTAAGTAGATGTAAATAATTTGTATGGTTATTCCATGATGCAGAAACTCCCTTATGATGGTTTCGAGTGGATAGATGTCATCCAAAATTTGGATGACATCGAGTATGGTTTCTTTGCCGAGGTGGATCTTGTTTTCCCTTATAATTTACATAATCTGTTTTCCGATTTGCCACCGGCTCCTGAGTTTAAGTGCCCACCCGAATAAAAACAGAGAAAGCTTCTAATAACTCTCCAGTCTAAAGAGAAATATGTTATCCACTATAAGAATCTCAGATTCTTGATGGACAAGGAAGTCATTATAGTACAAATTCGAAGAACCATCAGATTAAGGCATTCGGAGTGGTTGAAGCCTTATATTGAAACCAACACAAGACACAGAACAGTTGCCATGTCAGATTTGGATAGGGATTTCTATAAATTAATGAATAATGCAGTCTGTGGCAAGACCAACAAGAATATTAGGAAGCGCGTAGATGTGATGTTGGTCTCTAATCAAAAGAGTGTAATAAATTGGTAGCAGATCCAAAATTCAAATTATGTCCAATATATCTTGAAGATTGGTCCAACTAGAGAAGCAATGGATCAAATTTGACAAACCAATCTATGTGGGAGCTACGCTCCTGGATATGTCCAAGCTACACATGCTGGAGCTTCACTATAATACAACACCTGATCTGTATGAAGATATAAAACACCCTGAGTTGCTTAATTATTTTGATACATCTTCATATAATCCTAATTTTGGTATCCCCTCCCACAACAAAAGGTACCGGGCAAACTAAAAGATGAGAAAAAATGATACTATCGTAAAGTTTATTGGATTGCGAGCAAAATTTTATACAATTAGATCAGAGAAAAACACTATTAAAAAAGCCAAAAGAGTGCGTAGAACCATAGTAGAGAACAAACTTTCCTTTGATGATTATTATCACTGCCTCACAACCAAGTCTCCCAAATTAAGGGAGGAAAGGAGAATCCAAAGTGTTGATCACACATTGACTACAAATAAAGTGAGGAAATTTGCCCTAGATTCGGAGGATGACAAGGACAGATTCTCTCATGTAATATACACACATTACCATGCAGTCATTATTGCCTGGGAAATGACAACCAATGTGATATTTGTTAATAAAATAACCATGAATATGTTTGGGTTTAGAAAACAAGCTATGGGAGTTCCTGTTCAGATAGCTCCACCAAATCTCACTGATCTTTTCTCTAATCTAAATGGACTGCTAATTATAATTATTATTAACAGTATTCTAACAGAATATAATGATGATACTGGTAAAATATTTTGTATTTTCAATAATAATCTAGATTATTATAAATCCCCATTGGTGGGAAACTACAATTCACCATACATCCTGAGAACAAAGGTGAGTTAAAAATATTTACTGGGAGTAATATCTATCGTAATAAATATGATAACATGAATACTAACACCACATATGATATATGTGCAAATGCTTGTCTGTATATAGAGTTACTGGGAGAATACGATAAACTAATACCTGTGTTTTTTTAGTTCAAAATCACTTTTCCTATAATAAATAACCATTACAAAAATGCCTAATGATATTTTTGGTCATAAAAAACACAATGATCACAGTGATGAAATTCTTGTACTTGATATTAGAGTCAAAAAATTACGCACTGATCTGCGACCATTACAGGAAACTCACAACTACAGTCTCCAATCCGAGATAGCCAGCATCCAGTCTCAGTGTCTGGATCCCATTCTTAAAATCGATGTTGAACTAAAATCCCTGCTACAAAAATACACCAATTTGGCCTCGATGGAGAATCTTCAAAACTTGGAAGAAAGTGTAGGCAAATTAAAAAATGAGGATGAGAGATTTCGACAAGCTCAGACCATTGATGCAGAACAACAAAAACAACAATTAAATTATCAAACAATCAGTATTCGTACAGAAATACAAGCAATTATCCAGAGTATTAAAACTCAAGAAGATTATGATAGTATAAGTGCTGATTTGCGTGAGGAGTTTCAATCATTTGAGATTCCTACATTGGAAAATATAAAAATTAAACTACAAACAGATGAGCTGCACACTGCCATAACTGAAGTCCAAGCCAAAATTCAAATATTAGAAAATTTTATAAATAATCTACCCTCCTCCAGTGAACGTTATACCATTGCTCGTAATGTTACTAACATCGACCTCCAGCTTGAAACTTTTCAGGATTTTGGGAAAATTCAGAGTACCATAGCCCACAATGAGGATATTTTGGCAACAATGAAAAATGAACTAATGAGTGTCCAGGAAATACTGGAATCAAAATTACCTGGCATTACTGAATATCAGAGTATACTCCAACAGCAAATTACTAAGCTGAAGAATCTGAACACTGAATCTGAATTATCTCATTTTCATCATTTGATAGATGACATATAAAACAAATTAGAAATACTACAGCAATCAACAACTACACAAAATGACATAACATAACTCCAAAATGCCCTGAGTACTGTAGCTGATGCCACAGAATTAGATCCTGCAAATAAAAGGCCTGACAACACTCCAGAAGACTGTAGCTAGCTTACCTACGTTTTAGGAACTCAGAGCTGTGAAAAGAGCAGTAAATCGAATACTCAATTCTGAGGATATCGAAAACATCCAGATGGAAATTGCACAAATTTAAGAAACTATTCCCACTTTGCCCACCAACCAGATCGTCGGTGAACTTCACTCATTATTTATGGAAATCAGAAACCAAGTACATGATCTCTCTAGCCAAAGCTCCAAATTGAGACTTGTGGTGAGTTTATAGCAAATTATTTCAAATATTAAGCTTCAAATTGGGACTATAGAAACAAATCAAGAATCAGCCTTATCACGTTTCACCACACAGTTTCATGATTTAAAAGAACAATTTAAACAAATGTATGTTGATGTGAAAATCAAACCCAGCTATGATGAGATTGTTTGTACTATAGGAGAACACTTGGAACCATTGTTCAGCAGATTGGATGAAGTAGAATCTAGTCAGTTATTCTCTGTTAAGATTGTCAGATTTCACAGTATTCCAAATACTAGAGGGCACTGGACATATATCAAGGCTGGCAATATTTACAAATTATATCCTTACTCACAGACGCATGAATTTTTCACAATGGTACTATTCAACTTCTGAAGTTTGGATATATTTGAAAAAGGGAAAACAATTTGAAGTGCCACTTTTCACTATACAAACAAAATATGGTGTGTTCAGGGCACTTCAAATACCAATTGCATCTTGGGAAAATACTAACTAACTAACTCTCTAGTATTCTTAAACCCGAAGGTTCATGGCTGCAGCAATACAGACCTTCCATCTGTCCCTATCTTGAGCAAGATCTATATACTATTTTCATACCCTACCGTTTTTCTTTAGGTCGATCTCAACGTTATCCCTCCATATTCGTCTTGGCCTTCCTACAGGTCTCTTACCATCAGGTTTCCCAACAAGAATCCTGTAAACTCTTCTTTCTTCTCCCATTCGTGCCACAGGGCCTGCCCACCTAAGTCTTCTTGATTTTATTATTCTAGTAATATTTGGACATGATATTACATTCTTGGAATAATACTACCAATAAATATAAAATACATGAAGATAAACAATTGTCTGTTTTTGATGTTGAAACTGGTGACCAATTATTATTTGAAGTTATGTAATCTTCTCTTACCAAACTCAATGTCTAGACAAAATATAGATAATGAACTACACAGACCAGTTCGTCGTAACTACAAACGACTATCTGTGGTAACAAAAGGAATTGATGACTTGTGGCAAGCTAATTTAATTGAATTACACACAAGAAATTTGAAAAATCTGCATGGTTTTAAGTATTTGCTTACTGTAATATTCACTTTTAGTAAATATTCTTCGGCTGTTCCTCTAAAATCTAAAACAGGAGCTTGTGTCACTGAGGCCTTTAAGTCTATTTTTGAACAAGGCAGAATACCTCATCACCTACAGACAGACAAAGGATATGAATTTTACAATTCCACATTCACCAAATAATGGTCCAGCATGATATTAGACATTATTCTACATACAGTAATTTCAAAGCTAGCATAGTTTTGAGATTCTACAGAACATTAAAAAATCATATGTGGAAACAGTTTAGTTTGCAGGGTAACTACAGGTCGATAACAATTTTATATGATCTTGTTCATAATTACAATAACTCTATACTTAGTACGTATGAAGCCTGCTAAAGTAACTAAATCTGACGAATTACAATTGATTTCCACTGTTTACTGTCCTAAATATCAACATGCAACCAAGAAACCCAATTACAAAGTGGGAGATCAAGTCAGAGTTAGCAAATTGAAACACCATTTCGAAAAGGGTTTTACTAAAAATTGGAGTACGGAGTTGTTCACAGTGGTTGAAGTCTTACTAGGGAACAGGCATACATATATAATAAAAGACAATTGCAATGAATGGAAGAAGATTTTATGAAGAAGATCTTGGCAAAACTGAATACCCAGATACATATCTTATTGAGAAGGTATTACGTAGAAAATACAAAAAGTTATTTGTTAAATGGCTGGGACTTCCAGAAAAAAGTTGGATTACCACAGACATAATAATTCTATGACAACAACATGGAATGTGGTAAGACGCTTGCCTGATTTACTAGAAACTACAAAGAAAAATGGTGAGTTGCTGCCTGACAATATTAGGTGTCTTATTGTAGGTCCATCTGGTTGTGGAAAAACTACACTATAATAATCCTTTGCGCGACAGCCCATGAAGGGCCTTGGCATACCTTGCCCTCCTCCGTAGTCGAGCGGGTTAAGGCGTTCACTCGTCTTGAGATCGTTCGCTGCGGGACGGCGTAGGTTCGAATCCGGCTTTGGTCGGAATTTATTCGGCCCACGTATAGGGCCGGTGGCAACCCACCATCGTGAGGAAATTGGGGACCTCCGAATGAGTGAGCGTAATCCGGTCGAGACGACCTACTATAACGGCTGGGGATACGTCGGGCTGACCCCCCGACTATTCCAATACTGGTTGAAGATCTCCACGCTTAGAGGTGACGAAGGAAAGTGTGGGAGGGAGACCGGCAGTCGGTAGGTATGCCAAGGAAAAACTACACTACTCGTAGATAATTTTCTGCTTGCCTCCAATTGGTTAGACTGGAAGAACAGACACTTGTATGTTTTCTCAAAAAGTTTGGAACAACCCAAATACCAGTAGCTTATGAAACTGTATAAGGTACTGGTCATAGCTACCTTTAAATCAGAAATAAAACCACTTAACAATTCTTATAAAAACTCAGTTTTAGTTTTTGATGATGTAATTTTAGAAAATCAAAATGAAGTATGTAATTTCTATACTCAGGGTCGTCACAGGGGAATAGACTGTTTTTATCTGGCACAGACTTATTCTGAAATCCCCAAACAGTTACTTCTTGATAATACAAATCTAGTTTGTCTGTTTAGTCAGGACCACACTAATCTTAAACATGTAAATAATGACTATGTAGGAGGAGATTTAAACTACAGGCAATTTTGAAAATTCTGCTCTTCCTGCTGGAACAAAGATGATTTTGGATTTGCCACAATTGATATGACTCAAAAACCAAACAATGGAAAATATAGAAACAAAATTAAGAATTTTATAAATGTTGCGACATTATAAAATACGTTGTGACGTTATAAATAACCTATAAACAAAAATGACAAAACATAAAATTGAAGACAATTTAAATTTACTTGACTATCTGTCCAAAAGATTTAAAGGCGGGAAATCTGAGAATTGAGGATACTATGAACAACACAAACGTCAAGATCAACAAATTATTGATGCTATTAGTGGTCTTGGTAGAGAAATTAAAGGTGTCACAGAACAAAATAAAAGTCTCATAAATGAGTTTGTGCTTCTTGCTGCTAGAAATGATGCAGATTTTCCTGCTACACCACTATCCAGTATTCACACTTATCTAGTACTTCAACAACCACCTACTAAGGCCATCGGAGATTCAGAAAAAATTGAGTTAGGTCCCTTGGCAAGAGATTACCTGTTTACTGGGAAATTTGACAAAGATGAAGTGTTTCGATTATATCCAACCATGGAGCCTAATGAGGGTGTAGTTTTGAAAATTGGAAAATCTAGAGTTACATTTCAAGGAGATGACGTAAAAGTTAATTTGGGTGGAGCAAATAGCTGGTCTAGATAACCTGGCACTGTGGGACTGTGGGAACTTATCACCAAGAAACATCCTAGAGATTATACAGATGAAGATTAGCAGAGTTACTCAAATATTTTAATACTGTCTGATGCACTATACCAAAATATTGATGCTAGTCAGAATAGAGTTAAATCTTGCAGTGGGGACAAATACAAAAATCTGATTAAACCTACATGGAACCAACTTAAAACTAGTAGTGGCATTAAACATTACAATACTCTACTAAAAGAATTTGTGTGGGTGTATGATGTGAGAAACTCATAGATAGATTGTTGGTCATAGCAGGAGAAGAGAAAGCTGGCAATAATAATTTCTATAATGAAAACATAGGCATTTTGGATATGATTAATTCTAAACTAGCCAATTTTATTGAACATGACAGTAAAGGCATAGGATACTTAACTAAAATTATTAATACTATACCTCCCAAATTCTGGAAGGGTCAGGGTTTAGTTAATGACATTATTAACAAACTTCCTTTCGAAATGCACTTACCTTGTTACAAATACTGTGATCCAGGGACCAAACTAGAACAGCGACTGGAGAGAGGACAGAGGAATCAATCCTTTAGATACAGCTTGTAAAGGCCATGATATTGCCTACAATACTCACACTGATCTTGGTGCCCGTAAGGAGGCTGATCAAAAATTGGAAGAAACAGCATTTGGAAGACTAATCAGAAAAGATGTTTCATTAGCTAAAAAAATAGCAGCATTAGGTAGAACCATTGTCATGAATACAAAACCAAAACTGGGGTGGGGACTATAATCCTAAATATATATATATATATAAATACCCATTATGATGAAACCTAAAGGTATTGTATACCAAAGTACCTTATTCAGATCTAAAATCTCTAGGATCCTTAGATAGTCTCCTCACTAAAAAAAAAAAGGAGAGGAAAAAATCTTGTTTCAGTAGAGGTCATGGAATGAAATTAACACTTAGTACATCTCAGTTGAAAATATTGCAGAGTTCTAGAAAAAGGAACACACCGGTGGTTTCATATTCTATATTCCAATTATTTTAGCAGCACTGGGTGCTGTGGCGAGTCTATCAGGAGGTAGTGCAGCTATAGCAAAAACAGTACTTGACGCAAAGAAAAACAAAGCTGAACTAGATGAGCAAAAACGTCATAATCTGGCGATGGAAAACAAAGCCAAGGGCATTAATGCTTTGTGAAAATATAAAAAATAGAACCATTAGCCAACTACGATATTGAAAATATGATTAAGTTGCTGAAAATTAAATACTTCAGAGGTGATTTCATGTCAGATTCCTTAGCCTTCAAGGGACCATATAAAATAGAGTATAGAGTAGTCAATTTCGATAGTTTCAAAAATCAAGGCACACACTGGATTTGTTATTACAAACAAACTAAAATGGCTTTTGCTGTTGACTCTTTTGGTGGAATACCACCATCAGGCTTAATTAGTTATCTTAATACTTCTAATCTTTATTATAGTGACGAGCGTATTCAAGGTTTTGAGGATGTAAATTTGGCCACCTATGTGTTTCTATGCTGGCCTTCTTATCTCAAATCTCGTAAATAAACCAACAATTGAAGATTACCAGAAAGCATTGTGGCATCTAAGGCATCATGGGAGTATTCCATCTCACTAGTGAGACTTCAGTATTGAAACTTAGCTTACATAAGTATATTATCTATCCTAAATATATAGCTCTACGTGCTTTCTACAGTATGTATCTTATTCCTAATATCACAGAACACAATAAAAGGGTTGCAGTAGGAAATGAAAAAATATTATTACTCCTGGTCAGTATAATCTATTGATAATACAAGCACATCTACCTAGAGGTGTGTTACTATCACAAAATTCTGCTAAACACAGAGTATAATTAGTTTCTGCAAATGAAACAGTTGATCTAGGTACCCTACTACAAAACTTGAGCCTGGCATCAAACACATAGGTGGCAATATTCCTAAATTCTTGGCCAGAGAGACTTTGAACATCCATTGTAATGCGACAGAAGGAATGTTTACGAATTCTGTTGGCAACGTAAGTAGTCAGAAACAAACTGGAACTATAGCAACTTTCAAACCAAATTCTGAGTTCATGGAACCTATCATCTACACACCCTCCACACCTATCTATTTTCCAGTATCTCACAATCGTATACACCATATAGAGTTAGTGGTAACCAATGAAAAAGGAGAAGTAGTAGATTTTGCTGGTGCTTCTACAACAGCAATCATAGAAATTAATATATAAAATAACCATTAACATGGAGCATATTGAAAGTTATGAATTACAATATTTTCCTCCAAATCGTCGTACATTTGCTAATCTCAATGAACCCAATTGTGAAATTGAATTTGATGTGTACGTGGGTGACAGTTTTGTACATCCTCACAGGGCTGACTTGTATATTAAATTTGAAATAGTAAAAAATTAAAATAATGAGGCATTTCTCCCTGGTGCAAACATAAAACTAGTAGATAATTTTGTACCACACTTGTTCTCTCAAGTAGAAATTAGAAAACATGGTACTGTGATAGATAAAATAGACTATCCTGGCATCACTTCTACGGCCATAGAACACTTACATTTTCCTAAGTAGATGCAACACATTACCAGGCAGGGGGATTTGAATGAGGAACCAAATTCTGACAAAAAATAACACAATACTATTTGCCATGCGTCTGCTGCCAGGTTTCTTCTCAGACTACAAAGACATCATATGGAAAGGTGGTCTAAGGGTTACTTTTCGCAGGGCAGCTAATAACAATAATGCACTCATGCGTTAAAGTACTTTAAATCCTGATGGTACATTACCCAACAGCCAAGTCTGTCATCAAAACCATGGAGCTAAGGATACCAGTAGTGGAATATGAAACTAATTATGCCCTCAAATACAAAGCAAATATTCTAAAAAAATCACAAGTTCCTATTGGATTTTACACTTACCAGTGTGTTCAAAAAACCAGCCTCTGGTTGACATTATGAATTTTACGCCACTAATCAATTCAGTAGTATACAGTATGATACAGATTTTGTAATTATGTTGTTCCAGACTGGGAGAGAGAACAGTCCAGAGAAAGATTCTAGCAAATTTGATGATTGCAAGAAATATTTATCTTAAAAATGGACGTAATGAGATTTTCCCCCGTGAAAATTATAATCTGGACATAGCACAATATGATCTTCTTAAATTATATGAGGCTCACTCTGCTTACAAGAGAGTAACTGAAGGAAACATAGATGTATACTACACTCCCAATGAATTCAAGGCACACAGACCAATGTTTGTCATCAACACATGAAAAAGAAAACAAGTGGTAGTCAATGATAGACCAAATATCAAAATTGTATGTGAATTCCATGAGCCTCTCCCCGACAACACTTTATGTAGTGTTATTCTTATTGCAGAGAAAACATTTGTTTATGATGTGATAAATTAGAGAGTCACAGACCAATTTTAGTTATCCAAAAATCTATTAATTTACTTGGGCACAACACGGCTGTCTGTAAACAATTTTAGTACAAGGTATCCGAGAATCAAACTAGGAGCTTTTAATTTACTAGACAACACTAGTATAATATTTACTTAAGCCAATAATTTTGACAAACCCTGTATGTGCTTAGACAACAGAGTCCTTATTGCAGTCCTTATTTCATCGTCTTGGCCAAATATATACCATACAATATATCATATCACACCATGACATTGTAACACACTAAGATGGAATATAACACAAGGTGACGGCCTCCCCGATGGCACAGTAGTAGCATCATTGCCTTGTAATCAAGAGATCCCTGGTTCGATACCCTAGCACAGTGGTTCTGATCTAACTTTAAAACTGTAGGTCCAGCCCCGATTAGCCTTCCTGTGCATAAAGTGGACTTAAAACACCAAATCAATCAATCAACACAAGATGACGCAATATAACAAACAATAACATAGTTGAACACATCATAACACATTTTTGACGCACTAAGAAGTAATATAACACAAGATGACACAATATAACACACTATTACAAAGATTCACACTCTGAGAGGGAGGGAAATAGCATCAAAACAGCAACTAGAGGCTATGAGGTAGCTGTAATTCATCTGGAAGACCTGGGGTTCATCTGGATAGCCAAAAATTAACATCTCAACGACTGGTAACTTCGGGACAAGGGTAAAATCCTATGAGAAAATGTTGAGGGAGCACAAGAAACTTGTACGATTCCTGTCCCCTCTTCATACTGTCTACTAATCGAGTACAATTCTTCTGCAATGAGACATTAACCAACCGGTCGATACCGTGACCCCACATAGTAGCTAGGCTTTGCATGACAATATATCAACCCATCAATCTCCCAACAATATCAAAACACAATTATCATTTGTTAGATTTCTCCAACTTAAACACGACATGTCAGAACAGAGAGACAAATCATAGATAATTACGGCTTTTCTGAGAACAAATAATATTTATACAATAGCATATACGCCATATTAACTATTCTAGTTTATGTGCTAGCCTTTGTGAACACGCAGTCACTGTATTAAGCAATCGATTGGCCTAGTTTTAGCTACTCGATATATCGAGTGTCTCTGCCAGCTTAGTTCTTGGAAAATTCCCAAATTTTACTTACAAGTATAAATTCCTATTCTGAGAATCTGAGAGAGGAGCTAGGGGGGCTATACTAATATTAAATGCAAACTCAACCAATTAACAGGGGATCAGGGCATTCCCGAGTCAGCTAAATTTCTCTGAATTCCCACCAGAGTCACTAACGGGACATTCCCGATCCAGCTTAATTTCTCAGAATTTTCCCGAGCCAGCTTAATTTCTCGGAATTCCCACCAGAACCACTGGCGGGACATTACCGAGCCAGCTTAATTCTCGAAACATTCACTTACAAATATAAAATCCTATTCTAAAAATCTGAGAGGTGGTAGGGGGCTATACTAATATTATGTACACACCCAACCAATTAACAGGGGTCAGGGCATTCCAGGCCAGCTGGGCACTTGGATTAATCATCTTAGTATAAATTTCGAACAATCATCCGTCAATTTGTTACACTTATAGATTAGCTAAAATCCCCCAGATATATAAAACTATAGCATAATTTTAGTCAATTTAAGCCAAAATAGGCCCTAATATTAATCGACCCTCGTACCATGAGTCCGGTGAATTCCCTAAACTCTCCTACTAATGCTTATAATTTTCTTAGCTTGTCCTTTTAATACAGTGATATTTCCTTTACACAGTGTAATTATTTTTTTAAATCCCCCATCTCCCGTTGTCAGCTCATTGCCCGTGATTTGCGTGAGAGTCAAGCGTTCCCTGTGGAATGGTACTCCTGCAGCGGCGGCGGCAGCCACTTGTCTCAAGTTAATTCTGCTGGACTGTAACAGGAAGTAAACAAACGATACGAAAAATGGTAGAGAGAATTCAAGTAGAAGTGGTCATATCGAATTTTGTCTCAGCTTACATGTCAAATATTTGCAAATCTAGTTACCAAGTTGGCATCTAAAATTTAGTCTATCCACTTCGTCCTTCTGATACTAGTTGTCTGAGACACACTGAACAGATGACAAAATAGAAATGCAAGAACTTAAAATTCCAAAGGTAAGCAACACATAATATCATGTATATTCAGGGTATTAAGAGGCAAGTGATAAAAATGGTTCAAAATGCGGGGATATAAGTAGTAATAATACAAGTTCCCCGACGACTGTGTTTATCTATGCACCGGATACACAAGTAATAGTTTGCAACTGTGAACAGGGCAGTATATTCACTACTGATTCATAATTAGATTGTTACTGTGGTTGTACGTGTTTTAGCCGTTATGTAACAACTTGAACCTCGGATACTTCCGTTATCAGCACAAAAGTACCACAAGGCATCTGGACACAAACCTGTAGATATCAACCTTGCTACGAGATTTGCAAATATTTTACATGTAGCTGAACGTAAACAGCCACATGTAAGCTGTAAGTCCAATAAAATTTATTGCTGTTGATATTTGACATGTAGGCTGAGAAAAAATCCATTTTTAAGTTTTCTCATATCATTGGTTCACTTCCCCTTCCCCTGAAAATGACTGCTGATCTACTGGACGCGTTTCTCGCATCGTTTTACAGCTAATAATGTGGTTGGTAGTTTCTCATTTTTCACAAAATTTGTGTGTTCCTTGCAACCCTGCCGTGCGCTGTTTCGTCTCAGGAAATGACGTCACATATTAAACGATCAAAGGTTGTGTTTGGTTGCCAGCAGCCAGGCGGCAAAACGGTCTTTTTTTAGCGACTGTAGCACTGAAACTACGTGGGCGCCATTAAAATGATATATATATATAGAGAGAGAGAGAGAGAGAGAGAGTGATTCAGAATTCGTATTACACACTTGTAGGGGTCGTAGAGGGGACTTAGTAGATGAGGTTTTGAGAAGGAAACCTAGTCCGGAAACGTACCGTTTTGGTACTGCACAGATAACAAGATCACATAATTTCACATCTCCCGCTTCAAGGTAGGCAACCCACAATGACGGAGTGCGACGTCTTCAGTCACCTGATGTCATGTGTGCTGCTTCCAACGTCCTCTGATTACAATCCGGTGTGCTTCGACCTTCACCCCAGTTGCTATTTAGTCGTGGCTGTAGCAGTTCGCTGTTTACAATCCGGTGTGCTTCGACCTTCACGTCAGTTGCTGTTCAGTCGTTGCGGAAGACAGTACAGTATGGTTGAATACACGTTTGCGGAGAACACCGACATGTTGTTAATTTACAGCTAAGCTTAATGTAATGGTAGAACTGCGCAACGTCTGTTAATACATACATATATATGTATATATGCATACATACATATATATTCGCGGATAACAAAAACTAAAATTATCACTGCTTGATTGCTGCTATAATATAATCTAGCTTCACTTACAAATCTTAGTTATTATTTTTCGGGGAGCACACATGTCAATATTCAAATTTTCATAACATATGCTTCGGATGTATATGTTTTTTTTAATAACCAGTGAAAGTGTGTGATAGACCTGAGAACTTCAAGCCAATCACACAAATAGAAATAATTTTTCCTGTCATCAGTGTTACCCCCAGGTTAATGAATAAAAAAACCAATGGATATTTTCTCTTAATAAGGGATTTTAAATTCATTTTCAAATCCAGTATTGCAATCCTACATTTGATCAAAAAACTCCCTCACCATCTTGATAAGTTGATAAAATTGCATTACTTTTCCACATCTAAGAAATTAAAATCCGACGTTTTTAAGGTTTAATCTACGTTACATCAGAAATTTAGAACAACAAATAATTCCTAATCATCAGATTTGCACAATCATACTTCAAAAATTATCTTACAATATACACGTATAACTGCAACAACGATCAAGGAATTAGAAAGAGATTTTGCAATTTCTCTCTGGCAATGGTACAAATTTCATGCAACATAAGAAAAACATACGTGTAACATTTTTTTACACGAAGAGAAAAGTTCATATTTACACGTAAGTATAATAGAACTTATCCCTATTTTTTAGGAAGTATATTATGAAATAGAGTCATTTGGTGGGTATCTGGACGGTGGGTGACTGGACGGTTTACAGGTTGCGCTTTTCCTGGTACTAATTATTTCCACTTTCAGATAAAATGGTAAATATGGTATCATCGGTCAGTCAAAAGATGTCTCTTTACACACGTAGCAGAGACTATGCAAATGAATTAAAAATGAACACACCATAGTCCTGCCCCCCCCCCATCTGGCTCTATATTTGATACTTTTAATTGATCAAATTCTATTGTTATTATTTTACCAGAGAAATGGACAATAATTGTGTCGACTTGTCCGTCCTTATCGGGAATGGTATAATAAAGGAGAGAAGACTAGAATTTGGATTCGTAGAACTTACCGGTGAGTATGTCATTTATAACACTCTGTTTTCTATATTTATGTTAATGTACAGTCACGAGCAATAATATGGGGAAAATAGGTGTTGAAACGCTCTAACTGTACGGCGGTGGTAGAAGTTTCCATTGAAAATTTGCAATTAAATCCATTTTTCGCCTTTGGCGATTTGATGAAAGTGATGAACGGACACACAAACAATACCGATGCCCAGGCCAGATTCGAACCAGAAACCCCTGACGTCGTAGCGCGATGTGATAACCACTCTGCCACGAAGGCCGACTCTGGATTATTTGTGTGATGTTCATTGATTTCATATGATCTCTCAGGTAGCAGATGCACTAAAGAAAGAAAAATTAATCTGTGGCAGTTGGTAATGTTCGTAACAACATTGGGAAGCATATTGAATTACGTTGTAAAGTAGGTGAACCAAAGGTGGCTATCGTTAAGTTTCTAGGACAATTTGCAAACCTCTAATGAGAGATAAATTTATAAATTAAAAAAACCTCATAACTAATTAACAACATGTACCAAATATATATTTTGTAAAATTTCTTGTAACTTTTTAAAAAAGAGTATTACCAAACCGTTACATATGGGTCACCTTGGGAACAGGAATCCCAAAGTTGCCCACTGCTTATAGTTCCTTGGAAAATGTTGCTTCTGCTCATGAAAACATATTTACTATATTCATGTTTATTCATGTTTTTTACAAATTAATAGAGAAAATTGTTAATCTCAAACTTTTGATTGTCGACATGCATTATATACACTTACGACGCATGACTGACCTCCGTGGAGGAATGGTTAGCACAACCACTATAATGCCAGTGGTCCCAAGTTTGAATCCTGCATGGGTGTTCTTTGTGAGTGTTTCAATTTCATCTTCAACTTTGCGAAAAGCCAACAGCGAAAATTTTCAACTGGTCTTTGGACTGATTGTCGTCATTAAGAGCAGGCCGCATTGCTGTGGTGAGCTGATGATCTTTTACCCATGCCAATCCCAGGTTCTTGCTCTTATGTCCATTTGTATGTCGGGGCTCTGTTACTCGTTTTATATCCGAAACAACAATAATTTCAAAAGTACCTACATAATTGTCTTCGAAATAAATAAAAGAAACACTTCCGTACAAAAACTTATCGGAGTATTTAACATATATACCCTACATATTACTAATATTTAGTGATTTATGAAAGTCTGTTCAAAATTAACATTATTTGGTAACATTATTAGGAAACATTGAAAACTAACAGAGATAGAGAAAGAAGAATTAAAGCACCGCCACCAAAATGAGCGTGATAAAAGGATTTGTGAGAGGATTAAAGCAGTTTTACTGCACGATAAGGGTTATAGCATAATAGAAATATGAGGGATTCTGCAAGTTTATTAGGAGTTAGAACTGGACCCAATTCCAAATAATAACATGGGTTCAGGTAGGATTTTATTAAAAGATTACGTTTAGGCCATATTTGGTGCATATGTACCTAATATGGCCTACTCAAATATTTTGTTCTTTCAACTCAAAATATGCAACATAAATTGTAATGAAAGCACAAGTATATTGTTTTTATAGGTAGATAAGTATATTGATACCATTACATTGTATTTATATAACACCATATGAGATTTGCAGAAAGAAATAACATTGTTTACAAACCAATAAACAAGGGAGTGACAAATAACAATTTGTTACCAGAAGACCATGGTTTACACATCACAATCTGGGCAAATGAAAGGTCATTTATCGTCGTGAGTTCCACACACACTATGTGAACATTAGAGTAACAAATGTCACATTTGCGCATGTCTTTCACGATATATTTCTATGTAGGCCATACTGAGTACACCTAGCATAGTGATATTTTTCCATTGTTATAAAGAGTAGTTTACATTAAAGTCTAAACTAAGTACATTGTTGAAAAGTACAAATTATGAGCTCTCATATCCACTCTTTTTTTAAATAACAACTCGAAAGATGTAGTAAGTAATAACTTTACTATGCAATATTAGATCATGTAGAACACAATTACGAGGTTCAGCTATTTCGCTTTTTTGTCCTCAAATTACTGCACAATAGGTGCAGACAACATGTTCAATAACGTCATTTTGACAGTCTAAATGAAGCCATTTGTTCAATTAACCATGTAACTACTTGGAAACAGCAAATAGGCCATATTGGGTTCAGGTACCTTACATAAAATGGTTGCTTGCAGCCCGAGACAGTTGGTTTTCTTCATAGTGCAGTGCAACTGAGGGTGACAGGGTGCATTTGATGTAGTGCAATTTGTTAGCTGTGTTAAATTAAATACTAATATGATTTTCGTAAAGTTGGCCACCTTCGAAACACGGGCTAGCTTTGGCTCACCTACCATACTATAATATTATTTGAACTATTTTTTTCAAATGTTTTAAAATAGACCATACAGTAAAATAAGTGGCTAATGCCGATTACTTCTTTTTTTGAATGTTCGATTCTTTTCGTTTTAGCGTCCTTTGGAGGAACCATCTCTTTATTCACTGGAGGAAGTTTCATATCAGTTGTGGAGATTTTCTACTTTAGTTTTCTCGCTTTAATGCATAATTGGAGACATGTTCGTCTTATACTAAAATATAACATTTCAAAGAAATTAAAGACATTGAATGAAAAGAAATTGAAATGTCTGAGATTACGAACACGAATTACTAGAGTGCAAAGATTCATTGCAAAATCTTCATTTACAAAACAACAATTTATGAATGGTGGAAAAGGGTAAGCATTATTTTCGATTTAATTACTGAACACTATCACAATTTTCTACATTCCCAAGCCCCAAAATAGATGATTGTCAAACAGCGCAGAAAGTCGTTACGTCCAAGAGTAATTGCCAAATTCCAACAAGAAGAAGAACGGAAGACGCAGCAGCTCTTATATTGGGAAGTTAAGAAGAATACCTAAGTAAATTGTTGCCTAGTTTATATCTATCAGATGTCTCATCCTTTAATGTGAACCCATGAGCACATATGTGGTAGCATTGATATCTATTTTTCCTCAATAGATAGGACTGAACGTGTGAAGAAAATATTGCATGGCCTCAGGGCTGACACCTGAATAGAACTCTACTACATTTGACCTACAAAATGACTCGAGTTGAGGCATGCTATGTAAAGTAACAGATAATCTGGAATTGAAATTGTCAACTTTACGTTTTAATTTTGTCGAAGCTGAAGTTCTTTTTAAGTAACATTATTTCATATTCTCCTATAATTCATACAGTGTTTCTAATAGTTGTTTACAATGAAGTTAATAAACGTGTAGCCCCAACATCCTCTTGACATCCAAGGTTTGCTTACGGTTCTCGTCGGGTGATGGAAGTTCTGCGGATAGTGTCCCACTGCCACTGGTTTGTGACTTTAGAGACCAAAGAGTTACACTATTGCTTGTATTTCATTAATTTCGTCTTCATGGTTCCAGGTAAATATACATGTTATAGAGTTCTCAAGGGTAATCAAACCCGAGGCCACCCAAGGTTTTGCTTAAGCAATGTGGAAATAATGGCTCTTTAAAAATTTCTGCATTTCGGGAAGAGTCGGAAACAGTGGGGTTTTCTCTGCGTGTATGAGTCATCTGTCACTGCCAAAAGGAAACTGAAAGAAATAAGAATATGTGTTTCCATTTATGAATAGGATATTCCATTTTTCTTTAATTCTCATTCTGAGTGTTTCGAGCAGCCGGCAGTAAATTTTATAAGAACGTAGAGAAGTGCTTAGGGAAGAAGGTAGTTGGCGTGAGATTAAAACGTCTTCACTACTCTATCAGAATATAACCGCACGTGCGGCCCATCTCTTCCACCGATGACGTAATGGTAACACCGTCGCCTTGTAATCAAGGGGTTCCGGGAGTAGATGATATTAGACTTATTTATTGGAATTATTTATTTTACTATTTTGGTTTTGATTCATGGTGTAGGCACATTACACGGTGGTTTGGATCTCACTTTAAACTGTACGTCCAGTCCCGATTAGCCTATCTGTGCATAAAGCGGACTCAAAACAACAATTCAAGCACCACTTGTCTTGATTGTAATCCCCCATCCGACGTTGTTCCGTTTGCATTTGTTGGGCGTTTAAACTTGCGTAACGATTATTTTAAGATGCATAGTGATAGAATAGTGCAAAAATATGTAAAAAGTTGCTTCTTCTCGCTTTCATATACTACAGAGAAGAAACAAGTGATTGAAGACGTTCTCACATTATTGTCATATGTTAATGCATAAATGGTGCTTGCTGGAAAAGGTTTTGAGGGATAAAGAAAAATTCAAAAAAATAACGAGATGAAATTTCAGACTCATTTTGCGAGCGCTACGTGGTCAATACATTTTACTGTAGGACATGTTTGGTATTCTGAAGTGCAAAAAGTGGGGATTTGAATTATTAATACTGTAGCAAATAGCAAAGAGTATGAAGTGCATTTTTCTAAAAAGGAGCAGATTTCTCGCCACGCCACATCTAGTAGAACTGATGTTTCTGGATATCGACAAAGGGCTGAAGTGCTGCACAGGGAAATGTTAATGCAGCTTACAATGTCGTCTGGTATTTAGCAAAACCAGAACTGTCACTCCAAGACCATGTGCGAAATGCAAAATCTGAAAATAAGAACAACCATGTGGAATAACATTTGTTGACTTCTACAGTTTTACGCTAGTCCCGAAGGCATTCAAAACGATTTAGTAAGTTCAGTTTATTGCATAGGCTATGTAATTCAATTTTACTCTAAATATTTCCAAATATACATGTATGTTAATCGCAGAAAATTCTAAATATTTTTCGCAGAAACACTTTCCTTCTTTACCAACGCTTTAAAGTTCAAGGAAACACAAATTGAGAGTTCCAACATGGTTCGTGTGTGGGTGTTTGAAGTTTGCTAGTATGTGTACTAAGTCTTCGTAAAAGGTCCAACTTGCATGCACAAACGTGCACTAAAGAAGCACAAAAAATGGCAGCTATTTCAAGTTGTTGTTTTTTATCTAGAATATGGTACTAGATTAAATGACTTAACATGCAAAATAATGTCTTGTTTCAATACATTCTTAGAATGATTTGAACTTTTCGAGTGATATAATCTACCTGCACAGAAAAGGCTTTACATGCCTTCGTTTTCAACTGTCTCACACGGCAATAAACTCATAATGGTAGTTAAGAAAATTTCCACGAATATTACGTCCTTCTTCTAGAAGAAAGACGGAGAACTTTTATATACTTCGAGTATAAGCTTTCAGATTTAGTAACATGAGAGAATAATATTTTTCCCTCTACCTTCTGCAATGTCACTTCGGAAAAGTTCCAATACATAAGATGAATATGCAGCATATATGTCAATACATATTATAATACCTACAGCCATCAAGAACCATAAGGAATTTGTTTTTTTAGGTGCCAATACAGAAGATGGAAAACTATAAAATCTACTGAAAATGGAAAATACAAGATTGCCGATCTCATTGTGAACTCCACAGTGCATGGGTTTAAATATATCTTCAAGCGGAATGCAAGTATATATGCAAGGTAAGTGGGATACATAAAATATCCGAAAAATCTGATAACACTGAGGAACTAGTCCATTTAAAAATAGAGCAATTTACACATGAAAATAATGAAATTCGCTCAGTGGCGAATTTTATACTATTAGTAATTGTATATATTTGAAATATTTCCAGAAATATTGACGTTTACCTCTAACAAGTAAAGATTGACTGCCAGAGCATTTTTATGCTCATGTGTTTTCGTAAATGGTTGTCGGGGTTACAAAGAAGCACTGTATTTTACGTAATAAAGATAGATACATGCAATTTTTTGCAAAATGTTAGAAAACTCACCAAGTTTTTATGACAAAGTCACAAATGTTCCATGTGCACGCCTCGTGATATCCTGCAGATATCTAAAAGCGATAGTCCATTTCCTGCCACACTCGGAATAGCATATCACGTGTAACACTGTTGATGGAATTCCTTATGCGCATTTTCAGTTTTTCAATGGTAGTGGGTAATGGAGGATAGTAAACGGTATCTTTTATGTATCCCCAGAGAAGAAAATCGCAAGGAGAAAGGTCAGGTGAACGAGGCGACCATGATAAAAACTTTTCATCCTCATCACTCCCGCACCTAATCCAACGTTGTGGTAAATTTCTGTTGCGCAATGATCGCACTTCACAGTGGAAGTGAGGTGGGGCTCCATCCAATTGCATGAGGAAGGTGTTAGAATCTTCTTCTACTTGGTGAAATAGCCACTCATTCAACATATCCAGGAATGTCAATCCCGTAACCGTTTTCTGCATGAAGAAGAATGAACCGTACACCTTTTCTCGTGACACAGCACAAAAAACATTCACTTTAGGCAAGTCCCGAACCAACTCAACAAACTGATGAGGATTTTCCGTTCCCCACATTGTGTGTGTTTACTTTTCCACTTAGGTGGAATGTCACCTCGTCAGTGGAAACGAAATTCTCGATGCAATTGTCATCGTCATCCATGAGATTTTGCATATCGCTGGCGAACGTTTCCCGTACACGACGGTCGTTACGTGTTAGCTTTTGATGCAGACATAGGCGGTATGGTTTCATGTTTAGCGGTTTTCGTAGAACACTCCATAATGTTGTCTTCGGAATGCTTAGTTCCTTGGATCCATCAGGAATCGATTTCTTCTGGCTCCGTAGATAGGTTTCACGACCTCGCTCCACATCATGTTCCGACACTGATGGTCGACCACTGCTTTTGCCTTTGATAATGCAACCTTTTTCTTTGAACTGTGCATACCAAATAAGGAACAAAACTTGTTGAGTTTCTCAACACTATCGTGCATTTGTGTTCACCGTGTCATTCACCCAGATCGATTACAACAATGAGAAAACCCGGACAATCGTTTACGAAAATCCGGTATACGAGCAAATATGCTCCTATTAATTAATATACAGTGCCATAAAATGAACATTACGTAAATGAACGGTGACACAAAATGAGCAGTTTCTATAGTTACAAAGGTCATAATTGCGTTCTCAAAACCTAAAAGCCTACATAATACGATTATTAACAAAGTGATTAATCAACAATATGTCCATTGTTTGTCACTAGTTGCGAAAGTTAATCATGTATTCAGATAATGGGTTAATCCTGCCTCTACACGTGACATGTCGTAGTTCAACAGTAACAGTTTGACGTGTGGCGATAGCACTGTTGTGACTGTAGATGTGTTGAGTAATGCGCTCTAAAGTAATATTCTTAACAAAAGAACAAATTGCGTTCATCAACATTCAAGTTACACGTAAAAGAAATGATGTTATGTTTCACAGAGAACTTGTGCAAGCTTGTGGAGATGAGGCACTTCAATATTTAACATTCGTTAAGTGTTACGCTATACTGATTCGCCAAGACCGTGAAACTTTCAACAAGCACCCAGCAACATTAAAATGATGCTTCTTGTTGCCTACGACGAGTATTACCTAGGTACAGTAACTTTCTGGAGAATTACTTTCTTTCAGCTACTAGTTGGAAACAACCAACGCTTCTGTCGATACATCTGATTGTGTTGCACCAAAACTCAAGGTACCGTGCTGCAGATTTGATGGGGAAACTGCTTGAGCGGTGGGTTGCGGAGAAAGGGCAATTAGTTGTAAGAAATAAATATTATACTTTTTTAGAGAGTTATGGTACATGATAAAAGAAAGTCACAGCTTTAAGTAGTATTCAAAACACTATGTGCTTTTACTGGGTATCAAACCCGGGAACCCTTGAGTACAATGCGACGACGCTACTACTACGCCATCGAGGATACTTTTTATAATTCTTGAATACTCTGAAGTTCACCAGTTAATATTGTCTCTTTTGCGTTATTTTAAACGATCATCAATATAAAACTTAAAATTATCTTACCTTTTATGTCATAAAGTGTCAGATTAATTTATTAGAATAATTTTCTGTGCTTTCAGGATGTTCTGGTCTTTAGTGATCGTTGTTCATTTCTCAATAACAGTCATATTTATAAAAGTGCTATATGATATCTACCTATCCTCGTCCGTGCAATACGAAGTTTCGTTGCTTTCCAAAGATGACAACATATCATTCCCAGCTCTACATGTTTGCTTTGACAAGTAAGTCGTTTGTGGTAACATTCAATATACATGATATGAAAATCTTTAAAACTTAAAACTTCATTGTAATGTATTCTTTGAAGATTTAAGCACATTCGTCTAGTAAAACTACATAGAAAATCAGAAGATTGAATACTATTTCCTTTTTTTTTTTTAAAAAAAAGTAAGTTTCGACTGTTTGGCTCACGTTCATTGACATTTTCTTCAAGAAAAATGCATTTTTCTAAAATCATAATCCTAGAGGAATGCATATGTTGATGTTGCCACTTTTATAGAGTAGCTTGTATTACATCCAATTTTGTAATATCATACTAAAATGGGTAGATATTTAGAATTGGAATAATTTGCACCAATGTAAAAGTAGCTTAACAATGGATTGAATTAACACATCATATAGCTAACGAAGTTAATTTTTGACCGATAATAAATGTCTCCCCCAAGATAATCTGTCGATGAAGCTGAATCAGTGAGCAATAGAGGATTAAATGTCGAATGGCCTGCTCCTAGCCGAAGGTGTGGTCTGACGGGAGAGACGGCATCAGTCCTCACCTGACCATATCTTGACTGGCTGGCAGGTTGGTTCAGTGTCCGGTAGATTCGTTCTGGCGTGCGCGGCTGGACTTCCTTGGTTTTCGTGGAATGGCGTATACTGTGATGCAGGTAATATTCGGAGATATAGCTATGTTTTGAGTGCAGTGCTACACGAGCCTTGAGGCATACTATTAGTAACTAATAAAGTTTAATTTGATTCTGGATCTCTTTGTGGTGAGAGCCGGCCCCCGTGGCGGAGTGGCTAGCACATCGCGCTACGACGCCACGGGTCCCGGATTCGAATCCTGGTCTGGGCTTGGCTGTTTGTGAGTGTCCATTCAACAATTTCATCATATCATCACTCATCCCCATCTTCGCAAATTAGCCAAAAGTGGCACAAGAAGCGAAGTAAAATCAATCAATCAATCTTTGTGGGGAGAGGATCAGGGTAGTTTACTCCAGAAAGTAAATCACGGTTTTTACGTTAGAAGTTATTATTTTTATCTGAAAGTATCAGAAGCAAGTGCGCGATTCTTGCGAGAAGAATGAAACACATATCTGACAATATTCAGGTACCGTCTTGATCCCTCACGTCCCGGCGTTGCCTCCGTGGGGGACTGAAAAATTTCAAATTACATAAAAATAGTTTTTAACTTTCCTTTTCTTCTTCTACTCGATAAATGAAATTTAAGTTTATTTAACCTTGTGCGTACCGAATAAAAAAGGTATGATTTTTAACACTATTATTCAAAGCTTCCAAAATAAAATTTTCGGAATCTTGAATTTCCCGTCGAAGAAGCACACCTTTAACATTAGAAAATACTTTTTCAAAGGTGGTTTTAGCAGCATTTGCAGAATGGAATATATATCGGGAAATACGCAGGTACTGTTTTGAACCCTCACGTACCGTCGTTGCCTACGTGCGGGCCCGACGAATTTCAAATTGTAAATAAGAATAACATTTATTTACTTTCATCATCTTCTTCTTCTATTTGGTAATTGAACATTGGGTTTTTTAAAACAATAGGATTGTAGCTTAGACTGTACTGAAAGAAACGAGTCATAAATTGTAACTCTAGTATTCGTAGATACTGAGATCTAAGTTTTCGCAATTTTAAATTTCCCGCTGAAAAAGTGCTCGGCGTTTAAGGGTCTACATTTACTGTGCGCTAGTAACTCGCAATAAGAAGTTGCAATTTTGGCACACATTAGAGGAAGGTCTGACTATGTAGTGTTTAGAACTCGGTTTGGATATCTTATGTCCCTTTTGTGGTACATCATTTCAAAAATACATCATTTTCCGTTAATTTTTGAACGTTTGGAATCTTGGGTCACCTGTAAGATGGCCTTTGTACTAGATACGGAGGCAAGCGAATGCGTATCTCAAGCCCACATCAGTTATTAGGAAAAAATAATACCACTTTCCTGAGTCGATTACAGTTGTATTTTCAGGCACACAAAAAATATGCATGTTTTGACACGTAAGCTTTTTAAGGCATATTTTGGATATTTTTCCTTGCTTATGTAAACTATCTGTGTGTATTTTTATACAATACCTGCGATCCTTGGTAGGAGATTTGTTTGATAGGTAAACATTACCGGGCTGTGATTAATAGTTCAAAATATATTGAGTCTTGAAATTAGCTCCGAGACTCATTTCTCAGATTTGGGTTACACTTTCTGCTGCGCACCACCTCCTTTCACAGCATCGGTGTAGTTAAGTGGGAGCTAGGGGGCTAAGGCCCCCCCCAGAACCAGCCATTAGCCCCCAAACGCATGTGAGATATACATAAAAGTAGTATAATTTATGCTATTACTGGGACATAAAAAGTATGACCCCCCACAGACTGGTTTTGGCTACACTTAAAACTAGGTGAAGATGCTTATATAAGCTTATTGCCTAGAGTGTGCTAATCCAAGACTTTAGTAAAAAGCCCTCGGGGATTGCCTGTAAAAAGTATGACCCCTCTCAGATTGATTTGGCTACACTTACAAAAGCTGCATCTGTCAGATTGTTGTCCATAGGATCGTAAAAAATATGCCCCTCTTGGCATTGGTTTGGCTACACTTAAAACTAAGCCAAGATGTTCATATGAGCTTATTGCCTTTAGTGTAATACTCTGTAAAGTGTAATCTCATTAGCTACACACACACACACACACCTATACCTACACCCACACATATTTAATTCCGGTCCACTTCCGGTCACTTCCGGTCACTTCCGCTCCACTTCCGGTCACTTCCGGTTTACTTCCGGTCCACTTCCTGTTTACTTCCGGTCACTTCCGGTCACTTTCGGTTTACTTCCGGTTTACTTGACAGACACCTGTGGGGTTTTTCAGTTTTTTTAAGTATATAGTTTTATTAAGTATATAGATTTTGATTTGAGCCCAAAAATTATATATAAATAGCAAAACCAAAAATTGTAACACACTATGTTTACACACTAAGTATACAAAGCACACTGCTGAATCCAACTGATATTTTTATTAAGTATATAGTTTTTGATTTAAGCCTCAAAAAATTATATATAAATACCAAAACAAAAAATGCCAAATCAAAAATATTGTAATGAATGCTATAAGAATATATCCAGCCCTAATTAGGCTAAGCACCAACGTAATTGTGATCCAGAAAAACGCAAAATGCCCACTAAAATATGCCCAAAATGCCATAGACAATTTTGCTATAGACATATAGGCTCTTGTTCTGCACAGGCATCAACATTGCCCCCACAGCCATCTACATCTGGTCTAAAAAGAAAGCTTGTTATATCCGATAATACTATACCGGCAAAGCGACCACGCAATGCACCCATTCATAGTAGTTTTGATGGTCAACTAAGGGATTACCGTTTCGTATCAGAGCCAAGATGTGATATTAAGAATTTTTTGAACAGTAAAAATCCTGAAACGCTAGCTATTCTAAATGCACAAAACGGCTCTTATAAGCTATCTCTTAAATTGTATAGTGAATATAAGAAACCAAACGGCACAAAATTTACACACCCCCACATAACACAAACTGTAGCCATATACTCAAATACAAACTTAGACGAGATACTAAGCAGGTTGACAGACCAATTTCTTATCAAACATTCTGAGTTTGCTGCTAAGGAATCGGGTTGGAGTCTTTGCGGATCCCCACACAGGCTCTATGTTAATATTTCTGAATTCAGACCTCTACAAGGTTCTACATATCTGCCTTTATCTGACAATATCAAAAACAAAAAAAACCGTGGTTAACTTAGAAAATACCGACCAGAAATGCTTTTTGTGGTCTATTTTGGCTGCTTTGTTTCCAGTTTTAGATAATCCAGAGCGAATAACTCATTATAAACAGCACGAACATGATTTTGATGATGCTATGTATGGCTTAGAATATCCAATGCTTGTCCAGAATATCGATAAATTTGAAAAAAGGGCCAAAGATAGCAATGGTATGCCTTTATCTATTGATGTATTTATTTGTTCTGCTAGTCGTGGCGATTGCTTAATAGAGCCTCTTGCAATCAGCATCCTTGATGATGACTCTGCTGTCTCGATTGATCTGCTCTTAATTGAGGGGGATGGTACATATCACTACACTCTGATACGCAATCTTCAGGCTTTAGTCAGAAAACAACTAGGCAAATCCAATAGAATATACAAGTTGTGTCGAAGATGTTTGAATGTCTTTGATGGTCAAAAAATGGTAAATGGCGTTCGTAAAAAGAATATCGAAATTGCTCAAAATAAGTTGGTTGAACATAAAAAATACTGTGGCAACCATAAACCTTGCTCACCTGAACCAAACAAAAATGCTGGAATTCGAAAAATTCGAAGCCTTGTTGGAGCACATAGCGTATATAGTTTGTGATTTTGAATCAAATCTCAAAAAGTTTGCTTTCTGCAGCCCAGATCCTGAAGAATCATCAAGTACAGCGTATCAGCTACACGAACCTGCTAGTTTTTGTTATGTGGTTGTACAGGATGGTGTTGTTAGTGAATCATACTTATACAGTGGACCAGATGCTGTTAAAAAATTTGTACGTGAAATAGAAAATGAGTGCCGTCGCATAGCCCATGATATATTATTAAAATCAGAATCTATGCTATTTAACAGAGGATCAAATCTAAGATTTCAACAGTACAAAAAATTGCCCGGTATGCAATTCTGAATTTTCGGATACAAATATCAAGGTGCGTCATCATCCCCATACGGACGGTCGATATAAACAGGCTTTGTGTAGTAGCTGTAATATTAAGATCCAGAGACCAAAATTTGTCCCGATATTTTGCCACGGTGCATCTAATTATGATTTTCATCATCTGATCAGATACGAAGGGTTTGACAAGCAGGATTTAAATATTTTAGCAGAAAATGACGAAAAATATATAGCTATTAGCACAATAATCAGTGTTAATGGCAGGCCCATATACCTAAGATGTCTAGATTCTTATAGATTTCTGTCGGCTAGCCTTGCCACTTTGGTCAGTCAATTATCTGATGCCCAATTCAAAATTACGTCTGACACGTTTCCAAATTTGGACCTGAAATTGCTTAGGCATAAGGGTGTATATCCATACGATTATGTTACTGATTCTTTTAAATTTGACGAGTGTGCTCTGCCACAGCAAGAAGCGTTCTACAGCAAGCTCAGAGCATCAGGAATTAGTGATGATGATTATTGCCATGCCCAGTTGATGTGGACCAACTTAAATTGTCAGAATCTTCGTAATTATCATAAATACTATTTGACACTCGATGTGACGCTCTTGGCCGATGTACGTGAGGCATTTAGAGCATCCTCAATACAAAATTATTACCTTGACCCGGTCTATTTTTACAGTGTTCCAGGCCTAGCATGGTCTGCGATGTTTCTGAACACTAAAATAAAATTGGATCTGATCCAGGACCAGATGTATCTGTTCATCGAACAATGTATACGAGGGGGCATAGTACAATGTTCTAAAAGATATACCAAAGCCAACAACAAGTATGTTCCTGATTATGATCCTGCACAACCATCAAACTATATATTTTATGTGGATGCCAACAGCCTATATGGTTATGCCATGATGAAAAAACTGCCATATCCAGGGCTAGAGTGGATTGAAGATTTTAATATTGAGGATCTTCAAGACTTTGATGACAGTGACTATGGCCTGTTCTTAGAGGTGGATCTGGCAATTCCTGATAATTTGCACAGCCAGTTTTCTGATCTGCCGCCCATTGCTGAGTTCCAGTGTCCGCCCGGCTCTAAACAGAAGAAACTGATGATGACTCTAGAGGCAAAACAGGGTTATGGCATATACTACAAGAACCTCCAGTTCCTGATCCGTCATGGTGTTAAAGTAACCAAGGTTGGAAAAGTCTTAAGGTTTAGGCACTCAAGATGGTTGAAGCCATATATTGATACAAATACCGAGCTTTGAACGCGTGCGATAACACAATTTGATAAGACCTTGTTCAAATTGATGGTCAATTCGGTGTATGGTAAGACCATAGAAAATGTCAGAAAACATACTGATATCAAGTTGGTTACTGACTCCAGCAAAGCCTAATTTCGGCTACAGAAGAATTTATGATGACAATCTGGCATTCTTCAACATGAATAAAACAAAGATCAAGTTTGATAAGCCTATTTATGTAGGGTCTGTAATATTTAAATTGACCAAATTACACATGCTGGAGCTTTATTACGATGTGCTGAAGCCTTTTTATGGTGATCGTATAAGACTGATGTATATGGAAACGGATAGCTCTATCCTTGATATTCAGACAGAAGATCTCTATCAAGATATAGTAGACCCTGCATTGCTTGACTATTTTGATACTAACGAATTGCCTGGCCATCTGAATATTCAACCCACAACAAAAAGGTGCCTGACAAGTTAAAAGGCGAGACACTTGGCGATGTTATTGTAGCATTTGCTGGGATAAGGGCTAAGATGTACAGCTTTGAAACATCCAGTGGTGCTGTTACAAAAAACGCCAAGGGCGTCGGTAGAGTAACTGTAGGCAAAGAGCTCAGATTTGAAGATTACGAAGATTGTCTCAAATCATGTAGCACAATCAGAACATCAGAATGCAGAATCCACAGTATGGATCACTTGTTGACCACAAATATTGTAAGAAGGGTAGGTCTAGACGCACATGACGATAAGAGATGTGTTTTATCATGTGGCATACATGCTCTACCATGGGGTCATTGTGACTTGATAAGTGGCCGTCAATGCCCAATCACAGAGCATGGTTTGCATTAAATAAACATGCCAATGAACTTATTTGGGTTCAAAAAACAAGCTATTATTGACCTGCCAACACCGGCACCCTCTCCTAATATACAATCTATGCTATCTAAACTAAGTGGTTTGTTAATTATTCATCTGAATAGCATACTTACAGATGTTGATGTTAATACAGGTAAAACATTGTACATATTTAACAATAACTTAAACCACTACCAGTTACCTGTAGGTGGTCAATTACAATTTATTACAAACCCCGAGAGCAAAGTCAAGGTTTCAGTAGGCAGAAATATTTACAGAACTAAGCACTCAAACATGGTTTCTGGCACTGTATATACCGTCTCTGCCGGTGACTGTTTATATATTGAGGTCCTGGGACACTACGACAAGCTTATACCTCTTTTTATAGAATTAAGAATCAGATACTCTATAATAAATAACCGCTAAAAAAACACAATGCCTAACGATATATTTGGCCATACAAGGCGCGAAGATTACAGCGACGAGATTCTGATGTTTGACGTCAGAGTCAAGAAATTAAGAAGCGATTTACAAGCTCTACAAACCACACTCAATGCCAGTCTTCAACTTGATATTACCAATTTACAATCACAATGCATGGACCCTCTTCTTAAAATCGACTCAGAACTTAAATTGCTGCTTCAGAAATACACTGACTTGGCTAAACTAGATAATTTTCAGAGTTTAGAGGAGGCCATAGCAGCTCTTCAAGCCAAATTTAAGACTCAGGCTACCAACTCTGAGCAACTGAATCAGCAACTAGAAGAGCAGATTGGTAGTGTCCAGACACAGCTCCAAACAATTGTCAAAAGCATAAAATCCCAAGATGATTTCGGTCTAGTGATTTCTACTTTAAAAGAACAGATTCAATCACTACAGATACCTAATCTGGACCCCTTAAACAATGCCATAGCCGAGGTCAAAGAAGAAATCGAGGCACTAGAAGATTTTATGAACAACCTACCACTCGTAGTGTTGCCAACATCAAACTACAACTAGAGACATACGAGGATTTTGGCAAAATTCAGAGTACCTTAAGCCATCTTGAGGGTACCATAGCACCAGTACGCAACGATCTGACAAATGTACAAGAAACTCTGGAGTCCCGTTTACCTGCTATCGTAGACACCCTTGCCAGTGTTCAGCAACAGATCACCTAACTTGAAAATCTTAATACCGAATCTGAGCTATCACATTTGCATCACTTGATTAATTATATTCAAACACAGCTTGAAATTTTACAACAATCAACACCTACTCAGGCAGACATAGCCTTGCTCCAAGATGCTATGCGTAGTGTGGCTGACGCTAGTGAATTAAATGATGTAAAATTGGCCCTTGAGTCTCTGCAGAATACGGTGGCCAATCTGCCTACATCACAGGAAATTAAAAATATTAAAAGAGCCGTACATCGCATATTGAAATCTGAAGACATCAAGAATATTCAGACAGAGATCAAACAGCTTACTCAGACAATAACTACTCTTCCAACCAATCAGCATATTAACGAACTGCATGCCCTGTTTGGGGATATCAGAACCCAAGTCCATGATCTTACAGCCCAAAATTCTAAATTGGCTGTTGTTGAAAATCTACAGCAAATTGTAGCCAACATCAAGCAACAGCTAGGAACCATGGAATCCAACCAAGCAAATGCTCTGTCTGCTTTTGCCACGCAGCTTCAAGAGATTGTTGAACAATACAAAAAACTTGCTGTGGACATAAGAATCAAACCAGGCCACGACGAGATTGGTAGGACTATCAACGAGCATCTTGAATCTGTAATAAGTAGATTGCTTACAGCAGAAAAAGAAATAACTGGCCTAATCGAGAATCCTAAGCACACAGTAATCCTCGAATTGTACAGTGTCCCCAACAAAGAATACGAATCACCGTTTACACCAGGTGGCAAACTGTATATGTTGTCCCCTGCACAATTTTATTACCAGTTCTTCGTAATGGGCACACTCAGACCGGTAAAGATCAAATACTGGTTACAACCGCTGGCTCAGCACTACCCTACCTTGTCAATAGCCAATGCTGACAACATACCAAAAATCACCAGTGTGGAGTTAGAGGATTTTACAGACCCCGATACACTAGAAACAGCCTATGCTGAAGATGATGGTTCTTTGGAATTTGACATACAAATAGGGGATAAGCTGTATTTAGAAAATCCTGTAGTATCAGCTGCTGAACACCCCATAGTTGCAATATTCTTGTTTACGTACTATGTCTAGACAAACCATAGTTGACGAGCTACACAGACCAGCCAGACGTAACTACAGGGTGCTCGGAAATTCCCCTTACAAACTCCTAGGGCTAGTAGAGGGGACTGAGTAGACAATATTTGGAATAGGAACCCATGTCCGGAAACGTACCGTTTCCGTGCTACAACCATGACAATGTGTCGGATGTGCCTGTCTTGGTATGCAACCGGGTAGGCAGTACATGACGTCAGAAGATCACCTGATAACATAAAGTGTAATCATTTATTACAACGATGTCAAATGAGGTGTTACGTAAGGTACAGAATTGAATGACGTGTGACTCAGTACATAATACAACCAAATTTATTTGGTAACCATGTCAAGGGAACAAAAAAGAAACGTACTATTCATTGATCACAATGACACTTGTGTCGAAAGTGGAACGCAACAATTTGTTTCTGTCTTCTGCATTGGATGTGTCGCATACGGCACTGCTCAACTACAACAGTGGCTCGATGTGAAGACCACCAACGTCGTTGCACACATTGTACCGACGAATCATGTTCCGGTGCACTCGCTCCATCACACCTGTCCCTTCAAGCTCTTGTGCAGCAACCTTTCTGTCTCTACAGGAGTCTTGTACACCATACTCTTCATACGACCCCGCAAGAAATAGTCCAATGGCGTTAAATCCGGCGATCGTGTGGGCCATGCGGTTGGACCACCTCGGCCTATTCACAAACAGGCACGTAAATGGGGCTCCAGCCAGGATACCGCGGCAGGGTAGACGTCACGTGCCATCAGGTGATCTTCTGACGTCATGTACTGCCTACCCGGTTGCATACCAACACAGGTACATCCGACACATTGTCATGGTTGTAGCACAGAAACGGTACGTTTCCGGACATGGGTTCCTATTCCAAATATTGTCTACTCAGCCCCCTCTACTAGCCCTAGGAGTTTGTAAGGGGAATTTCCGAGCACCCTGTATAAGCGACTGCCAGTGGTTACAAGAGGCATAAACGATTTGTGACAGGCTGACTTGGTTGAGATGGCAAGTGGACAGCTGAAAAACATAGACAAGATCAACAAGGGCTACAAATATCTACTTACTGTCATAGATACATTTTCGAAATATGCCTGGGCTGTGCCACTCAAATCCAAGACTGGAGCATGTGTTACAGAAGCTTTTAGGCAGATTACCGCGCTATCTACAAACAGATAAGGGTAAAGAATTCTATAATTTGGTATTTCAACAATTTGTTAAGAGCCAGTCAATACGACATTACTCAAGTTACAAGGATCTCAAAGCCTCTATTGTAAAAAGATTCAACAGGACCCTAAAAAGCAATTTACGCTTCAAGGTAATTATAAATGGGTTGCTATAATACCAGAACTTCTAGAGCAGTATAACAACTCGGTCCACACCACAATTAATAAGCAGCCATCTGACGTAACCAAATCTGACGAGCAGCGATTTATCAACACTGTTTACTATCCGAGATATCAGCCAACAACCAGAAGACCTAAATACAAGGTAAGTGATCAAGTGAGGATTAGTAAATATAAACACATATTCAAAACAGGCTTTACTAGAAACTGGAGCACTGAATTATTTACAGTGGTTCAAATTAAACCTGGGACCCGTAACACTTATATAATAAAAGACCATCACAACGAAATCCTCAAAGGCCGATTCTATGAAGCAGAACTTAGCAAAACTAAACAGCCTGACACATATCTCATAGAAAAAGTCATCCGTAAAAAAGCCAACAAGCTACTGGTCAAATGGCTAGGTCATCCGGAAAACAGCTGGATCAAAGCAGACAAAGTGATACTATGAACACCTGGGATGTTATAAAGCGACTACCAGAGCCTGAACAGCAGACTAAGAGAAGCAATCTGCTACCTGATAATATTCGTTGTCTTATTGTTGGGCCATCGGGTTGCGGTAAGACTACGCTACTGGTTGATAATTTTTTACTGGCACCTAACTGGTTAGACTGAAAAAACAGGCACTTGTACGTCTTTTCTAAGAGCTTAGAACAATTAAAATATCAGCAGCTGATGAAGCTATACGATGGACTGGATATAGCCACTTTTGAATCAGATGTTAAGCCACTCGATGACTGTCTCGAAAACTCTGTTGTTGTGATTGATGACATTATACTAGATAATCAAAACGAGGTTTGAAATTTCTTTACACAGGGGCGGCACAAAGAGATAGATTGCTTCTACCTGGCGCAGACCTTTTCTAAAATACCGAAACAGCTGCTACGAGACAAAAGCAATTTCATATGTGCGTTTCGTGAAGATCATACTAACCTCAAACACATACATGACGAGTATCTAGGTGCAGAATTAAGCTACAACGATTTTTCTAAGTTTTGTTGTAGGTGCTGGAACCAGGACAGCTACGGGTTTGTGACAATCGTTATGACAAGGAAGTCCAATAGTGGTAAGTATAGGAGTAAACTCAATGATTTTCATTCCATGCCAAATCAACACAGATATGTTCAATTTTCATCCTGACCATCTCTGATTTTCATGAAATTTGGGGAGTTGAAACTATGCATGGAACTTTGTAACTATGAAAATTTTTAGTCCCGTGCGTCTTGTAATTGTTAAATTATTCAAGGTCAAAGTTATCAGAAATTTACCTTCTTGAGCCCGCTTAGCTGTACTAAATGTGCTGTAACTCCGACCCTATTTCGCCTAGGAAGCTCAAATAAAGCTTATTGTACAGGGAATTGAACAAGCTTTCAAGTGATATATAACAAGCTTACCTTTGGATAAAAACATAATTTTGTCACGTGCCTTGACTTTTGACCTTGAATATCTCAAAACATGTCATCACCAAAAATCGTGAAAAAAATATATTTCGTCCCTCATGCCATACTATAAAACATATCAAAAAATCATTCTGGGACTGCAATGGGATCAGAAGATACAAAATATTATGTGTAACTATGTGACTGATAAAAGCCTCATTACGTGAACTATGACGAGTCAAAGTCTTTTAACACCCCCTACAAAATGTAAAGGAGTTATTCTGATCCTGAAAAGAATAGGTTAGGCACAGGGAGACCCCTAGCTGTGTGTGTCATGAGCAGGTCCGGCACATTGTTGACAGCCATATTGAATTCAACGCAAAAATTTCAAAGGAAAAGGTGTGAAGTGATATACAAATCAGGCTAGAACTTCACGAGAAATGAAACGGCGAAGGTTTCTCCAAAGTATCCTTACCCAGTAAAAAGTTATTACTGAATGCTTGTAACCATTTTCTCCTTTTTGAGGTGTTAAAAACAAAGTATTAAGAATGCTCCTAACGGGTTAGGAACTCGTTGAGATCACGCTGACATCTTGGGAGAGAAAGAAGTATACGCACCATTGCATATGATTTTAATCAGCTACATTCACCAAATACTTAAATAGTGGAGATTATTGGGAAAAGTATCTCAAACAATTACGTGACACTTCCTTTGAAATGAAAAATTCTTCAGTGACGAGGCTAATTTTTACGTTCACGGTAAAGTTAATAAAAATTATATGCAATACCTATGATTTGATAATCTACACTAGACAGATCCCAGCCGAATGGTTGTTGCTGGTAAGCTAATGATGTGGTATAGTGTATGGAGAACGGGAATGGTTGGTCCATATTCAACAATGGAACCTTAAATGATGAGGACTTCTTGGATGCTTTAAGTGAACAGGTTTTTCATCCTTGCTTATGGGATATGGCACTTTTAAAGAGTTTTTAAACAGGACAGTGTGTGACCACACTATGTGAACATTTTGGCAATTTCTTCATGTTAAATTTCTAGGTAGGTTGATGGGCAGACGGGGATCTATTAAAAGGCCTGCACATTCCCCTGTCTAACATCTTAGGAGGACTTTTACCTTCAGAAACATTTGAAGAGAATGGTGCATGCACTAAAAGTGCCTGATATTGACCACCTGAGAGAAGGCATAGTTGCTGCTTGCGATGATGTTGCACCTGCTACATTGCCAAATGTTCTATGTGAGTGTGAGAGACGTCAACGAGGAATATTGACAAAACTATAATATGCATATATCGTAAGTGAAAGATATGTGTATAACGTCTTGCTGCCTAAAAAGAAGTTGGAAAAACCTTCGCTGCTTCATTTCTCGTGAAATTCTAGTCTGATTTAATACACATCACATCACCCCCTTTCCTTTGAACTTTTTGCGTTGAATTCAATATGGCGGTCAGCAATGTGCCGGACCTGCGCATGACACACACAGCTATGTTCCTTGCATAGTTTCAACTTCCCAAATTTCATGCAAATCGGAGATGGTCAGGTTGTAGGCTGTGTTGATTTCGCATGGAATGACCCGTATATAAACAGCCATGAAATGACCAATTGTTGACGATCTTAAATTAAGAGACTATCTTGTAAAACGATTCAAGGGATGGAAATCAGAGAACCGAGGTTTTTATGAACAACACAAGCGCACAGAACAGCCTATTATTGATGCTATTAGTGAACTGGGTAAAAATATCAAAACTGTTACAGAGCAGAACCAAAATTTGATCACAGAGCTTCTGCTGGTAGCTGCTCGGAACATATTAGATAATCCAATCAGCCCCCTTTCTAGTATTCATACCCCTAGTCCTGTTCGTCCTCAAAGAATCAACGCTACTCAGGATCCTATTGAATTGGGTCTTCTTGTTCAAAAATATTTAAGCACACCTAAAGAAATAAAGACGAGGTGGGCCTCCCAGATGGAGCAGTGGTAGCGTCGTCACCTTGTAATCAAAGGGTCCCGGGTTCAATACCCGGTGGAGGCAAGAGTGGTTCGGATCCCACTTTAAACTGTAGGTCCAGCCCCGATTAGCCTTACTGTGCATAAAGTGGACTTAAAACACCAACTCAACTCAACAACAAAGAAGAGGTCTTCGGTTTATATGCTGACACAGAGCGTGACGGTAGCGTCATACATAAAATTGGCAATTTTAGAGTTACGTTTATGGGCGATGATCTGATTGTATATTCAGAATCTCATCTTTGAGAAAGAGGCGGTTTTGTTAAGTATCCTGGAACACCTGGATTGTGGGAACTGATGACTTGTAAACGGCCTGATGACTATACAGATCAAGATTATGAGTACTACAAAGAAATACTAATAAATTCGGATGCCTTGTACCAGAACAACGATCCTACACAAAAAAGAGTCAAGTCTAGCAGTGGAGCAAAATACAACAACTTAATCAAGCCCATATGGTCACAGATCAAGACAGGTAGCGGGATCAAACAGTACAGCACCCTGCCTAAAGAATTCATCTGGGTTGACGATGTAAGAAAGCTAATAGATAGGCTGCTCCTCATAGCTGGCGAAGAAAATGCCGTTAACCACAATTTTTACAACGAAAAAGTCGGAATTATGGATATGATTGCCACCAAATTGTCTAATTTTATAGTCAACGACACTAAGGGGATTGGATATCTTATTAAAATTATTAATATTCTACCACCTAAATTTTGGAATATCTCTGAGGGTCCGGGGTTGCTTAATGACATCATAAACAAGCTGCCATTTGAGCTACACATACCAGGCTATCAGTATTGTGGTCCCGGTACCAAACTAGACCATAGACTAAACAGAAGGGACCCTGGTGTTAATCCCCTAGACTTTGCTTGTAGAGACCATGACATAGCATACAACACACATACCGATCTTGACAAGCGACATGTGGCAGACAAAAAATTAGAAGAGGCTGCATTTGGTAGATAAGTAAGCAGAGATGCTTCTTTAGGTGAAAAATAGCAGCATTAGGGACCACCATAGCTATGAACACCAAACAAAAACTAGGGTGGGAGTTGTAACAGACTAAATAAACTGGCCCAGCAATAAGTGTTACGACTTAAATTTAAGCCACTTAATTAAGCTATGTAATCCCAGAATATGTATATAATAAACCTACGATGAAGGAAAAGGGTGTTATGTATCAGATACCTTATGTAGGTCTTAGTACTATCGATAGTTTTTTTAACCAAAAAACAGCGCAAAAAGAAAAGCTCTGGTCTTGCCAAAGGCCATGGTATGAAGTTGTTACTTACTACACCCCAATTAAAAAAATTACAGCATTCCAGAAAAAAATCGCATATAGTGGGCTTCATATTTAGTATCCCGGCTATCTTAGCAGCACTCGGTGCAGTTGGGAGCTTAGCAGGGGGATCGGCTGCCATAGCAAAAACAGTAATAGATGCCAAGAAGAATAAGGCCGAATAAGCTGAACAAAGGCGCCGTAATCTGGCCATAGAAAAACAAGGCAAAGGTCTTAAAAAAGTCATAAATAAGTTTTAAAAAAACAAGCGCCGCTTACCAACCAAGATATTAAAGCTTTAATCGAACCACTAGGCATCAAAAATTTTAGAGGTGTATACATGTCTGATTCTTTACCAGAACAACCGCTCAAAAAAGAGTGTGGCATAGTCAATTTGGATAGCTACAAAAATCAGGGCACACACTGGATCTGCTATCTTAAATATTCAAACAAAGCATTTGTATTCGATTCGTTTGGGGGGATTCCACCTAATCATGTAGTAAAATGTCTAAAATCTCATAATCTGTATTACAATGATTATCGTATTCAAAATTTTGAAGATACTAATTGTGAACATCTGTTTTTATCTGTTCTTAGATATCTGTCCCAAATAAATAAACCATCAATTGAAGATTTTCAATGGCCCTGTGGTATCTAAAACATCATGGGCATATTCCATCTGACCAGCCAGAATTCATTCTTAAAACTCAAACTACATGATGATATTATGTATCTCAAATGAATAGCTCTTAGAGCATTCTACGGCATGTACTTGATCCCTAATATTACACACCATAACAACTCAATCACAGTTAAGGATCAAAAAATTGTCATCACTCCAGGGTAGTATAATATATCTACTTTAAATGCTCAGTTACTTAGTGGTGTTGTCTTAACTCAAAATTCTGTCACTCACAGAGTAGAGATTGTGTCTGCTACAGAGACAATGGATCTGGGTACTATAGCAGACCTATTAGGCTTCCAGAACAACACAAAACTTGAACCAGCCATCAAACACACTGCTGATAATATACCTAAATTCTTGGCCATAGAAACTCTGAATATTCATTGTAATGTGGCCGAGGGTATGATCACCAAATCCGATGGCATAGGCACTCACAAACAAACTGGCATCATCGCAACATTCAAACCTAACTCTGAATTCATGGAGCCAATCATCTACACTCCATCACCAACATTATATTTTCCGGTGTGCCATAATAGAATCGACTACATTGAGTTGGTGGTCACTAACGAAAAAGAATAATTAGTTGATTTTTCCGGAGCCATAACAACCGCCATCATAGAGATTAATATATAAATAAAATACATACTAAAAAATTGAGCATATCCAAAGCTATGAGCTACAGTCGTTCTCTCCGAACCGTAGGACCTTTCCCAATTTGAATCAGCCCAACACAGAGATTGAGGTTGACCTTGACGTAGGGTATGGCTTTATACACCCCCACAGAGCAGACCTATATATCAAGTTTGATGTTGTCAAGCTCGACGGCACAGATTATTCTGCTAACTCAAATATAAGACTAGTAAACATTTTGTACCGCATCTGTTTTCTCAAATCGAGATCAGAAAGTATGGTGTTGTCATAAACAGAGTAGACTATCCTGGTATTACCTTTACAGCTTTGGCCACAATGAATTTATCTAAGACCGAGGCCTCGTACTACAAAATCAGTGGATTTGAGGCTGGCGATAAAATAATAACTAAGAGCCACACTGTACTGTTTCCGATGCGCCTGTTACCTGGATTCTTCTCACATTACAAAGACATTATGTGGAAGGGTGGTTTAAGAATCACATTTCGAAGAGCCGCCAATGATAATAATGCTTTGATACGGTACAGTACATTAAACTCTACTAGGGCGGCTCTGCCTAATACCCTACCTGACGAAGGCAAATGTCTTATTCAGACTATGAAGCCAAGAATCCCGGTTGTTGAATACGAAGCCAGTTATGCTCTTAAATACAAAGCAGGTATACTAAAAAATCCACAGGTACCTTTACAATTTTATACATATCAATGTGTCCAAAAGCCTGCCACTGGTAGCTATTACGAATTTGATGCTACGAATTCATATTATAGTATACAATATGACATGCCAGATTTTGTGGTGGTGCTGTTTCAGACTGGTCGAGACAACAACCAGCAACAAAATTCAAGTAAGTTCGATAAATGCAATATCAGGAACATATATCTTAAAAACGTCAGAAACGAGGTGTTTCCTAGAGAAAATTATAATTTAGACATGTCCAAGGATGATTTTCTTAAATTATACGAGGCGTACACAGCATACAAAAGAGTCACTACTGGCAATACCGACATGTATTACTCACCCGATGAATTCAAAGCACAGAGACCGATGTTTGTAATCAACACCTCAAATCGCAAGTAGGTTGTAGTTAATGACAGGACAAACATTAAAATAATCTGTGAATTCCATGATACACCACCTGCCGACACCATATGCAGTGTTATTCTTATAGGTCAGAAATCATATGTTTATGATATAAGAAACGAAACAGTCACAGAGCAATTCTAGAAAGCCTCCGCATAATGCATTGTCTTAGTACTAGATACACAAGTTGAGCCTGGTGCCCAATTACAATATTTGGGTTAACATATTAATACTCTGAACTGACTGTCAAATATTTAAGCACAATTGACAGAGTATTACACTAAAGGCAATAAGCTCATATGGGCATCTTGGCTTAGTTTTAAGTGTAGCCAAACCAATGCCAAGAGGGGCATATATTTTACGATCCTATGGACAACAATCTGACAGATGCAGCTTTTGTAAGTGTAGCCAAATCAATCTGAGGGGGGTCATACTTTTCACAGGTAATCCCCGAGGGCTTTTTACTAAAGTCTTGGATTAGACAAGTAGCACACTGTAGGCAAAAAACTTATATAAGCATCTTCACCCTAGTTTTAAGTGTAGCCGAAACCAGTCTGGGGGGTCATACTTTTTATGTCCCAGTAATAGCATAAATTATACTACTCATAAAATAATTAAGGAACGAGAAACTGTACACAGAAATTTGATAATTCTCATGAAACATTCATGTATTACTCTTGTGGTGTGTCAGTCTCAGATAACGAAAGAATACAATGAAAATGAAAGTTAAAGTGTATGTGCCTTTTTACGGGGATTATGTTCCGAAACAAGATTTCAAAGAAAATATGTCACCGTTATTTATTTTGACCTTCCAGCTTGGCGCACTAGGTAAACATTGTTGCATTCAAACTTTAGTGGCATTGCAACCAGTGTTTACATAAATGTAGCCTTTCTACAATGAGTTCTCTTTCGAACATGAAAAAGAAGAGCCATCATTGTAGAGACTTAAACAGAATAGCAGTTTTGATAGGGAAAAGGCGTCAATTCAAAGAAGTGAATTTAGTTTGTGGATTTGTATTGCGTGGGAGACATTTAAAGATGTACCCCTTAATGTCGCGCGAATGCGTCGCGATCCTTTTGAGACGATTCAATCGTGCTTAATTTTTTTATTAATTTGGGGATCACTACAGTTCATTGGCGAAATCACTCTTTTCCAAGTATTTTTTGCGCGTTACACCGCGTCACCAATATATATGCAGATGTGTCAGGTTTATCTGGATTTTTCATTGCACGAAGGCGGTGCGGTTGAAAGTTGTGTTCAACTCTCCTGGCGACGGGTGCATCTTGTGGATCACTTCTAGGGATGCTGCTCTAGGAATCTCAGGTATCTCTTGGAGTCTCTGGTTAAATTCATTCTTCTGGAGGTTAGAAAAAAGCTTGTCTGTTGTTTCAAGTAACCCACAGGAAGATTATCGTGTAAGGACACGTTCTTATGCTGGTTGAATAATAGCAACAAATCTTAATCATCCTTTGGAGATTGAAAATTATTGGAAAACCATTCTCTGATATTGTGCTCATACTGTTTGTGAAATTACAGCACAGAATGATCATTCCTTTTAATAGAGAGTTTATTAATAGTCGAGCAAACAAACTAAGACTATTGAATTTCTGAAATAAATTTAAAGAATGCAGAGGCAACGTTTTGATTAGAGAACCTGCTTCGAATGTCATAACTGTTTTCTTTTGAAGTCAACTGACCAGGTTTATATAAAAGTTATTTGGTCGACAATCCTCGTTTAATAGCCTAGTTTTCAGAATAATTAAATAATATCTCGCCTATAGATAGCAAACTTTCTACATTCATCGTGCCATCATGCATGTTCCTTTTTATATATTATTTTTTTTCATTCAGACCTTGTTTTCAGGCACAAATGGTAATTGTTTTATTTAAAAAATGAATTTATCCTTAAGCCTACATACAGACCAAGAATAGCGCACCTTTCGCGATAATTCAGTAACTTCAGTAACTTGCGAGGTTCTCAATTTTGTAATAGTCCGTAATTCTTCGATTCCTTAATTCACTCCTTCAATAGACATTTCTTTAGATCCGAAAGCGTCATAATACTTGTAGTGTTCCAGTTTTGTGTAATTAATTTCTAAGACCCATATGTATCTACTTATAAAAATACACATGATCGGTTACCATAAAATCAATGAGGGTAAATAATTCTGACGCGTGCAAAAGTGCCATTAGGTGCCTTTCTTCCGTATAGATGTCACAAAATTTCGAAACTAAATCCGCTTTAAGAGCAATAAGAGAACGTTTGAAGATTACCAAAATGTTATTAACAACTCGGAAAGTCTGGATTTCGTCTTTGTTAATTTCCTGTAATTCTGCCTGAATCTGATCTTGATTATGTTTTAGAGCTTGAACAGAGGAGCTAAGGTGATGAATTAAAAAGGAGTTATAAATTGAAAGGCCTGCCGAAAATAAATTCATTAAATTAAAGAAATTCGATCTTTTCCCTCGAGTGCTCCCAGATACATTTTTCCACACCCCATGGCAACTCGGCCGACTATCGCTGGTTTTAAAACGACAAGGGAAGTAAAGCGAAATTTCACGTAAGTATTGCTGAATACGATCATGGGTATCATTTTGAATAGCTGACCACTTAACACAGCCTGAGTGGTTATCAGTCCGAATGTTAATATCAATATGAATATTGGCAGTTGTATATATGTAATCGGAACTGTGAACCATGAGACCTTGTTGTTCGTAAAATAAGCCCAACCCACTTACAAAAATATCCTCATTTTCATTTGCAACTGTATATTGAAAGGTGGGAAGGGTTTTCAGGAATAGAAAAAGACACCTCCAATAAAATTCCGCGATGTCAGCCATGCTTGGTATCTGGAAGGGAGAGAAAAAAAATGTTTGTGACGTGAACAAATTGATCTCAATAAACTGAGAAAAATGAAAAAAACGGTATAGAATACTAACAAAAAAAAATCAAATTAAAATTGCTCAAAGCAAACCATAAACATCCCGGATGTGACCCTAGGAGGTTGCCTTGGTCTGAAACCGTCGGGAAAATAGGGGGGCGTATTTGTCTTTCTTAGGTAAAATGTAAATTCAAAACTGAAACTAACTGGGTTATTGATTTAGAAAACATTTATTGGCTATCTGTGAAGTAAATTTACGGTTCTGAGAATAAAGGGAAAAATATATAAAGCATTGCGTTAAACAGAAAAGAGGAAAAACTACTCTACGTCATGGTATAGCCCGCCGTGGATTTTCTTTGTCACTTAGCATAAATGCTCGTCGCGTAAGAAATTACAGTTGACCCATGACAACTGTAGGCGTCTAAATCCACTCTTTTGAGTTTTAGCCTAATAAGGTAAACAAAACTTCTTTTTATGGTCGCCTTAGGAAAAAAATTGAAACGGAACCGTAAATGAAACATCATGACGCTGGGCTGGGAGAAAAGTATAGGATTTGGCATGGGCAGTCACAATTAGCCGGGTTGATTGTTGTGCGACGATGTCCTCACCCCTACAAATAACCTGGGAATCACGTTCCTTTCGTATGATATTACTTCAACTAAAGTCTATGACGTGTGGGAGATTAAAATATAAACACAATTACTCACTATTACCTACTTTACGAAGATTAACACGAAATTAATCTGTAAGAAGTAATTAATTTCGTTCGGGAAACTTTTGAAAATTCTGAAGGAACAAGAAAAAAATCGCATAAATAAGCCCTTGAAGAGGCTCTTATTAACACCTCGTTTGGAGGCTAGGAATTTCAGTGTCGAAGCCACCTGAGTGTAAAGTTCATCTACAACAAAGAAAGATGTCATCAAATTCTCTCTCTCTCCGAGACTAAAATAGGATATGTTTCTTCCGCTAACTCGAATGTGGAGTAGAAACTGCGCACCAAAGTGGCCTCGCCGATGATAACTGCGAGGGAAATGCAATTCAGCATAAAGCAGGAACTCGAGGAGTCTAGCTAAAGACATCTTTGCAACTCTGCTGGATGTGTTATCTGAGTCGGGGGGGAAAAATAAAAGGGGGAAAGGTATATGGTGGCCGTTCTGGATGGGCGGAGCCCCCCGTGAGTGATGACCAATAACAGGAACGTGTTCTTCCTCTGCGAGGAACACGACGATAGAAACTTAGGACTGGTAACGAGGGAGGCGGTGCCAAGGAGCAAATAGGAAGAGGAAGAGAGTACCTTTCCTGAACTTTTGTTTCTGGATGTACCTGGAGTTCCTCGAGATAAAAAAACGGAGGGAAATAAAAAGAAGGGGAGAAGCTTGCTCGGCGCCCCAGGCCAGTACGAACTCGGTTGCATAACGGCTAGGGAAGTGCGTGGAAGAGTAGCTTGATTATATGTCGTCATAGAACATGTTTTGAATGAAAGGGACAATTGGTTCAGAGTGGGGCTGGGGGTCGTCGGTTCAAGACACATCTACGTTTTGTGTTTTCACCGTAACTCCTTTAACTCTTTTTACTTTAACAGGATTAGTTTGAACAATGCGAGATGAGGTGTTAACATCATCTAACTTTAATGGATTAAGAGTTTGACATGCAACATTAAATGTATCTAGACGGACGGGGGGAATTTCAAATGGGAAAATTTCGTTTGGAGTACCTGCTTGGTCATAAAAGGGGTCTTGAAAGGTAAAAACTGACGCACGATTTCGACATGTAACGGGTTGGGTGGGACCACTGTGCCAATAGTCGCTATCTGACTGGGATATATTTAAAAATTGTACACTTGAAGACATATTTACTCGTTCCATTTCCCTTGGGCAATTATTTTCCAAAACTTTTAACTTTTTACATCTTCGCTGACAACAAATGAAGGCAATAATTAACATACAAATAAAAACTAGTGTTAACGTAATTACTGAACAAATGATGTACGGGTATTGGAAGGATCTTATGACCACTTCCTTGAAGGATAGGGAATTGACGTGAGAGATAAATGCAATTAAAATTAATAAATATAGGAAAAACTGCATCTTGTTGAATTAGGAAACAATTATTGAACCTAAACTTGCTTAAATTACGACAACTGTTATTTTTAGTTATTATTGAAAAAATGAATTACTTTTCAGCCAATAAATGTCAAATCAATAAATTTGATAAATCACATATTCTTACACAAAATAAATTTAACTTAAAATTTTCTCGGGTATTTTAGTTAGTTCTTAGAAACAATGCAATTAGTGCAATGTAAATAGGAATTATTCAAGGAGGGGTCAAGAAGATAAAGTCAAACTGTCGGCCAGGAATAATTTTAACTGAAAATTGATATAAAAAATATCTCGTCAAACGTATGAAACTTCACACCTTGCTTATTATTAGCACAAATTACATGGTCTAAATGAGAACTTGGTTCTCTGCTTAATTTTAGTCGGCTTACGCAGACTTCTTTCTTTATTTAAGGCTAAATGTCACGGGGACATTAACATTTCTCACGTTATTAACTATAATAACGGGTCTTTTCACACACTACCGGTAGGTTTAATATACACAATAGAAAAAACAAATATACACTAAATAACGCTCGTGCCGCACCTTTCGTTGCTTTAATTAACTAAGTGAGCTCACTGACAACATATTTAATTCTTTTTATAACTCATGCATGGATGGAAAAAATGCACATATATTTCAGAGCGTGTTTATAAATAACTTCATATATAAAATATGTAATTGCCTAACAAAATAGTTTTACATCTACGAGAAAACAGCAATGGTGCGTACATTAGGTTTTATACGTTTGGCGAGAAAACGAATTGACGTATTGATACTTTAGGGAAATGGAACGAAAAATAAAATTAAAATAAAATATATAAAAAATTATAAAAATAAGGTCAACACAGAAAGTAAACAATTACGACATGTGCTTTGGGCTACGTATGGGCGGTTACTGGTTCGAAATCTTCCTCTTGAAGAGATACGATATTCGTTTCTTCCTCACCCCCTGAAGGGCGGTGATAGCGTTTTAACCTTTGTACCGCTATTAAATCGGACACAATCTTGCCGCGTTTATTTTCATATTCCACTAAATAGGCATTGCTATTTTCCTTTCTTACTATTACCGCGGGCCCAAAATAAACACCTGAAAAGCACTTAGCCGTTTTTGCCTTCTGAGTGGGGTTATATAATAATACCAATTCACCAGGAGCGTAACTTGTTGCTTGATGACGTCTGTCATAATACTTCTTTTGGGACTCAAATCGTTTACGTAAATTTTCATGAGCCGCGTCTCGTGCCTTCTTTAACCTTTCAAGTTTTTCTGTGTTCGCACTATTTTCGCAGGGATCTGCGTGAAGCATACTTTCCCAGGGTAAACGGGCTTCGGACCCATGCATGAGGTAAAACGGACTAAAACGACTTGAGTCGCCGCGTGTAACATTATACGTAAACACAGCTGGTTGTAGATAGGTAATCCAGTCATCATGTTTTGGGGTTACAAAATGCTTAATTATACTTTGCAAAATACCGATACCTCGTTCCTCTAAACAGGAAGTATTATGGTGATACGCAGTAACAAATTTTAACTGAATACCGAGTTTAGCACTAAGTTCTTTAAATACAGAGGAATTAAATGAACCCCCCTGTCAGAGTTGATAATTTTTGGACATCCAAATCTTAATATTATGTGCTCGTAGAGAAAGTTAGCAGCCGTTTGAGCAGTGGTATCGACAACAGGAGCAGCAATCATATATCGGGTACCAAAGTCCATGCATGATAAAATGTATTTACATTTAGTTGGGCCACTGGGAGGGAACGGTCCCGCGCAATCTATAGCTAGGCGTTCAAAAGGGCGACAGCTTGGAAAGGTCTGGAGTTCGCCATGTGGCAACCCTGTAGGGCGCTTGTTTGTTTGACAAGATAGGCACTGGCGACATTTGTCCTGTATAAAACGTTTCATATAGGCAATATATATGCGATTGAGCGCATTGTAATGTTTTAGTAAATCCTAAATGACCACGACCACACGGGTGAGAATGTAATTGATCTACTACAGTATGACGTAAGGACTTAGGTATACAAAGTAATTTCTTACTTCCCCCAACCATCTTATGGTTCCTGTATAAAAGACCATTTTCCAGCATATAATAAAAAGCCTGTGTTTCGAAGGGGGGTTGGGCGTCATCTGCCCCCTCCAAAACTTTTATGATTTCTGCAAAAAATGAGTCGTCACGCTGGTGTTTTCCCACATCTAGTGATTCATCCTGGAGGAGAAATATACGACGTTCTCCCAATTCTGGCGATTCGTCGTCCGGGGGGTTGGTTGATTCCCTGCTAATAGCGTCGAAAATATTTTGTGTAGATTTACAATAAACGACCGTGAAATCGTATGAATCAAGCTCTGCACTCCACCTCGAGAGCTTCGAGCTCAAATTACGGGTGGTACGCAAGTAACTGACTGCTTTATTATCTATTACAATTTCGAAAGGTTTCCCAATTAAATAAAACCTAAAGGTTTTGAGGGCATACAGAACCGCTGATAGTTCTAGTTCCATGATGGACAATTTCTCTTCCCCTTTTTTGAGTGTTCGACTTACATATGCTACAGGAAGGAAATCATTATTTGCATTTGGCTGTGGTAAAATAGCACCAAGGCCTTTCAGACTTGCATCACAGTGGACGCGTGTTTCTTTAGAAGGGTCATAGGGTAGCAAAACTGGAGCAGTTATTAAAGCGTGTTTTAAGTTTGTAAAAGCTGTTTCTTGGTCCTCCCCCCATACAAATTTATTCCCTTTGCCCAAAAGGGACTAGAGAGATTGGGCCTTCTCTGAAAAGGATGGGACGTATCTACGGACATATGAACATAAACCTAAAAATCGTTTAACTTGTCTTGTGGTGGAAGGGGTGCGGTAAGTCTTAATGGAAGAAATAATACGGTCACTCAAGCGTAGGCCATAACGCCCCACCAAATGTCCAAGGGCGAGTATCTTAAAATAACCAAATTTACATTTGTGTGGAGAAATTTTCAAGCAAGCGTTTTGTAGACACTGAAACAATTTTTCCAGATGTTGTCAACATTTCATTAAAGGTATGGCCCCAGGTAAATAAATCATCCATATAAAAGGCGAAGTTATCACTTTGCATTCCGCTACACGCCAATTGAAATGTTCGATTCATCGCTGCTGGAGAAGTAATATGACCCTGACATAAAACATTAAATTCAAAATGACCTAGGTTTGGAATAGAGAAGGCTGTGTACTGTTTACTGTCTTCGGTTAATGGTATCTGAAACAATCCTGAACGTAAATCTGCACTAGAATAGTACTGCTTTCCGCCCATATCGTGCAAGATAGACTGAATCGAAGGCATGGCCATCGCATCGAACACAGAGCGTTTATTCAAAAAGCGACCGTCTTGAATAAAACGGTAACTTCTGTCACGCTTTTTCACAAGAATAACTGGTGAGTTATAAGGACTTGTACTATCCCGGATTATTCCCTGTTTTTTCAAAGTCTCTATTTGTTTCTTTATCTCTGTTCGCAAATGTACAGGGATCGGATATTGCTGCTTATGGAACGGCGTAGGATCAGAAAGCTTTATCCTATGTTTGTAATTCGTGGCAAGGCCCATATCATTCTCGGACCAACTGAAAACATTTTTGTATTTTAACAAAAGCTCTAAAAGTTGATTTTTCTCATGTTCCTCCAATTGAGGATTAATGTCAAATTTGGATATATCCACTTGTGGGATATCGTCGTTTTCTGATTCTTCCTTTGTTAAATTAACTGTTACAGAACCATTTTCCTGATCCACCGTTGCCAACTCACAAGATTCTGCGCCACCGATCCGAGTACCTTTGCGAATTACAATTCTATAATTCAAAGGGTTGGATACCCAAACAAGTTGTGTAGCAGGGTTGAGTATCCACCTTGGTACCATTATGCCAGATTTAGCCTGAAAATTTTCATCCGGCTCAAGTAAAGGTAAATTCTGATTTTCTGTGTTGACTAATTTTAAAGGAATGCACAAATGTGATCTTGGTTTCACAACAATTCGTTTAGAAGCCACATATTCAGGTTCAACTGTATGTACCAGCAAACCTGCCAATTTAACGGAAACATCAAAAGCTTTCTTCGAATCAAACCGAATGCGGTTGCGCGGGGGAGTGCCAAATCTGCTCAAAGCCAATTTATTGCTTTCAAAATCTAAATTTGCATTTTGGGCTTTGAGAAAATCATTACCAAGGATGGTGTTATGACCAAAATCTTGTACCACCCTGAAGGGGTGCCTAAATGTAAATCCATTTAGAGAAAAATCTAAAAGTACAATTTATTTAATTGTTAAACAATTATTCGTGACACCTTTAACTGGAGTGTTGATTTTAAAACTCCTAGCATGGGCAGGAATACCCTTATCACTTGTTACACTTATTTGGCTCCCACAATCGACAATAAACCTTTGACGTTCCCCATTTACATTGGCATGTACATAAATGAGATCTTCAGACGGGAAAGTAGAGACTAAAATCTTTTTACTGCCCGCAGGTATGTCTCCATTACTTGCGGTTAATTGGCGTTTAAATCTTCTGGATTTTGAAGACAAAATTCTTGGTGGTGATTAGGAAAACAACATTTATAACAAAGTTGTGGGCCACGCCGGTCACCTTGATCGGGACGACCGCGGGGGGCTGGTGAACCTCGCAACCGGCCACGCTGAAAATTGGAACGATTCTGCAACCGGCCGTTGTTTGAACGATAGCCTCTACTTCCCCTGCCCTGAAAGCCTCGTCTGTTGTTTAAACCACGATTGTGATTAAAATTACCCCTTTGAAAATTTTGGCCTACAGTTTGAAAATTTTCGTGATCATGTGACTGTATAACTTCCTCGACTTTTAACGCTAGGTTGCTAACCTGCTTAGCCAAAGCTTCTACAGTGGATGGTTCTGAAGTTGGGAGAGACGTTTGTTGACTTTTGACAAGGTCCAATTCAGCTTGCAAGGCTTGCAGCTGATTAGTCATGTCTTGATTAGCCCGAGGTGCTGATTCCGGAGCAACCGCCGTAGTGCTAACTACGGGGTTCTGGTGAGGAATGCGCAACTCAGCAGGAGACGGAAAAAGAGTTACCTTCTGAGCCGAATGCAAGAGCTCTTGCACCGTTCTACGGCGCATAAGGAACTTTGCTTTTTCATATTCCTTGAGGTCTTTCAAAAGCTCCGGAACTGAATTATATTGTTTTTTGTATATCTCTCTGATAAATTCCGGTTGAAGACCTGCGTTTATGTATTTAAGCTGCTTATTCACAGCCATGTTAGGGTCCATCTTAAACAAGAGGGCCTGCTTGTCCCTAACATAAGATGATACCAGTTCATCGTCCCTGTGGAACCGATATCTGATCTGCTCCTCGATCTGCAGCTGATCAAGGGAGCCTGTGAATTCTTCAATAAGTTTTTTCTTGACGTCCTCATAGCTGACTAAATTGACGCCTGGTTGCTGGCTAATTGCATTAAACCAGCGGAGGGCTGCCCCACATAACAACGCCGGGAATAATTGTCGTTTTTTCGTCTCCTCCCAATTGTTCATAATCGCCGCACTTTCGAAGCGATCTATGAATTTAGTAACATCCTCCCCCGAGGCACCCTGAAACTGAATGCTCTCGAACAGGAAGGGATGAACAAAAGGTAGTTGAGCCATGGTGGGTGGGTCCACAAGAACTGTGGGACGATTATCAATTTGAAAGTTAGCCTGCGCGCGTGCACGACTTCTAGTTAATGGAGGACTTCTAATTGGGGTGGAAGAGGCACAAGGTAGGTCCTCCACATCAAAAGACGGACCAACAGCATTATTGGCGAGAATGATGAGCCTATCCAATGTGGTATCAAGCTCGTCCTCCAACTCTATAAATGACATAAGGCATTACTAACAATGGTGACGTACCTTATTTTAAAAAAATATAACCCCCATTAGAAAAAAAATTCCGCGAAGAAAGAAGTCTAACATGATATTAATGAATTTCAATTTTCATTTATTTCAGAGTGAAATAAATGAAAAAATTCCACAGCCTACCCTTTCAATTTTCATGTCTGTTTAGGAAAAGAAGGCATGGCGCTTTTCATTTCCAAAAGAACCACGTTGCTCTAATTTTTCATCACATTTCCGTAAAAATGGATGAAAAGCCCACCCATCTCAAACCACGTAGTGTTCCAACCTGAACGCGGGGATCTTAAATAGAGATGTAACTTGCACCTCCCGATTAATACTTGTTGATGGTAGAGACAGTCCTGAACGGGCAGGTACAAATATCTAACTTATCATTAAAATAGACTCATGATTCGTTTTAGACTGAAGTGAGCAATGCGAATGGCAGAATGGGGTGTAGACTAGCTTACCCTGTTCGGTTAAGAAATAAGACCAGTAGCTCCTGCTTCTCCGATGATTCCAGATTAAAAGACCTCGTGTCGCTCTCATGCGCACCTATTTAAACCCTCGCTTGGCCTCTCGTCACCTCTTGCCAAAGGCTAGTGTTCTTACCATTTCCTGTTAAAGGCTTACCCAACACGTTTCTGAGCAGGAGCTGACAAGGTCTGCCAGGGTCAATATTTCTTAATCGAACGGGTATGGTACGATATCTGGAAAGACTTCATACAATTCACATTTTGAAATTGTAGCGTGAAAACATGAACGAGGGGTGTCGTGAAAGACAGCAGATTAACTGCCTATGCAAATTATCCTAGGGGTGGAAATGCTATATGAGAATTCTCTTAACCGAGGAAACCCACCTTTCGTTCACTTTAAGTACTGCTACCCCCCCCCCTTAGAAAAATCCTGGGGGTGGCCTTGATTAAGCAATTAACGTCCAATTATAAACATGCATACTATATTGGTAAAAAAAAAGATCTGCATGCGAGGTTTAAACGAATGGGAACTAATTACAGTCTACTAAATAGTATTCTGGGAATCACTTTGCAAACATTTATTATTAAGATGGCAAACCAACTACGTTCATCGCCTCTCACCTCTCTAAGTTCACCTTAAAATTTTCTTCACGAATGTAGTTGCAAGTGGTTCTCAGTCGTAGTAAAATTAGGAAAATGCAAAGTTTCGTTGTATAGAAATTAAGAAAATTTAAATTCTTACTATTCCATTACCTATGAAGATTGTGCTTTTAAATGCCTTGCAGCATTATAATTTGCTCTGTACTATGAACACAGAATTACCAATTAACATTATCACATATTAAAAATATACCTTCTTTATTCTAAAGAAGAAAAGTGTTCTTTAATAAATTTACAACAATCTATAATAGTGTAATTATTCCTTTTAACAACTCCATTTCTTTTGGATAAGACGATGTGAGGATCACCTGCCTCCCAAAGGGAATGCCTGTGATGATTTTTGTAATCGATAAAAGCATGAATAAAGTTTACTCCAGCAACAGCCCCCCCCCCAAGCGGACGGGCAAAACTACGCCTCTGGGTCACAGCCTTTCACTCTAGAACTATTTCTCCTTGTAATCTAATATTTGGAATACAAGTCTTCCAGGCATGACTGAAACATCGTACCACATTTCATTCACATCCAAATCTAGGAACCTGGTGGCCCTGGTTGATCTGACATGGAATGATACTTTTGTAATTTATCACGTTACTTCTTCTGCCTTTACACCCCTGTGTTGTATCCGCTCTCAACATTCTACATTTGCTCCCTGCTCGCTTTTATTTGCCGGGTTATAAATTTTATGGCTGATAGATTGCTTTGAACTGTTGGTCTAGAAACGTATGAATCCTGTATATTTTATGCTTTTATAGATGGGTTTCAGTAAGATGGCGTTACACTTGCTGTAATTGAACTTGGAACACTTACTTGTAGTTATTTATGCACAAAGATATAATACATTAATTGAAACATTTTTCTTCAAAAAATGTATCCATAAAAAGAATGCAAAATTGCTTTGCATTTATTTATTTTTAAAATTTGTGTGATTGAATTTGACAAATTTCACAGGGCTATCGAAGATACTACATGTTCTCAACACATCCGTCATTGTTACTTGAATGGTGATGCTATAGTATGTGAAGAATATACTGGGTCATTATATACAGCAGATCTATATTGTTGCAGCATGAACTCCTACCATACAAGGTAAACAATAAATATTTTACATATTACTAGGTGGAAGTATTGTTATTGGAAGACTTGCAATGACCAGTGTTTTCTATTAATTTTTCTTGCATATATTTTATTCGCTTTTATGATTGTCATTATTTATATGTTGTTCTTCACACTCTCAGTTTACTTTGGTGAACATTATAACGATTTCATACAACCTCCACTCGTACACCCAACGATATGTCTACACTATCTCTACTGAAAGGAGTCCAGAAAGCTTTGTCCTGTAATTCTTAGTCAGCTTCGTGACTGGCATCGAGGACTGTGCCGTTATCTATGGCACGTTCTTTGCATGCAGCATCGAAAGGATTCTCACCTATATCACCTCTTGCTACTTAAGTTTGATACTGGGGTCAAATTATTGGTACCCTTCGATATACATTTCAAACAGCAGATTATTGATAATGTCATTTATGAGTCTTTTACCTTCAGCAACGTTCCAAAAATGAGAGTAGAGTATTGATGATATTAATCAGGTAGCTAATGCCATTTTTTTTATCACTGATGATACAATATGTTAGTTTTGCACTTCTCATGTTCCTGATACCAACGGTATTGTTCCGCAGGTTACATTGCTAGCATTCTCTTCGCCCGCGGTTCCCAACAAGCGGTCCAGGGTTTCTTCGCATCATCAACTCACGCATATTCTTTAGATACAGAGGTGTATTGATCGATTATATCGGTTTCCTTCTCGTTCCATATGTTCTATATGATATTTTATTGTTTCCCTCAAGTCCTCGAGTGGACTGTTTTGCGTGGAAACATTGAAACTTCGATATTTTCGGGTAACGAGCTCCTACAGCATCGTTGTGCCAAGTTCCGTATCTTTTAAGGACACGCGTATGGATACAAATTCCCCAGATAATTTTGAAATATATGTTTTCGAAAATTTTCAATCAGTGACTGAGGTCACCCTTCAGAGAACTCCTCCGACTTAACACCTTGAATCAACTGTTGTTAGTTCCTCTCGAAGGGCTTGGGAAACACTCCTCGTACACGCACTCCCGCGTTTCAGTTTTGGATTTGTTATTATTTTTCTCATTTTTATGAATTGTGTAATACAATTAAATATTATAAAATAATAAAATTACTTTAACAAATAGATTTATTGTAATTTATATGCTCTGAAACAATTACAATTTCGACTTGAGAAATCATTTTGCTTTTGGTTAAAATTTATCCAGTGTCCTGGCGGAGAGCGCTCATCTTACCTTCTATTTCTTCCTCGTCTTTAGCAATTGCATAATACAATACAAATTTCAAACGTAATAAAATTACTTTAATGAGTGAAGCTATTATTTACATGGTTTAAAACAATATAATTGGAATTTGAGAAGCAATTTTTGCTTGAGTGTAAAATTTAGTAAGCGTGTCCTTGCGTTCTAGCTATGAACGTTTCTTGCCAGGTTAAACCAGCTATTTTCTTCTCCAAGGTACTCTATGATCCAAATCAGAATATCGCCGCCTGCATTTTCGAGAAAATTCACAGTTATTTCTGAACTCGAATACAAACCAAACACTTAGCTCCCATCGTCTTTTGTGCTACATAAATATCTTCTGGTTATGCGACCTAATTGAATCGGATTTTTAAAAGCGGTAGTTCGTAGTATAATATGTTGGGGTGGCAACGATTTGAGTTTTAATGAAATGTGAATACTAGAGGTCTTGTTGACCAACCTAGCCAACCAGACAATAGCGGTGGCGCCGAGAGTTATGACGTCGCAGGAGAAGGTGCTGCGCGCACCTCGTACTACAGGCTGCTGTGTTTCTTATCGAGCTGGATAGGTCGCTTTCCCACTCCCCACTTTCCTTGCCGGCATGTAAGGCAGCCACCGTAAGAGCAGACAAGAACTATAGACACTGGTGTATGTTGGTATTTGAGAATGTTTCGACCAGAAACCACGGTCCATTTGTTCAATTTCTGTATCGTTTCACTAGGTAGTCATGTACTTTCAAATTCTAGTTCATTTTGTATTTAATTTTGCATTTGGGCATTCTTCTGTTGTTAGTTTATCGATATCCATTAACCAAAAATATATTTTAAAAAATCGAAGGTCAACAGTTGGAACCGTTAGCTAATCAAGAAAAGAATCTTTCATATGAAATAACGTTACCCAAAATTGATAATTTTTCAATTTTGATTATATACTAAGAAGATTGTTAATTTTGTTTTTGTAATTTCCGTCGTTCGGTCTCCGTGGCATGTCAACCACAACAAAACAAAATCGTCTTCATTCGAGCAAGATATAGTATGTACGACATGAATTATAATCCATGTCTACCAATGCAGTCATCGCAAACATGTTTCAGTTTCCTGTGGTCATGGGAAACAGGCATTAAAATTTACATTAATACGTACTAAGTGTTTGGGAATATTTCAATAAGTTTGAGTCAACTATAGCTCTAGTCTAATCTTACGGCAGGCGGCCCTTCTGCTGGCAAGGGATGTGGGATCGGGGAATACGCATCAGACCAGCCAGAAAACAGCGGTGGTGCCGAGAGTTACGACGTCGAGGGAAAAGGTGCTGCCCCAACCTCGTTCTACAGGATAAAGTGTTTCTCATTTCGCTAGATTGGTAGCTTCTTCGCTACCCACTTCCCTTGCCAGCATATAGGGCGCCCGCCGTAAGACTGGACGAGAGCTATAGAAGCAGTAAAACCCTTCTAGTGACACTACATATTTTTTTTCTAAAATCACGTCGTTAAACCCCACAACGAACTTTCCAAGACATTAATAGAGGAGTTTTTCTTCGTGTGCAAAGATTGGTATGTCCAACCCATCGCAAAATTTCATAAATTTTTAGTATTCGAGCGGGTACCCGTTCATTGCTTACTTCCAACTCATTATTGCCAATAAAAAGTGTTTAAAATGTTTAAGTAAATTTTCTCATTTGAAATCAGAAATTGTGAACACTCTATCTCCCGGACAATACTTACATTTTGATATTCAACTTTTACCTGGAAAATTACACTAATGGTAATGAACACCGTCTTCTACTACTACTATCTTGCCATGAGTTTGAATCATAGCGTTGACGGTTTTCTCTCAATTACTTTCTCCTCGTCTTACTTTTGCTGCATTATTTATTTGAATAGTTGTACTTCTCTGTAGTAACGAACTTTCACAAAAGCGTTTCAAAGACGTGTAAAATTTCTACATTACATTTCGCAATTTACATGACTAGAAAATAATCATAAAAACAAATTAGAACATATACGCCAAGGAGCAGTATATATTAGCAGGGTACACCTGTTTCTGAATTTGGGGTAGAACCTAGAGTCCATTAATTACAAGGCAAAAACTTTAGCACAACGGAATCTGACAACACTGCTATGCTATCTTGAAATAATACATAGCCTATGAGTACAACATGTCGATAAGCATTTAAAGTAAAAACATATTACTGTAATTAGAATAAATTAAAGTTTGTAAAGAAAACTATTCAAGAATGTCATTTATCAAAAACGTTCTTCCTGTAATTATAAAAATGTTTCAAGTTAAAATACTAGTTTTCGTGCCAACTGGAAGAAATGTATTTCACCATTGTGATTAGTTACAATAGCCACACTAAGTTTTCCATGAAGGAGAAGAACAAAAAGAAAAATGTAAGGCGAAGTAATTTCAATAACCAGGATTTTACAAATATTATTTTCTATAGTCGTGTAATGTTCGACAGATTTGTTATAATATTACAAACATAAATATTTTATTCCACCATGAAATTTCGGATTGGAATAACAACGTGTATGAGTAAGTAAAATGGTTCATTGCTGTGCTATTTTATCGAAATTTAGTGTGAACACTAACTTGTCGATGTCATCCTTGTTTGTGGGACTTCCCCAATTCATCGTGTGTTTTTTCCATGGCACTTTAAAAGAAAACTTTAGAACTTGCAGCTAACTTCATTCAAAGTATTTCCCTTTCATATACATTAATTTGTTTCTGGTATTTATATCTCATTTTAATAATTGGTTTTTAAATATTAAAATAAACAGTTATTACACCCTTGCAGTTTTGAAGAGATTTGTGTATTAATGCCTTTCACAAGCTCCGTTCAAAGTACACACTATGTACTAACGTGTAACGCTATAGCGTGGGGTTTCTAATAACTTAGAACTTAACAGTAACTCTTCAACTAAAAAGCATTGTTTCGTGTCATGACATATGTTTATTATCTTAGACTTACACTATAGTACCTAAGCGTACCTAAGTACTGATTGCTAGCTTCATGGCCATATCCTGATTATAGCTAATAGGCAAGTTCTAAGTGGAAAGACCACTTAGTAAAAATGGGTCTTACCCTCCAAGATAGCAGCGGCGTCAGGCAGGGCGGCCTCTCGTCGTCACACAAGTCGGCAGGACACAGACCCAGAACCTCGTTTTGCAAGAAGTATATATTCACAATACGACCTTGTCTTCGTCCTCAACCCAGCTCTTAGTGCTCCCAACCTTGTGGCTATTTTCGTAATCTGTCCTTTTGGCCTTGCTGGCCCTGACGGAGGTTTTCTTGTGGTTAGGATGCCTTGAGGCCTGTCGTCAGGGCCAAGGTCTTGGCCTTGTTTATTTTTACTAAACCACCTCAACTTCCTGTTGGTCGCCTTTACGGTAACCTTGCCCTTGACTAAGAAGAAGGGGGGGAGGAAGGGCCTTGTCTTTATCACACGCGTCAAGGATGAGACAAGTGTATGTGACGTAAGTCCTTACTTCCTGCTTGAGTTTTGTTTTTACACTTCCTTAGAGGCAACGCCCTTTTATGCAGCACAATGAGCTGTACGTTACATAACGCCCCTCCTTATCTTAGATGGCCCCCATCTAAGCTAAGTATTGACATGCCCTGTATATAATGTATGTGGCAGTCAAAGCTAAAATTAAAATTGAGAATATATATATATATATGGATATCATGGATATGGCCTTTGAAGTACTGGCTACATTTGATATGATTACAATAATATATTGGCCTTTTGTCTGGCTAGTAATGTCCTTTAGATAGGTATCACTTTTCACTTCACTTATGGTAGTTCTTGCGCGAAGGTCTCTTGGATGCAGTGCGCAGGTCATAGTTGATGTTCTCAGCCGAAGGGGAGAATGTGGTGCTCCGTAGTTGAGTCCATCAAGTTGAAGATTCTTGTAGAGTCAGGGAAGTCCTCTCAGGGATGACTTGTCCCGGGCCCTGGTCATCTTGGAGAGTAAAGATGTCCATACTCTGAAACTTATGTGTCATTAGTAAAGTGAAGTTTATTCTAGAATACTTTCATAAATGGGACATTTCGGTGCTTCATAAGATGGAGCTCTCATGGTATTTGTTTTCATGCCCACCGGAACGGAGGTAGGTTTCAATGGCTTCGATTTTCTGCAATGGACCTTGTATAGGATCCATGCTATGATAAGGAAGACTATACCAGTCATAATGCTCAACCAGGCATGAGTAGGGACTAGTGATATTGGGTCTCCATTCAAGTGTTGTATCTGAGGACTGACCATGGTGCATGCAGGTTTGTCAATTAATTCGGTTGTACATTCATAGTTAGTGATGTTTGTGGATTGATAATTTATCCAGTGGATAGGAATAAAATTAGAGATTTGGGCTCTTGACTGATTGGGTAAAATGCAAGGAAATTGTGCTTGATAACACCTAGAAAAGACGCAGAGTGTACATTGACAACCAAGTTGTACAACTAATGTGCCATAGGGAGAGTTCCTCTTGAAGCTAAATAAGATGCTTTCACATTTCACGCTGATCTCTTCATCCATTGGCGAGAGTACTAAATAAGTGGAAACATTTAGTAATACAGGTAGATTAACCATCGAGTCAGTGTGACAGTGTAGGGGACAGTTTCGTACGACAGAAGGTACATTCTCGCTAATAATTGATCTAACACATTGGTGTTCTGTAGTAACTACATTCCTAATCGGAGAGATGAAGCATAACGTGTCTGTGGTTAAGGTACATAAATGATCGAAATAGGTTTGATCGATTTCATCGAAAATAACTGTATCCTTTACTATTTGCACTTGACATATTTGATCGTTATGCTGGAAGGGCAGGGGTTTTAGATCAAATATCCTAATTCTGGAACGTCGTTGGATTAGCGGTATTTTCAATGCAATGAGGGCATATGTGGGCCCAATAGTGCATTCGAGTATAGGTGTGTTGTAATACTGTCCGAGGTTATCAGAAGGTATGGCTAGAGTATAGTTATAATTCCGTAATTTACTGGTGAGAGCTTGAATATGTTGTAACAGAATGTGAAATGGTAACAGAGCAGGATGAATCTTCCTATTCTGACAAGCGGAAATTAACATAGTTAGCATTTGGGGATGAATGTTTAGTGCAAGCTCCTTAATATCTATCCAGTCACCGGCAGGGAATTGCCGTATTCTGGTTTGGATTCTGTTGATATCTGGATCTTTCAGGAAAAGTGAACGAATGTGAGTTTTGGAAGCTAAGAAATAACTCCATCCTTGTAATGCGGGATCAGTAGCAATCGTGGTATTTCCTAAAGAAAAGGGTAAATTTTCCCAATCAACAATCTCAGTAAAGGCTGCATTGTACTGTAAACGGTACAGCAGAGGAACAGAAGTTGTATATAAGATAGGGGGATCTATTTCTGTCATATAAATTCCCGGGGTGACAAAGGTTTTCATTGATAAGCCATTAATTGGTATAAATGAATGTACTAAGATTGTCAGCACGGCTAGTCATGCTGTCATGCTCATGTGTATCGGGTTATGCGCTGGTGTAAACGTACGTGGTAGAGGTCGTGGTGTTTTGGGGGGTTTGGGTGTCAGTTGCACCTTGTCATTATGAAATAGTACACTTGTAGAAGCAGTTGGGGCTTTCTGATTAGGTTTGTGTTGGCAACAAGTTTCCTTATATTTCTTGATTATCCAAATTAAAAACACAAGAACTAATATTAAAATCATTATAACTATTGAGTAATCAATGATTGTATGGAATACTTCCTGTGAGGGTTCCAGTGCTTCTGAGGGTTGGACTTGTTTAAGAGCAATTAACTGTGTGGCCAATAAGCGATATTTGTATATCAACCATGCTGCGATTAGAGTGAGTGCTACATTCCAAATTAGACTAAACGAAATTTTGGAAAGGTTTCCCTTATAGATGTCGTTGTCTAAATCGTCCAAATCGTCAATTAATTCATTATTTTCCTCAGGCGGTTCTGTTTGAGTTGTTATCTTTAGAAATGGTATTTTTGTGGGCCACTTTGCATCTAGGCAGTCGTTGAAATGGTTAAACTCGGCTGCCTTACTACCAGAAAATAATACATCTATTTTCATCGTCGGTATTTTGCCCCACGAGGCTGGCAGAAAATGATAACTATGCAGCTCGTCGCTCGTTTCACTAGAGCAGGGGAAAGTTCTAGGAATATGAGTTTCGTCTGTAATTGACAATGAGCAATTACATGGCAGAGTGACTTCCAAAGCTCCGGGTTCAGTTTTGTAAGTGTCGATTATGATGTCATTGCCGTTGCATTCTCCTTTAATCTTGGGCGGTGGGTTGGTGATTACGTAATGATCCTGCGATACTTCCGTCACGATTACGTTACTTCCTTCGTAACATTGATACATGCAATGGCCAGCTAACTCACTAATAGTCGCTCCTTGGCGGATCTTTTGTGCACAAGAAGAACCCAAAGTGGCATCGTGACCGAATCGAGGTAAGTAACACATTGGCGAATTGTGTGGGTCGCAGGTGGCCAAAAAAATGTCCCTGACAGGAGTCGAACCGAAGTTGGACTTGTTGCCGAGTATAATGGCGGATGGATAATGTTGCAAGTGCTATTTAGCCAACGAAATGGAACCGTAAGAAATTCTTCTAGGATAGGGTTTTCACCTATTTTCGTGATCGGAATTTTTAATGTGACTACTACTTGTTTAGGTGAAAACAAGCAATGAGCTAATGGCACTGTATAGTATTTCATTAGATTAGTAGTAGGTATAGCTAACTGATATCCCTTTACTGCTAAGGTGAATTTTAGTTGTTTCAGGTCTCGTTTTAATGTTTGAGGTCTGATTAGATATAACGGAATTTTGTTTGCGAAACATGACGTTCTTAATTCTCGTATCTCGGAATTAATCATAGAGCTTAACAAGAGCTGATGCAATAATAGAGATCTTAAAGCCATTATATTCAAGTTTTGAGTCGTCCTATTGGTGATTTTGGCCAATTCTGTCAATTTATTTCCAAAACTAGTTTTTAGTAAATTTACTTGAGTTTCAACAGTAATCAACGTGTCGTTTGTCTGTTGAATTAAATCACGAATTTGCGTTTTTAATAAGTGTACTTTCTGATGTTCATTTTTGAGACTAGACGTGACCTTATGTATTTCAGCGTTAAGAGTGTGTTCATTCACCAAACGTTCATGGAATTGGTTCTCACTCAAAATTCCGCAGCACCAGTTAGCAAAGTTTCCAATGAAATTTAGTCCAAGTCCACGTTTAGCTCTGGAATACTCCTCAGGAGGTGGAGGAAATTCAACATATGTATTATTCAAATGAACACTAAATAAGTGTTGAAATTCACTTACCATTTTGTCCAAGGAATGAAATATTTCTACCTCGTGGTTTGTTTCCACGTAATTTACCTTATCCCTTTTAGCGAAGTTCATCATAGAATAGTCAACAATATCTTGATCGGGTAGAGACTCCATGTAGGTAAGGGGGACGCTTCCTTCATAGAGGATGACCTTGGGTAGTTGGCGCCAGTAAGCTCCAGGCATGAGCCTAATGGTTGGGATGGTCCAAACATCATCCAAAAATAAAATTAGGTATACCAAAAGCATCTTGAATATCTGAAACTAGAGATAGCATAAGTGCCCATACTATACACTTATATATCTCCCCTGGGAATTATTGCTTCGACCCGAAGCAATTAAAACACGTAACATAAGTTGTGACCTAGACAATAGCCAGACATTGTAGGGTTGAAGGAAAGCATGTTGAAAATTCTATGGGTTGTAAATAAACGCTAAACGACACTCGGTTGCAAAACTAAACAACAATAACTAATAGTATTATTAATAATAATAAAAATAATAATAATAATACTCAGAAGAATATATGATAATATTGGTACGAGACATTACAACAGTGGCAAAGGTTGAACACCTACAGTAATAACTTTGCCAATAATGATAACAATATAATAATAATAAAAAAAAATAATAATGAGAAAAAAATATATATAGGTAGATATAATATGAGTACTTCAGCCAGGTCGAATATGACCGCGAACATAACTAGTTGTACAAATACTCATATGTATATACACAAGAAATGAACTACGGTTCGTATAAGCCTACCCTAGCTTCAAGGTAGACAGGCCAGTAATGCAATGACCCATTTGTAGTATCGAGGCAGGTATGAAGAGTCCATAGATCTCCTGCCACCTGAACAATGGACCCAATGTAATTCCGTAGCTCTATAGCTCTCTCTTCGAGCCAGGTTGTCCGTGACTCGGAAGTCACCAGTCTACGTAGACCCTCACGTAGGAATGTAATAATGTCATGGACAACATAAAGAAAAGCCGCAGAGTCCCGTGGTAGGACTGCGGGCAGGATATCAATGCCCTCATCTATGTGCACATTTTCCACTGTTACAAAGGCCTGTACGAAATCGATATGCATAAAGGTAAAAATTAATAATTCGATTTCCTCATCATGGCCTATTGGCATAAAAGCGTCTTGAATATCCATCATGGTTGGTGAATACAAATGTAAAGGTAAATTGGGAACTTCTGGAAGTATGCCCCGGGCAAATTCATCGTCATTCACAAGAATTGATATATTATCCATTGAGTCATCCGAGATGGACATGTCATCAGGAAAAGCATGAACAAGAACAGTCGAAAGGCTAGAAATAGAATCTTGACTGCTCTCGTCAATGTGAATGGGAACGGTATCAGAACTCATGTTAGTAAGCATATAAATCCAATGTTTGGAAGGAAACGTTGAACTCACAATCAAAATGGAATTCCAAGTGATAGAGCTGGTAACATCTAAAAATGAACGTTTGAATACATAAAAGGGAATCCTCAAGAAAGGCGTTCTTTCTCTCAACTGTAACTGCGCAAGCGTTGACAAACTTTACAAATAACAATAGCTCTGAAAAAACTACTTGCTCACACACGGAGTCTCTAATATTTCCAACACTTGGAATTTCGAAAATTTCTGTGCTCAATCGAAATAACCAATGGTCAACATTAATTGCCATACTGCATCATTAAGACCAAGTTAAATTAAAACGTGATAAAACTTGTGTACCCCCTAAAAAGAAATGTTGTTTATCTACAGGTAAGAATATAATATAGAGATAGGCCTACTAACAATACAACTGGACGTAGACGACGCTTTCTTTGTTGACGCAATAAAACTATTACATATCTATAATCTGTGTTAAAATTGCCTTTCACATTTTTACTTCATGAATGCTTAAGTAAGTTCCGAGAGCAGTAGTTACTCCAAGGGGGAACGTTCTTTTGGCGCCTCTGTAGCTAAGAGGGTATCCAACTGTTGCAAAAGTTGCAATACTTCCGTGTTACTTTTATCGCCGATGCTAATCGGAAAATTCCTATATATACCAGCTTTCATATGAATGCGTATAAAATTACGGGCAATTTCAGTGCAATCCGTGAAGAATTTGTCGGCCGACTGAGTTTTAAATAACACTGAAAGATATTTGTTAATTGTTTCTACTTTAACTGGTTCAAGAACTCTCGATGGAGAAACGTTTAGCTGCGAAGCTATTCCTTGAATGATGGATTGAAATTGGGGCCCAGCAGGAGTAATTACTAATTCTAATCCTTCTATTACAATTTTGCCCAGGTAACCGTTAGACATAGATAAATATATATTAAAAGAGTTAAAATAATAGTAACAATAATGGGTAGATAGAAAGAGAGAAAAAAAATGCTAAAACAGCGTAAGCGCGATGATTAGCCAACTGGCGTGCTTTCGTGTCTTATGAAGGCGAAGCGTATATACGCGTAGCGTAAGGCACAAAATAGAACTGTTTTCCTACCTTCCTAAGAAAGTCTCTTATTTATGGCAACTGAAAAAAAAAACATTTATTTTTGTGACTATAATGCATATGGCATTTTATAGTAGATTTGTATATCTGTAATTTGGGCTACTATAACCGAATAAAACAAGTTTAAGAAACAATCGTGTGCTATTTTATTCTGGGAGTTTAATAAGAGAATTAGATAGGGAAGTCGACTCGTATAGGTCTTTCTTGTAGTGATAAGAATAGAAGCAGACCGCAACTCGGTTGATAGATAACACGCGGAGCCTGGGATAAGAGCCTATCGCCACGGCACGAGGAAGTTGTCAGGAAGCGAGTTGCATGCATATGTTGTTTGTCTAGACAGTTGAGATCTCCTAAGCGAAATAACAAATATATATATACTGCCCTTTGAAATGAATTTCTCCTGAATGCGATGAAAAGTAGCAACTACTTGCCTGGTAATCAAAAGAACCATGTTCGAAACTAAACCCTTTTTATATACTATATGCGTCTACTATATTTAAATACGTTTTTAATCGGCGTCCCGATTAACCTTGGTGCATAAAATAACTTGCTTTACTGTGAAAGACCTGATCGTGGCCAGTATTGCTTGAAGCGAGAAATGTTCACACGTAGTGTTTTCTTTCCCTTCACTCGTTCCACATCATAAACATTCTTTCCTCTGACATTTGTAATTGAAAATGGACCATCATATTTACGTCGTAACTTGTCGGAAAGTCCTTTTTGTTTTGCAGGCATGTAAACCATAACAAGGTCACCTACAACAAATGATGGTTCTTGACGGTTATTGTCGTACCGATGTTTTGAGTTCTGGTGCCGTTTACTGTGCAGTTCTTTGGCTATATCACGAATGGTTCGTGCATGTTTCCGAAAATTTTCAGAGAATGAGTCTACAGGATTTGAATTCAATCCTATTTCTAGTGGAAAATTTGGTTTACGACCATACATGATTTCGTAGGGAGATAAACCTGATAATCCTTCTAAGGGACTACAGTTGTAAGCATATACTGCAAGATTCAGATAAGACGCCCAGTCTTTCTGATGTTTAGCGGTATATTTACTGAGCATATTAGCAATGCTCCTATTTACGCGTTCTGCTTTTCCATTACACTGAGGGTGATAGCCGCTGGTATTCAGATGTTTTATTTTAAGTTCGTTCAAGATATTTTCCACCAAGGCAGCTTGGTAAACAGAACCACGGTCTGTAAGAATAGTGGACACTGGACCATATACTGTAAAAATTTTCTGGACAAAGAAGGTAGCGATTTTCTTTGCAGATAAGCTTCTGAGAGGTTGAGCAACCACCCAAGATGAGAGTGAATCTACAGCAAACAAAATATACTTGTAACCATTGGATGGCGTTATTGGTCCGAATACATCTGAACTCCAAGATTCACAAATATTTCCCATCGGAAGAGGGTGAAGATAACCCTGTTTCATTCCTGATGGTGCGTTTTTCTCTTGACATATCTGGCACGAGCGTACGTAATGTATTACGTCATTTCGCGATGTTCTCCAGTAATATCTTTCATTTACCTTCTGCAAACATTTAGTTTGACCTAAGTGTCCTCCGGTGTACGGTGAGTCATGCACCTCTGTTAGCACATCATGTATCATGTTATCGGGAATTACCAGAAGCTTTCTGCCTGTATTGCGCCTATATAGCACTCCGTTATCTAGTTCGTAATAACGAACAGAAAGATGGGATGGGTCGCGTTCTTTTAATTCTATTAGTGCCTTGACTTCTGGATCCTGCATCTGGCGATTTCGTATCATGGTAGCGCAGTCAGTTGACCCAAGATCAACCTGTTGATCTATAGTCTCGATTATATCCCCATGATCAATGAAATCACGTTCCTCGTCTGTTAAAGGAGCTGATGCAGTGCGAGATAGACAGTCCGGCACGCAATTAAGACGTCCTGGACGGTGTCTAATTGAGAACTGAAATTCAGAAAGCCGTATGCTCCAGCGAGCCAAGCGATTGGTGAGATCCTTAGCTGTTCGTAACCAACAAGCTCCTGCACTATCTACTACTGCTGTGAAGAAAGTGTCTGTCAAGTATTGACGAAAGTGAAGCACAGAGAATACAAGACAGTATACTTCTTTTTCGCAAATACTATAATTAACCTGTGGTCCCGTGAATAATCGTGAACAAAATGAAACTGGCTGGGTTATAGTTTTCTTTTCATTATTTGGATCTCGTGTCACGTGACAGAGCATTGAACCGAAGCCCATTGTTGAAGAATCACAATGTAATTCGATTGGCAATTTGGGATCAAAATGTCGTAGCACAGGGGCGGACGACAAACGTTCTTTCAGTTTGTTAAAAGCTTCGATTTGATGTTCACCCATAAGAAATGGTACACCTTTCTTTGTAAGATCGGTAAGAGGTTTGGCAATTAATGAAAAGCCCTCTATAAACCGACGAAAAAAATTTGCACAACCAAGAAACGATCTAACCTGTTTTAGGTTCGTTGGAACTGGAATTTTCTTAATAGCTGCTACCTTTTTCGGATCGGTGGCGACTCCGTTTCTTCCTATTACATGTCCTAATATTTCTGTTTCCGCGTAAGCAAAGTGACATTTACTAGGCTTAGCTTTTAAGTTAGCTCGGTCCAGAGCGAGAAACATTTTTTCCAGTCTCTCCAAATGTTGTTCCCAAGTTTCGCTAAATACTATTATGTCATCCAGGAAGACACATAAACTGTTCCATTTAAGACCTGCAAAAACTTTATCTACACACCTTTGAAATGCTGCTGGGGCGTTCGCCAACCCAAAAGGAAGCCGAGTATACTCATATGTTCCAAGAGGGGTCACTAGGGCTGTTTTATGCCTATCTTTCTCTGCAATTTTTAACTGATGGTACGCTGAAAAGAGGTCTAACGTAGATATGTATTTTACTCCACTTAGATAGTGAATAATATCTGATATAACTGGTAAACAATAGTTTGGAACCTTCATTTTCGAGTTAATCCCGCGAAAATCTACTACCATGCGACAAGAACCGTCTTTTTTCGCTACAAGGATAATAGGTGCACCATATTCAGACTCAGATTCCTGGATAATACCTAAGGAAAGCATTTTCTTCAATTCCGACTCGATAAAATCACGTTGTTTAGGAGAAACCCTGTATGGAGTGCGTCTAACTGGAATATCATCTGTGAGCGGAATTGTCACTTCATAGGCGTTTGTGACACCGAGTTGTTCCGGCGAGGATGCAAAACAGTGCTTATATTTCTCCAGAATAATCAGTAATTCGCGTTTTTGTTCGTCCGTGATATCAGATGAAATATCTAAGTCGGTCTCAACGTTGAATTCTTTGTCTTCGAATTTGAAAGAACTTTTCAGGTTTTCATCCTTTATTACATCCACGTGATGATGCATTTCATCCCGACGAGGGGAAGAAGGGGTCGGAAAGAATATTTCTGGCTTGCATAAAATACCAATTACATAATTCTGTGGAAAAGTGACCGGAAAATGATTCATGTTAATGATAGGGATATGAGTCGTTGTGTATGAATTTATTAACAAGCGAGGGACTAAGCAACGATACTGGGCATAGAGACCATTATTCGTTTCAAGGATAAAATCCTCATTGTTGGGAACAGCTGTAGCAAAAGTTATAGTTAATTCCGAATATTCGTATGGCTCCAATACCACCGAATGCGAAGATAAGACTTTTAGCTTGGTTGTGGCGGACGAACATTTCCTGTTTTCCTCCTTGTTCATGTGCGGAAGTCCCTCAAATAGAGTCTTATCTGCTACGTCACTGGAATATGTCATAGAAGTGCTCTTCCTACCCGAATAGAGGTTATCGTTAATCGCGCTCGGCGCTTCTTCCGTTGTCTTTTCCTTTTGTGTTCTGGAAACGACAGTATGCAAGTTTCGGTCGCGATTAGTCTCGGAAACAAATGCGACGAATTTCTTAGGAGGCATGAAAGTGCTTGGAACCTTTATTGATGCCGTGTTTATACGTTTAGAGTCTTTTTCGGGTGACGATCGTCTAGTCGTGCTTCTGCTTTGGTCGTCTTTCCGTACTAGGGTTCGGATCTCGTTATTCACCATAGGTGTGTACCTTTCCCGAATATAAGGTACAAAGGAAGGTTGTGGTTTACGTAACACTACTCCGGACGAGTTCAAATATCTAACAAAGCAATTAAAGAAGTCTGCGCCTAAAATGATGCGGTCTCGCAACGAAGGATTAGCACAAACCGCTAATGGCATATAAAACTTATGTGGTCCAACCCAAAAATAAAAGTTACATACTGGAGTGTTCCGTGATGCAACTCCTGATAACGTAGACAATGTCACTGAACCTGTTTTCCTAGCAGAAATTTTAAGCTGGCGCGGTAACAAACCAAAGTGTAATAGGCTACAAGTACTACCAGTGTCTATAAGTGCTGGAATCTTTTTCCGAAAAATATTGACATGTATCATCGGTCTTTTGTTGTAATTCTCGTCACCTAATGAGAAAGAAGAACAATTTTCTGCACGACACGATCGCTCTCTCAGGGGTTTTTGCTTATTTGGGCAAAGGCGACCCCTGTGGCGCATTCCCGTTATGCGTTTGGGTTTCCCGAGTTTCTTGGAAAAGGGGAAGGGGTTCGGGGCCCTCTGTTAGGATTTCGTTCGAAATTCCTATGATTATTTCCTCTAGAATCACGGCCTTGCATTGAAAAAGATCCACGTCCTCGATTGGTGGAATATCTTTCATTTGAAGGATATGAACCCCTATTTGGACAAAAACGCGCATAGTGAAATTTTGATCCACACGAGTAGCAAGCTCGATCATTGTTCCTACTGTTATTGCCGTTATTAGCTCTACCTCGGAAGGAATTAGAAAAACCTCTACCTCTATTGGAACCTCTGTGTGTGTTTGAAACTGGAGGGTGGTTTCGTCTCTCACGGTCAGCGTTTCGAGATTCTTCCATCGTGTGTACATATCTCGTTTCACTTCCCGATCTTCCGTTAAATTCTTTCTGCTTGTCATTTGAACCTTTGACAACCTGTGCGTAAGATCGCGAAGCGATGTCTGCTTGCCGTTTTGCGCGTTCCAAAAGTCGCAAATTAGCCAACAATTCATCTAGTGTTTGTGCTTTCATTGTTACTAACCTTTCTGCGTCTTGTGCTGGCAAGCCATTACAAACAAAATTTATTTTCCCGTCATCATTCATATTAGGATCTGCTCGCTTGCACATTTTTAGCACATCGTAAAAATAATTCTCTATCGACTCGTTGGTTTGTTTCTTTCTTGCAGCTAAATCTAGATAAGCTTGTCCGACCGGTAAAAGTGGTTGAAAAGCCTTAGTCAATGCTTCTTCGACCTGTGGAAACCCTTCTAGACCTTCTAACGTGGCGCGATTCAAATCCCAGTAAGCCAACGCGCTTTTCTTTAAATACGCAGGCAGAAATGTGACCTTTTGCGCATCGGTCCAACCTAAAATGGAAGAAACTCTCTTATATGTGTTGAAAAAGTCTGTTATACTTTCTCCAGGGTCAGCGTTAAAAATATCCGGTTGGATCGACGGAACCCTAGCGTAAGAACACATAGCGGAGTTTGACGTAGGATCTGGCATTTCGAATATATCACTTTCGGTAGGTAGCGGTGTATGTATTGCTTCCTCCGAACAAGCAGGGAGAGGACACGTAACGGTGGCAGTAAGCAGGGGTTTGCGTTCACCAGTCGTCTGTTGACGTGTGAGAACCATTAAACCTACATAATTCCGGACAATGAGCAAAGCGGACACCTCAAGACAAACCAAAGCGGAACCAATACGACAGAAAGCGACAAAAAGAGGAATAACACTTTTGAACCAAAGACCGCCAACAAACCACAAGAGACAACACGGAACCTAGAATCAAAGTATCTAGACAACCAATTTTGGGGTTGGGGGGGTAAAAAGGGTTAACTGGGATCGGCCCTCCGCTGGATAAAGCAGAGATCGCACCTCCACCAAATGTAACGCTATAGCGTGGGGTTTCTAATAACTTAGAACTTAACAGTAACTCTTCAACTAAAAAGCATTGTTTCGTGTCATGACATATGTTTATTATCTTAGACTTACACTATAGTACCTAAGCGTACCTAAGTACTGATTGCTAGCTTCATGGCCATATCCTGATTATAGCTAATAGGCAAGTTCTAAGTGGAAAGACCACTTAGTAAAAATGGGTCTTACCCTCCAAGATAGCAGCGGCGTCAGGCAGGGCGGCCTCTCGTCGTCACACAAGTCGGCAGGACACAGACCCAGAACCTCGTTTTGCAAGAAGTATATATTCACAATACGACCTTGTCTTCGTCCTCAACCCAGCTCTTAGTGCTCCCAACCTTGTGGCTATTTTCGTAATCTGTCCTTTTGGCCTTGCTGGCCCTGACGGAGGTTTTCTTGTGGTTAGGATGCCTTGAGGCCTGTCGTCAGGGCCAAGGTCTTGGCCTTGTTTATTTTTACTAAACCACCTCAACTTCCTGTTGGTCGCCTTTACGGTAACCTTGCCCTTGACTAAGAAGAAGGGGGGGAGGAAGGGCCTTGTCTTTATCACACGCGTCAAGGATGAGACAAGTGTATGTGACGTAAGTCCTTACTTCCTGCTTGAGTTTTGTTTTTACACTTCCTTAGAGGCAACGCCCTTTTATGCAGCACAATGAGCTGTACGTTACAAACGATATGTGTACTACATTGTCGAACATTTCTCTGTTTTACTTTTCTACAATAACTTTAAATTCTAATTTTAAAAATACAATACTCTTCAATATTATTTACATTGTACATTAGTTACAGCGTAATGTTTTAAAGAAATAGTAGTAGTGAAATTGCTTCCTGAAATTCTAGTATTTTGTAAGTTTAGTTCGTTTCTATTGTGTGCTAACATGAGCGTTAATATAATCCAATTTTGCTAACATACAATTCAATTTTTTCTTTTAGGGTCAAGAAACGTTTCCCCCAATCTTATGAACTTCGAAAATTGGAAATAAAACTGCATGCAACGTCACTTTCAGCAGTAAGTATTGGTAAACCACTGTGAATAAAACCTATTCCAAGATGGTGGATAGTTTCAGGAGTCGATGCAACAGACTTCGGCTGGAGGGGGAGTTGTAATCGAAAACCAGGTTTCATGCTCTCCCCCTTGATACATTGCAGCCTTATTTTATTTTGGTTGTAGGCCTTCCTAGGCGTAGGCTTACAAAGAGCGAGAGGAGTGATGATTCGGACACTGTACTATGTGTTTCACTGTATTACATGTAATACACGTATATATGATTAGAGCTGTCAAATAGAATCGCATTTTAGGGAATATAAAATTGCACATAAGACACTCCTATAAATATGTCGAGAAATCTGGAAAGGAAAATATTACAAGTAGTTAATGCATAGCCATGGCGCCTCTAGTGTGTACAAGGCATAATCAAAACTAAATAACACATCAGAAATCTGACATAACCCGTTTTATGTTACATCCGCTGACCTTGACGACATCCGGTGTAATTGAACTTCTTTGACCTTGACGACATCCGGTGATGAGTGGAAGTATCCAAGGAAAATTTTGACTTATCTGTTGAACTTGAGGACATCCGTCGTAGAGCTCCAAGGCGAAGTGGAAGGGGGAGGGTGTAATTGACCTTTGATGTTGTTTATTGGCGTATGCTAACCTAACACGTGAGTGTGTGTAGAGTATATGCGCGCATACAATGTGAAACATGTGAGGATGTAAACCGCTGCGGCGACGAGGTTCCGGGCGGCGACGGTTCGGTCGCGGACGCGCACGCGACGCTGCGCGGTTGATTTTATTACCCGCGAAATATTTAATGTTTTAAAAAGAAATTGGGGAAAGCTAAACTCTAAGGTGTTTTCTACCCGTGATATAGATAATAGTTTAAATATAAAATGGTTAAAGCTGATGTTTCAATCATGTGGATTCGGATTCGATTCTTAATGTTGGCAACATTAGATATTCAATTCTATTTGTTTAAAAGTCCCGATTAGCTTTTCTGCACAAAGAGAAAATGAACTAAATTGGAAATAGATTTGAAAAGTTAATGCTGTAATCAAGAGGTCCCGGGTTCGATTCAAAATATTGTCAAATTGCCTAATAATGATTTTCTCTTTAAATAAAAAGAAGTGTGTTATCAGTCCCGATTAGTATTTATGCACGTGTTGCTGCCTTGTAATGAAGAGGTCACGGGTTTGATTCCCTACTCAATCAAATGAGGTAATTGTTATTGTTCCAATTGTAGGAGTATTTCAGTCCCAATGAGTCCCTTTTGTATAAATTGTATTGTAATGAGCAACGGTAGCTTAGTGGATAACGCTGGTGATTGGAAATTAAAAGGTCTCGGGTTCGATTTGACTTTAAGAAAAATTGCACAATGCTTCCGATCATAATGTAAACTGTACATCCAACCCCGATTAGCCTATCTGAACGTAAAATGGAGTTGAAACAAAGAAGATAGCGGCCAGAATGTTCAGTGGCGTACTTCAGAGAGGGATAATAGTTGTTATTTATATATAAAAAAAGTAGGTGTAGTTCTAGTCCCAATGAGTCCATATTTGCATAAATTTTATTTTAATAAACAACCATAGCTTAGAGGTTAACGTTGGGGATTGTCAAATGGGAGGTCCCGGATTCGATTTCTGTTTTTGACAAATTGCACAATCCTTCCGATCGCAATTTAAACTGTAGAACTGGTAACGATTAGTCTATCGGAGCAAAAAATATTGAGTTGAAACAAACAAGATGGCGGGAAGAATGTACAGTGGAATACTTTGTAGGGGTTAAATAAGGGTTTAAATGAGCTTCGATGTGACTAAACTTAAAAAGTACAAACGAAAAAGCTTTCTACTCTATTTTTTGCGCAAAGATAAATTTGGTTCGCGGAAAGCTAACTGGTTTATGTTGTCATTTTGAAATAAAGAAGTCGGATGTTCGATTCCCAGATGGGGGAAACTGTAGATTAAACTGAGTCCCAATTTTAACTGTAAATTTGGTTATGATTAACCAATATGACCAATATGAAGTTGAATCAAGCAAGATGGCGAACAGTTTGGTGAGTGGCGTACCCCTGATGGGAGTTCGGGGGGAAATGTTTTTCGAAATGACTGAAGTCCAAAATAAAAAATAATAATAGTGGATCCAATTCTAGGTGTCCATTCATGTTAATATATGATCTTACGATAACTTTGTGGCTAACGCAGGTGTTTGGTAATGAAGAGTTCCCGGGTTCGATTTCTGATTTTGACAAAGTGCACAATGCTTTTGATAGCAATTTAAACTTTAGATCCAGTAGGTCCGGTTATCCTATCTGAGCATAAAATGGAGTTGAAATAAACAAAATGGCGGCCAGAATCAATAGTGGCATACCTCAGAGGGGGAATTAATGGTCTAAATTGATTTTGAAAGAATTAAAGCAAATGAAAAAATAAACTGTTCCGATCACCCTATCTGAGCATACAATGGAGTTGAATCAATCAAAATAGTTGCCAATGTGTCTAGTTGGATTTTCACAGAGGAAATGACAGGATATGTGCATCGAAATAAGTAAATTAAAATAGTAACGTCAAAAATAGTTGCGATCCTATTTATCGATTTAAGGTGGTCTTGGGGCTCCCGGTAGCTTATTGATTAATTCAGTGATCTTATAATCAAGAGATTGCAAATTCGATTTCCAATTGATGAAAAGTTTCATAGTGGTTCGATTTCAAATTTAACTTGTAGGACGGATCCCTATGAGACTATCTGCGCATAATAAAATTGATGCAAAGAAATGAAAATAGATAACCTGATTGATATGTGAAGGTCTTTGTGCATCGAAATTGCATGGGTTAAAGAGGCCGGGTGTTTGATTCCCGGTGGATGCAAACTAAGTCCCAATTTTAACTGTATATTTGGCTATGAATAGCCAATATGAACATAAAATGAAGTTGAAAGAAGCAATATGGCGACCAGCATGTTCAGTGGTGTACCTTGAGAAGGGGAATTCGGGGACATGTGTTTTGAAATGGTTGAAGTCCAAAATAAAACAAGTTCCTTGTTAAGCATTTTTAAAATCAACATTTATCGAAAAGAAAATATTTATAGAGTCGAAACTTTCATGTAACTTTTATAATATAAATCAAAAATTAATATCAGTGAAAACAACTTTCTTTCAAAACATGCAAAACATTTCGAAAAATGAAACTCTTCTCAAAATGAAGAAATATCTGTTGTTCGTTTCCGCAAAACAAAAGTTGTTCTCTGATGTTTGTTGCTCGCAAGAAAAGTTACCAAAAAAAGTTATTTTAAAAAGTTTAAAAAAATTTAAAAACGTTTTATAGATAATGAAAGAAAGTTCTAGCATATGTTTTATCTTAGAAAATTTCGAACGAAGAAACGACTTATATGTTTTTTAGCGATTATGAAGAAAGTTTGTTTCTATTGCGGGCATGTCGACAATATTATACGTTGCTGACGTTCCCTGTGATTTGACAAAATCACAATCACACATATTTTCATTTCGGTAAATATTGATTTTAAAAATGCATGACACAGAACTTGTTTTATTTTGCATTCGGCCAATTCAAAACACATGTCCCCGAATTCTCCTTCTCATGGTACACCACTGAACATGCTGGTCGCCATCTTGCTTCTTTCAACTTCATTTTATGTTCATATTAACTATTCATAAGCAAATCTACAGTTAAAATTGGGACTCAGCGTAATCTGCAGTTTGCTTCCACCGGGAATCAAACACCCGGCCTCTTTAACAAATTAAATTTCGATGCACAAAGACCTTCACATATCTCTCAGGATAACTATTTTCATTTCTTTGCGTCAATTTTATTATTCTCAGATAGTCTCATCCGGATCAGACCTACAGGTTAAATTTGAATTCGAAACACTATGAAATTTTTCATCCAACGGAAATCGAATTTGCAATCTCTTGTTTATAAGATCGCTGAATTAATCAATAAGCTATCGGGAGACCCCAAGATAACCTTAAAGCGATAAACAGAATCGAACCCATTTTCGCCGTTACTATTTTAATTTACTTATTTCAATGCACATATCCTCTAATTTCCGTCTGTGAGTATGCTACTGGACACATTGGCAACAATTTGATTGATTCGACTCCATTGTATGCTCAGATAGGGTGATCGGGACACAATACATTGCAATCAGAAGTATTGTACAATTTGCTAAAACAAGAATCGAAGCTTTGATGATAAAATATCTTGCATTGTCAACTAGAATTGAATAGAATTGATTTATTCTTTGAACTTGAACCATTTCGAAATACATATCCCAAATTCTCCTCAGGGTACGCCACTAAACATGCTGGTTGCCATATTAATTGTATCAATATCATTTTATGCTGATATTAGCCAATCGTGACTGAATCTACAGCAAAAATTGTCACCCAGTCTATTCTGAAATTTTCCTTCGTACAATCAAACACGGGACTTCTTTATTACAAGGCACAATCATTAAGAATTAGCTTTCTGTGAAACCAACCCTATGTTTCCTCGAGAGATAGAATAGAACATATTTCCGTTAGCATTTTTTAATTTAGCTCTTTCAAAATCCATTTAGACCATTAATTCCCCCTCTGAGGTATGCCACTGGTGATTCTGGCCGCCATTTTGTTTATTTCAACTCCATTTTATGCTCAGATAGGCTAACCGGATCTACTGGATCTAAAGTTTAAATTACTATCAAAAGCATTGTGCACTTTGTCAAAAGCAGAAATCGAACCCGGGAACTCTTTATTACCGAACACCTGCGTTAGCCACAAAGTTATCGTAAGATCATAGGTTAACATGAATTGACAACTAGAATTGGATCCACTATTATTATTTTTTATTTTGGACTTCAGTCATTTCGAAAAACAATACCCTCCGAACTGGTCGCCATCTTGCTTGATTCAACTTCATTTTATGGTCATATTGTTTAATCATAACCAAATTTACAGTTCAAATTGGGACTCAGTCTAATCTATAGTTTGCCTCCACCTGGGAATCGAACATCCGACTTCTTTATTTTAAAATGACAACATAAACCAGTTAGCTTTCCGCGAATCAAATTTATCATTCCGCAAAAAAATAGATTAGAAAGATTTCTCGTTAGCACTTTTTTAGTTTAGTCACATCGAAGCCCATTTACACCCTTATTTAACCCCTACAAAGTATTCCACTGTACATTCTTCCCGCCATCTTGTTTGTTTCAACTCAATATTTTTTGCTCCGATAGACTAATCGTTACCAGTTCTACAGTTTAAATTGCGATCGGAAGCATTGTGCAATTTGTCAAAAACAGAAATCGAATCCGGGACCTCCCATTTGACAATCCCCAACGATAACCACTAAGCTATGGTTGTTTATTAAAATAAAATTTATGAAAATATGGACTCATCGGGACTAGAACTTCATCTACTTTTTTTAACAATAACAACTATTATTTCCCTCTGAAGTACGCCACTGGACATTCTGGCCGCTATCTTCTTTGTTTCAATTCCATTTTACTTTCAGATAGGCTAATCGGGGTTGGATGTACAGTTTACATTATGATCGGAAGAATTGTGTAATTTTTCTTAAAGGGAAATCAAACCCGAGACCTTTTAATTTCCAATCACCAGCATTAGCCACTAAGCTATCGTTGCTCATTACAATAGAATTTATACAAAAAGGGACTCATTGGGACTGAAATACTCCTACAATTGGAACAATAACAATTACCTCATTTGATTGAGTAGGGAATACAAACCCGAGACCTCTTCATTACAAGGCAGCTACAAGTGCATAAATACTAATCGGGACTGATAACACACTTCTTTTTATTTAAAGAGAAAAATCATTATTAGGCAATTTGACAATATTGGGAATCGAACCCATTATTAACCATTATTAACCAGCATTAACTTTTCAAACCTATTTCCAATTTAGTTCATTTCCTCTTTGTGCACAAAAGCTAATCGGAACATTAAACAAATAGAATTGAATATCTAATGTTGCCAACATTAAGAATCGAACCCAAAACAACATGATTGAAACATCAGCTTTAACCATTTTATATTTAAACTATTATCTATATCACGGGTAGAAAACGCCTTAAAGTTTAGCTTTTTCCAATTTCTTTCTAAAACATTAAATATTTCGCGGGTAATAATATCAACCGCGCAGCGTCGCGTGAGCGTCCGCGACCGAACCGCCGCCGCGCGCAACCTCGTCGCCGCAGCGGCTTATTTCTTTGCATGTTTCACATTGTATGCGCGCATATACTCTACACACACTCACGTGTTAGGTTAGCATACGCCAACAAACAACATCAAAGGTCAATTACACCCTCCCCCTTCCACTTCGCCTTGGGGCTCTACAACGGATGTCTTCAAGTTCAACAGATAAGTCAAAATTTTCCATTGATACTTCCGCTCATCACCGGATGTCGTCAAGGTCAAAGAAGTTCAATTACACCGGATGTCGTCAAGGTCAGTGGATGAAACAAAACACCGGATATGTCAGATTTCTGCTGTGTCATGGAAGTTAGATTATGCTTCGTACACACTAGAGGCGCCATGGCTATGCTTTAACTACTGTATATATATATATATATATATTATTTTGAGGTATTGTGTAATTATTTTTCTTGATTGTATAATTTAAGGTTTTACTTGTGACAAACTTCACTATTTCTCTTTTGAACGTTAATGACGGGACGTCAATTTTGCGGTTTAGTTCTGTGTCATTTCCATTTTCCAGGTACGAAATTAAAATTTTCCTTCTAGAAATATGAATGATTAAAAAGTTTATAATTGTCCCACTAAATTCACAGTTAAACCTGCACATTCTTTTCTTGAATTGTTGTTTTATGTCCACTTTTTATACAGAACTGATATTCGGGATTTGACGTACAGTTTAAAGTGGGATCCGAACCACTGTGACATGTGCTTCCATCGGCAATTTTGGATTTGTATTTGTATCGCGCCAAAACCAGGCAGATGATATAAAATATAAGCGCTGTGCAAGATTAGTTTGCTCATGTCTATATTGTCCTGTATTCAATTATATTTTTAGCTTATGTAGGAAAAATTAACATTTCTCGGCCGCCTGATTCGAAAGAAATAAACCTTGAAAAGAACCTAATGTGAATTTATCCAATATGTATTGAAAAATAATGAATGGAATTTTGGATGAAAAGGAAATGGTTATGCAGAATATAATTCTCAAAAGATCTTGTTCTCTGTGCATGAAGATAAAACATATACTATCTTAACCACAAATACGCAACAAATGTCTTACAATAAAAATAATATACTTCTACTTGCAATATGCACCTTATCAAATTTCATTGCGAAATGAACGTTTACTTTGTACATTAATTTTACAGTACAATAAAAGTCGTTATAACCTATTGTCGATTCTGGTAGGTTTGTAAATTTCATTTCCAAAAAATTGTTAACCAGTCTTGTAGGCAAACTTCACACTGAGTCCGTTATTAAAATCATATACATCGATATCAGGTGAAGGATTGTGTTTATTGGTTCATTTAAGCTTAAAACTTTATTATCATGGCAAAATGTATATGATGCCTTTTGTTGTTGGAGATAATATCAACACAAATATATTAATTGATAGAGATGGAATGAACATATCATTTGGTGATTGGCGTATCAAACTTTTAAATGAGATTCCTGAAATCGTGTTCGTTCAAAAGGATGTTTGCTTAGGTCTTGAACCGAAAGGATCGCTATAGATTGTTGTTCGAAAATCCAGCATCCAGGCATAATGGATACGCAAAAAGCACACCAGCAGAAGATTGATGAAATGAACGAATGTGCAAGGGCAAGATAGCAAAGCCATGATTCTGAACAAACGTACGGGCGATGTAGACATTTTTAGTATTTTGGAACAAACGAACGTTGAAGACCGTCGTGCACAATTGCAGACATATTTTGCAGAAGTGTCTTATGAGGATATTAGCATACCTATTAAGGATTTCTAGGTATAAAAACATTTACAGAAGAATGCAAGACCTGTGTTCAGAAAAGCGTACAGAATAGCATTTTTATTATGAGGTTAAATAAAGCAAGAAATAGATAATATATGTAAGCAGAATATTATAGCGTCTATAGAACATTCTTAATTGGCTAGTCCTATTGTGGCAGTTTAAAAATCAAATAAATCTATACGTATCTGTGTAATGAAGGGGTCCCGGGTTGGACACCCGGTGGAGCCACATAGTGGTTCGGATATCACTTTAACTGTAGGTCCAGTCCCGATTAGCCTTTTTGTGCATAAAGTGGACTTAAAAACAAATCAATCAATCAATATACTTATCTGTGTAGATTACTCAAAGACAGTCAATTTGAAAACCTTCGGTTTAGTGCACCCTCTAAGAGAGGGTGTATTTTACAAAACGTGAAGATACGAATGTACAACAATAGGCTCGATCTGCGTTTAGCATTTTCACAAGTTAGTTTGCATTCGGACTCCCAACATATATTGTGTTTAAATTAAGATTCTCACTTGTACAGAATGCTACGTTTGCCATTTGATTCAAATGTTTCGTATCAGGATTTCCATCAGGTAATTGATTCAATTTTGAAAGGTTTGGAAAGAGTTGCAGCATTTACCGATGATGCTATCGCCCGACCCTGTGGCCGAGTGGTTAGCACATCGCGCTGCAACGCCAAGGGTCCCGGGTTCGAATCCCGGTCGGGCTTGGTTGTTTGTGAATGTCCATTCATCAATTTCATCATTTCATCACTCATCCCCATCTTCGCAAATTAGCCAAGAGGCACAAAACGCGAAGTAAAATAAACTAAATCAATCAATCAATCAATCGATGATGCTATCATTTCTGGAGATACTCTACAAGAATGTTCATTAGAACAAAACAAGTTCTGGAAAGTTTCAAATAATATGTATAATGCTAAAGTTAATCTAAGTAAATCTGAATTCCTGGTGCAATAAGTGATTTTCTTAGGAAAAAGTTTCACGGAAAATTGAATCACTCCAGCTGAAAAGCATGGGCGTGCAATTTTACAAAGTTCACAGACAAAGGATAAGGTACAAAGTTTTTAAGAGATGGTTGCATTTCAAAGCCGTTTCGTAAACAATTTATCATCTACAGTACCACACCTATATCCACTTTTGAGGAAAAGCGAAAAATGATCGTGGACTGAACAATGCTCAGTTGAATTTAAGGCTGTTAAAGAGATTGTTCAGGCACTGGCTATAATTCCTTTCGATCCTTCAACAGAAATAATCCTAGAAAAGGATAGTTCATGCTAGGGTGTTAGATGACGATTAGCGATTAGGGCACAGGATAGATGGTGAACATCACTCAGTGACGTGTTTTTCAGATATACTTCCACCTTCTCACAAAAATTACTGTCAGGAAGAAAGACAGGCATTAGCAATTGTTTCGTGTGTTAAACTGTTTTTTCCAGGCCAAAAGTTTAATATGCACTGATTCAACGACTGCCAAATAATTTCTGAATGCGATACACCAGTGCCAATGGAGCACAATGCACGTTGGCAGAGGTTGAAAATATTTATGGCATCTTTGAATTATGAAATAGTGTATTGCAAAAAGGTTCCTATAGCAGATGCTTTGTGAATATTACCACTACCAGAAGAATTGCAGTATGATTTGGTTTGACAGCGTATGCAGAACTGGAGCAACAATTGCAGCTATTATGCTTATCCGAGATCAAGGAGCATACAAAACGCAATAGTTTGTTGTCTAAAGTAATGAATTATGTTAAGAATGGTTGGCCAAGAGGAATTGATTCACAAATCAATGAGAAACAGTAGCTTTATGGAAGAAACGTCTGGAAGTGTCAACAGAGATGGATTGTGGATGTGGGGAAATAGAATTGTATTGCCAGAGACACTGCAACGCAAGTTTCTGACTCAAATTTATGGTCTGCGTAGTGGTGTAGGGCCTAAAATGACTTCTGACATTGAATGATTTGACGGCAATTATGATTCCCTGAAAGAAAGACATATCGAAGAGGGGGAATTATTAAAATATGCAGTTTATAAAGTGAAAGATGTGGAAAGTATCATATATAGTATATAGAAATGTACACTATTCATTTTTAAAGATTACTCTTGAAATTGGAGATTCAATAGAAAACCTTCAGGAATATGATGATAGTGCATATCAGGCATATTTATATCCTCCAATTTAAAATGAAATGCATCGGCAGGAACTAAGCGGAGGAGAAGAAGACAATGTTAACAGATCATCTTCGAAGCAAGAAAGCAGTTCATGTTCGAAGGAAGCGAGCAATATTGGTCCAGGAAGCAGTTCATCTGTGAAGGAAGGATGTCATCTTGGTCCAGGAACCAGTTCGTCTAAAAAGCAAGGGAATAGTTTTCGTCTAGTAAATAGTTCGATGGGAAGAAGGAAGTCTTAAAGAAATAAAAGGCCACTAGTATTTTATCTCTCATAAATTTATTTTTCTCTAGAAGCGGAGAAGATTGTTATATATCGTAACATGTATTATTATGCTTTGTGGACAAGCATCCATAGTCAATTGAAATAGTCTGTACCCAGCTGCTATTGTGAACGTTCATTATGTACCTTTATGTCTATCTTATGTGTTAGAATGTAAATCCACCTTGTTATAAGTTTAAATGTATTTTTTAATGAAGTTCAACTCTTGACATGTGTATTTAAGTTCATGTCAGAAAGCTCGTGTTTCAAGTTCACTTTTGGCACAGTAAGGCTAATCGAGACTGAACCTACAGATCAAAAATGGGATCCGAACTACTATGTGCCTCCACCGGGTATAAAACTCGGGACCCCTTGATTATAGTACGCTATCGGGGAGCGCCATGTCAGAAAGATTAATGCATAACACATATGCATTTTAAAGACATGCCATATCTTCCGGATACACCTTCATTACAAACAACTACCCTTGGATAATTACATTTCACAATTCCAACAATTATCACCAAATAAACTTCATGAAGTAGTGCGTGTGAGTGCGACTAACAAAGAATTTTGCTCCTAATGTTCCAATTAACCGATCGTATCGAAATTTCTAAAGTGTTCTTGTACTGTGATAACGTGTCTTGTGTGCTACCCAGAATTCAAGTGGACGAGAACTCTAGGTTGCTCGTGAACACTGGAGTTCATTTCCGGGGCGCACCAATCACAAGCAAGCACGCCTGATGGCATTTTTGAATGTACTTCCTTTATCAAACATAGAGTTCGCAACTTACAAACACTAATATAATAAGTAAGACCACTTTACAACATGGAGTGGCCTTGTTTGTAGGCTACCTACAATGAACAGAAATAACAAAGGTCCGAGTGACTCATTGTAAGAATTGCTTTGACAACTTAGAAAGAATGAATGACATTGTCAGCTGTATTTTGACCATTTAACCCCTAGAAACATTATTATATATTACATAATAATTACATAATAACCTCATATGTGTTCTGAAATTCTCAAAACAGTTATCGGTAATTACTTACGTTCGATTACACATCGCATGCTGTCACCAATATTGATATGTTAGGAGTGGGTATGCATGGTATTAATTTAATATTTCATTTGTAGAATACACCACAATTTTTTCTCATCTTTTTATTTGATTGTCTTTGATTTCATTCCATTGCAAGAATTTATCATTCAGTTGTGAAAATATCAACTTTTTTTTATGTATCAATTTCTCAACATTTATCGTGCACGGTAGAAATGCTTAAGTTAGTTTCACGTGGAAAAATCAAAAAGTAATTTACATCTGAGACGTGTTTCTGTACTAAAAGAGATGCAATAATCACGCTTGGTGGCAATATTTTCCGAAATGTTTTCTCCCCACACCCGAAGCTGCCATGCTGCAGCTGGTTACGTATGCAAGTAGTTTGGCGCGTTCTATTGAGGAGGTTGGAGGTATACCGAGGTTCGCTCCGTCTTCCGATTTTTGTAGCCACAAAGGCATGATCGGAGTAAAATCCATTGCAAAATTTTCAAGGGTATGGTGAGAATGCGATGTCACGCCCCATGATCGCAAAATGGTGCCAGATGTTAGTAGAGGGAAGAACGAACGTGACCAACAAACTGCGTGTACAGTGGCCTGCAACTGTGAACACTATAGACAACGCTGTGCGCGTGAATGCCATCATTCTTGCCAACCGCCACGTTAAAAGTAAAGAGACTGCAAGTGAACTACTACCTTTTCAGTACTCTCAAACAAGACCTAGGGAGTGGGCGTTTCGCGTCAGATGAGTAAGTGAAGCAAGCCTTCTCGAGATGGTTGAAAGAAATTGGACGAAATTTTTACACATAAGGAATCGAAAAAAATGCTTGGAATACTTTGGTGACTATGTCGAGAAAAGTTAAATGTTCATTCGTTTTGTCCAATGTGTTATGTTTGTTTTATACAGGGGGCTGTAACTTGATTTACCTGTGTAAAATCTTCCCTTAATGGAAGACTCCTTCATATCTATTACTTAAGGAGAGTTTATATTTTATATGCTGTCAGAAACAGAATGTTAGTAAAAAATAATCAATATAATTTAAGTCAATTTTTTAATAATACTTTCACTTCTAGATATATTTTACTGGGGTATACGATGTACCATACGTCGCGCTTGGAAGAGGCTTAGTCGGCAAACTATCAATCGATATACGAGTTGGCTTCAGCGTAGAAAAGGCTGATGAAGATATCAAGACTGTTCCACTGAAAATCAGGAAATGCCTATTTCCTGATGAAAACTCACGCATAGAGAAACTATTCAATTACTACAGCATGTCTGCCTGTCAGACATACTGCCTCGCTAGAAATGCAATATTATATTGCAACACTTCTGTGTATCCATTCGAAATGTATGAAGGTATGTATAATGATCCTGAATGCCCTTTGTGCTTCACAGGATATATCCATAGAAAAAAAGAGTGATCGCTAATAACTACCGAATTTGATTCGTAATAAGTAATTAGCTGTGAGGAGCTAGAAGATGCAATACACGTGTATGTGATCTACTTGTATCTTCCGTCAGGAAATAATTTTGGTCGCAGATAATTTTCTGCGATTTATGATTTTATCAAGTGGGCGATTAACTTAGTTGCTTTACTATATCAATAATCTTGAAGATGTTTGCCAAATACTACTACATAGTAATAGGTTTTCATTAATTTAAACCTCGCATGCAGATCTTTATTGCACACATATCTTATTTACCTTCTTGCTTGCAATTGGACGTTAATTGCTTAACATCTAATCTTTAAATCAAATGGGTTTGATTCACAGTCTTGGCATGGGTGTTCTTTCTAAATACAAATCATTAAATGAAATCTTTATTATCGAAGGGAACATAAATTAACACCATCCAAATGTCCGTTGCTTCTGATTGTAGTCCACTGCCCCCGATTGGAAAAACAAAGAAAACTGTTTCACTTAACCCATACACTCGCCTGTCTCAAACCCGTCAAATGCTGCACATGATCCATGTTGGTCGTAAATGACAAATTAACATGTGATCAGTCACCGGACAGCTAATTTTGACCTTTTCATAATTTTGTATGTATTTTCTCATTGAAAAGCGCATTTATAAAAATAAAAAATAAATAAATAAAAAACAACACGTTGATTTCAGACAGTTATTAATTTATGATATTTTCTATGTGGAACAAACTGATAATGCTAAGCATTCAAAAATTCTCCATAACTAAATGAGGGTACGTAATGCAGTAAACCCGGTGTAAATAAATAGCATGGTTATCATTTTACAGGCGATCAACCTTTGAGACACACTGTACTTTCGTTAGAATTCCTTTCACAATGAAGAACCGTTCCTACCATTAAGACAGGTAAATATCACATTTAATTACCTTAATAGCGGCGTGTTCAAGCCTATGAAGCGAGTGGTCCAAAAGCCTCACACCTGTTTCTGTAGTCAATGACTGTTAGTGGGCTGTTGGTCAAAAACTGTTTCAGATCTGATCTAGTGCAGTGACTCTCAACATTCGTGAGCCCGCGGCCCGGTAAATTAGTTTCTTAAAGTCTAAGAGAATAGTGAATCATGTGCGCCCCTCTTACATCGATTGAGCTAAAGCATTTTTGTTGTTATGGTTTCCAGTTCGGCTGCAAGTTGCAAAATTCAGGAAAACATCTCGCGACCTGGTATGATTGATGTCAGGGGCAGATACCGGCTGAGAAAAACTGATGTAGTGCATGAACCTACACATACCGTTTATGCATGCACTTTATTAATGGACAGTAAAAAGATTTGTCTGATGATAAAGTTACAACTATTGTACCGAAAACTTTGTTATATCATTCATTTCCACACAATTTTCGCTTTGTCTTCTGCAGGTTCATCACCAAATATGAAGTCTCTATGTAAGTATTTGCTCCGCAACACTGCACTTACCTTCAGCGCCAAAATATAATACTTACCGTACTTCTCCAATTCAATTTTACTCAAGCTCACCATTCTTTAAATCTCTGCCTTTGCTATCACCGTAGTTCTATATATTGGGATCTTTAGTAATAATGCTGACGCATATACCATTTATTATCATTTCTGATAACACAAAAGGATGCATGGACTATTCAATCGCAAGTAATGTGAGCACTTCTGCCTGTACACAACTCGTTCTTGTTGCCATACTGGAAGTTGAGGGGACAATATGCACGAGTATTATACATACTTATGCACGAAACATCAAACAATTACTATTAGATATAGAATAGCGAGTTCAATATCAAACTTTCAGTTTAAAACTTCTATATTCTATTAATCCATCTATCAACAAAATAACAAACACGAGTAGAACGGTATAGATACTTAATAAGTTTATATCAAATTTTTAAGTATTAGGTCCTATTCCTATTCTTATGATTCATGGCATTTTGCAGCAGGTAAAGAAAATATTCCACGTGAAATAGAAGAAAATGTGTTACTTACGGTGTTGAGAAATATAATTCTAAAATACACTTCATTGCATAAATAATTTTTTATGGACCTTGCCCGTGAGTACAAAAAACATTTCATTATTATGAATGTTTCTTTTTATGCACAAGATCATAGCAAAAACAAATGCACAGACTATTAATATTGAATGTTTTTCCTATTTTTCTAGATTTGAAGAAAGCAGGATTATTAACTGCTACTAACTATTACCCAATTAATACATATGTTCTGATAGTCGAAAATTGTGGATCAGGTGAGAAACTATTTTCATGTATTTTGTAAAGTACAAATCCACGTTTTCATTTAAACGATATTAGAAAAAGTGGTGTTGAATATTTGTTTACTGTTGCTCAACTATTGTAGGTTTTATTTGATGTGTCGGCAGTACAAATGATTCCTACAAAGATATTCATTCCTTAAATGGTTTCACCTAATGTAACTACGATTAGTACATGGTAATGACCTTGATATTTTCAGTAAATTACAGATTGCAATTCAATATTCAATAGGTAGTGTAAAATTTACCAATAAGTAACGAGTGTCCGAAAAGTCACGCAACCCGGTGTTTACGACCGTATAACGGAATAGCGAAATGGAATGAGAAGAAACGCTTTCTGCCAAGAGAATGCCCTGTATATTGGGAAAATTTAGAGAGACAAACATATGTAAGAACATGCATGTTTTAATAACAAATACGGAAAGGGTTGCCAAAGGCGGATATTTTTTTTTTTTTTTTTTTTTTTTTGCAAATCGTGTGTAATGATGCACAGAACTCACTGAGGTAAATTATTGCAACATTTCACAATACCAACGAACAATTTGGATGGCCAGTTATTGAAATCAGTTTAAATAAAATTACAGAATTTTGTATATTATTCTATTTAAAATATGTGCTATTTTTGCTTATAGAAAAATAAAGTCAGATAAAAACAAAAGGTTTTAATTTTATTGTCCACCAAAATTAGCCTTTTCTATTTTTCTCACTTCCATTTATTAAGTTTTTCATATGAACGTCATGGGACGCGAGGCCCCTACATGCGCGAGGCACAGGGTGATCGCACACTTCGCCCACCACTTGCTACGCCAATGGTTATACAACCTCAAGGCACCTGCGCCTATCAGAAATTCAAACATTTCCATGCGTAGTGAAATATAATGGTCGTTGGCAACGCTGACAGTAGTCTTCGCGTCTACCTGCAAGAACTACATCGAGTCTCAAGGGTCTCCTTAGGACCCGGGTAAAGAAAAAGCCTGGCAGGTATCGAGACCTGTGCACAGCTGTGACGTGAAGCTCGCTTGCGCGATGTCGAACATCTGGGCTCGACGTGCGTGCTGCATATTATTGTAGGCGCGCCTCCTCGCAGACTTTTTTTTCCGGGTCTTGTACAGGTCTCTGCACACAATATGTATATGGCGGAAACAAAAACATCTATGCCGTCCTGCAATCGCTGCGTGAGGTGGTTACCAGTAATCGGAATAAGAGAAGTCCACGTGATCAAGCGATTCTAACTCTAGAGGGCTCTGCAGGGGCTTTATAACAACTACGAATCGAAAATACAGATGGTTTACTGACAAAACTGCTTCGTATTACTACAGGTGTACGACAGGGTATTCCCTTATCAATGTTCGCATTTTGTATTTCGCGATGTCCCCACCTTGCCTCACTGGAAGCTCAGTTAAAAGGAATTCCTATTCCGTCGAAGTCTCTAAAAGTGTTAGCCTATGCCGATGACGTTAGCATTCTAGTTAAGTCCCATGCAGATGTTGACACGGTTCGTAAATTATCGGCGGAATTTGGTGTGCATTCAGGCCTCCACATTAATGTACAAAAATCTTGTCTGATGCAATCAAGTGCCGATCCAACACACACACCCGTACGATACTTTCCTGTTGTTACCACCTTAAAAATACTTGGTGTAATATTTACGCATTCTCTGCAAAGAATGATACAAATAAATTATGATCGAGTTATTGAAGGTGTAAAATCAATGCTGCAAATTCATAAGTTTCGAACCCTCAGTTTGCAATCATGAGTCAAGTTTGTTAACGTATATGCTATTTCGAAAGTGTGGTTTGTAACCCAAATACTTCCGTTGCGCAAGCTTGATGTAGCAAGCTGAAAAGTTCAGTGAACTGGTTCGTGTGGAATGGACAGCTTCTACGTGTTAATCACGAGACCTTGTGTTTACCTACTGCAGGCGGAGGCTTGAACCTCGTTCAAGTGGAACACAAGAGCCAGGCTCTCCGCATTCAAGCTGACATAGAGACGATGATTCAGCGCCCTTATAGCCTTACTAGTCATGTCCTTCGAGACTGCCTCGCTCATATACATTTGGATTCCCCCATATACGTTACTACCCTCCCCCACAACCTTAGGTACCTCCAATATACTTTAGTGAAGGTATCTGCTACGGCTTGTTACAAACTCCTACACTCAGAGAACTAAATGCATCATATCGATTGATGCACCAGAATGCATGGATTGATGAACTATAGTGTTTTATGGCTTCTTCAAAGAATCAGATTCACATTTGATGCATTTGGGTGCATTTTTGTATGTCGTGAAAGAAACACCAATATGCATCATTTGTTTCAAGTGAGGATATATTTCAGTCGAGAGGCACTTCAATGCATCGGTTGGTGCGTTTTGATGCACCTTGATGGGTTTCGATGCACCAGAATGCATCTCTTTTGATGATGCACTTAAACGTTTCGTTTGAGCTACATAAACTCTCTAGCTCAGACCAAACGTTTAAGTGCATCATCCAAAAAGATGCAGGAAGGTGCATCAAGGAACATCAACTGATGCATTGAAGTGCATCTCGACTGAAAGAAATCCTCACTTGAATCAAATGATACCCTTTGGTGTTTCTTTCACTTCATACAAAAATTCACCCAAATGCATCAAATGTGTATATGATTCCTTGAAGAAGCCAAAAAACACACTTTAGGGCATCAATCCATGCATTCTGGTGCATCAATCGATATGATGCATTTAGTTTTTGTGTGTACCATGCCTGTTCTAATGGTGTTGCAAATGTACATAGGAATGTGCGCACCGTCTCAACAGGCGTGCAAAATAGTTGCAAGACACCCGGAAGTACGTTGGCCTGTGGTGTGGAAAAATATTCACGCGAGACATCTCCCATCAAGGATACGATCGGCGTAGTACGTCATAGTGCATCAAATACTGCTGACCGGAGTGAAACTCCATGCCATTCACATGGCAGACACCTCGCTATGTTCAATATGTCACGTTCCTGAAACCTTGGTGCATACAGCTCAGTGAATGCCAACTAACTGCTACGTCCTGGAAATATGTCTCAAAACTCGTGAGTGTAATTTGTCGCGCAAGCGAGAGGAATATAACAGTTGATCATCTTCTGTTTCCCACCTTTAATTATTACCCAAGAATGAAACAGAACAGTGTACAGTGGTTACTGGTGCATTATGCTTATTTTTCCTCAACCTATCAGCAACCTGACTTTCACGCACAATGTGTGAATTACTTACATCACATATTTCAAACTATGTCATCAACCAAAAAGAACATTTTATATGCCAAATTCGTAAATGTACTGTATCCTAGTAAGTAATAACCTTTATATGTAAACATGAAAAAGCTTGTTCCAATCAGCTGTAAATAGTTCAATTTAAAGAAAAATTCGATGACGAGAGCGCGTCACATGTTCTTTGATTAATGGAACACCACTAGCGACAGAAACAAAATGGCAATAGCATTAAAAAATGTTACATACTGCGAGAAAAATAGAGTAGAGATCTTATTAATTACACATTTTATTAAATATAATGATAATATTTGTTGAACTTCCTTCAAAGATAATCGCTGCTTTGGCAAGGTTACAGTAAAAAGTAAGAAAAAGTAGACCAGCGAAGATGCAAAAACTTTTTACCTGCATGGAATATTAATAAGAGGCTTCAATGCTAAATCAATCAGTCATAGGCCTGACTGAAAACCTAACGTGCATGGCACTAAAAGTTTTGTGCTTGATGGTCATTTCAAGGTCATATTGTTCGAACCCGAGTGTTTCATTGAATATTATTCAAATTGTGATAGTTACATAGAATATACATACACATGCTAAGAACATAATAGTATGGAATCGTTTACAATTAAGAATTCTTGAAAAGTAATCTTGAAAACCAAGAGAACATGACTATTGTCGTGACGTCATAGCCTACAAATGGATTGTTCAATATCCTGTTCCAGATTCATTTGATTGTGTACGAGGGCTTAGCAAGAAAGTTATTTTAAATGTTTCTTTCACACACGTGAAAATTTCAAAAAGGTGAAGTATCATTTAACAGGGTTTTAAACTGCATAATTGTTTACAAGGTGTAGTTACATTTTTGAACATTTATGCAAGAGAACCCTTTTCTGACAAGTTATTTTCCGAGTAAGAGAGCAGGGGAGCCATTTCACAGAACGATTTGCATTAACTTTCCGTCGGGCGCAACTCATCTATTAATGAATGAATGATTTTTTCTTGATTTTCGGGTTGGGGAGTGACGTTTCCTTTTACTTCCATCTGATTTGTTGATTGGGTATTGTCGTACTGCGATGATTGGATCTCTTGATACCCGTGCAATTGTTGCTTGAGGTTCTGTCTGTGTCGATTTATTAGGCACAGCTCTCACATTTTATATCCGCCTTTCCTTCCTAGATGGCAGCTCCCTTTGTACTATTGACTTCCTGTCTCTTATGTAATGATGTTTCAATACGTATCAATCAGTTTGCTTCAAATCTTCTTCAGTGAATGTAGAGAGTAGTATTGTACCCACCTGGGCGTCGATAAATCAATTGATTGGAAAAGATCGATCAAAGATCAATTGATGATGTAGGTTTGCGGGTTGGGGGTATTGCTTTTTTTCGTCATACATTGGGCTTGGCTTATTTTTAAGGCGATTTTGATTGGTGTGACGTCATAAAATGGACGGGGTTTGATTTGTGAAGAACATTTTGATTGGTTGGAGGAGGAAAAGTGGCCGGTGGATTTCTCGGAATTGTGATACGAGTTTCTGATGTCCGAGGAGAGATGACGTTGATGAGTCTAAAATTCTCGGAATTGTAATACGTGTTTCCGGTGTTTAAGTAGAGATGGCGTTGATGAGTCATTCTGGGGAGGAGTTGGGTGTTTTTCTGTGACCGTCGGTTTTCTTGGAATTGTGATATACGTTTCCGGTTTGAGCAGTTGCCGTTGATGAGTTTATAATTCCAGGAATTCGGTGTGACGATGTTTCTGTCTGAAAGGAACGTGTCCGAACATGTTTTAGGCGTAGCCTTCTAGGGTGCCTGTTTGAAGTATGTTTAACGGAAATCCTGACGTAGGGAAAAAAGAAGGGGTACAAGATAATAGTATCATGTGAGGATGGATGTGCGGTACAAGGCTGTCTGATAATGGCGTTAATATCTACGAGGTTAGTTACGAGGTGTTGTGGGAACTTGTTAGATCTTGCGGCGACCTGGACAACGATCAAACGACCCTGCATCGGGTGCTGAGTTATTTCCAGTTTATGTATGTAGCGATACCTGTATTTCCCTGGCGTGGATGTTACCTGTTCAACGAATTAGGAAAAGGAATTCATCATCACTGCGAGACGTTGAAGGAGATAGGAGAAAAGTAGTATACAGTGTGTTTTAGAAAACAAAATACCAATAAAGAATTTAAATAACTCAAGAATCGTTAACGATAGAAATGTCAAATAACGTTCATTTGGAAGAGGGAAGAAAGGAATGTCTTCTACCTCCAGAAAGGAAAAAATCGTAACATAATTAAGCGCATGCGCGCCTTTGTTCATGAGTAGTCTCTACAATGGCGCCGTTTGCTGTTCGTCAGAAAGTTGAGTGCTGCTTTTGGTTTGCAGAATTGAAGTCTCCTGTAATGGTACAAAGAAGATGCCGACAACAATATGGACAGGAAGCCCCAGAACGTCATTACATTGTTAAATGGCATAAACAATTGCTGGAAACAGTGTCTTTGTTGAGGAAGAAAGGCAGTGGTAGGAAGCGTGTGAGCTAGGATAAAGTGGTTACAGTTCAGGAAGCTTTCCAGAGAATCCCGCGTAAATCTGTGAGACGTGCTAGTTCTCAACTTCAAATTCCACGTTCTACTGTGCATGATATCGTACATAAAAAATTAAGGCTTAGAGACTACAAGTTACAGCTTGTTCAGAAACTAAAGTGCAGTGATAAACCCGCTAGGATTGATTATGCTAGTGAAGTGCTATCACGCATTGATGATTACAATGAATTCCTGACACGCGTAAAATTTTCAGATGAGGCTACCTTCCACATTTCCGGAAAAGTGCATAGGCATAACTGTAGAATATGGAGTGAGCAGAATCCCCATGCAATTGTTGAACATGAAGGCAACAGCCCCAAGTTGAATGTGTGCTGTGGTTTGACACGAGATTCCGTAATTGGGCCCTTTTTCTTTGAAGAAGCTACAGTTACAGGTGCAAGTTACCTGCAAATGTTGCAACAGTATGCTGTACCTCGTATACCTCATAGGTACATGTTTCAGCAGGATGCCCCCCCCACATTATGCCCTTTGTCTTACAAACTTCCTTAATAACAATTTCGCTGGTAATTGGTTTGGGAGGGGTGGACCCATTAAATGGCCACCACGGTTGTAACGCTATTCTTGGCTCGCAAAGGAACATTATATGGGAAAATACTTGGGTGGTGACACGGTCACCAGACTTGACTCCTTTGGACTTTTTCCTTTAGGGTTATGTGAAGACTATGGTTTACCAAACACCTGTGCAAGACCTCAATGATCTCCGTGAACGAATTATCGATGCATGTGGCTCCGTCACTCATCAAACGTTGAAGAACACTTGCATGGAGGTTGACTACCGCCTTGATGTTTGTCGCGCCACCAAAGGAGCACACATTGAGATCTACTAAGGTGATTTTTTTTCTTGTTCTTTGGTTAAAACAAATTCTATGATTTTCTCTTCCAAATAAACGTTATTTGACATTTCTGTCGTTAACGATTGTTGAGTTATTTAAATTCTTTATTGGTATATTTTTTCTCGGACACACTGTATATTGATTGTTTCTGTGGACAACCTTGTACAAATCCGTTTGATCCCATAGCCTATTTTGGCCAAAATTAAGCTATAGTTTCATATCTTCTTGTGGATTTAGCTAATCTGTAGCTGTAGCAAAATGCCCAACCGTTCTACGAATTCTAAAAACCCTCATACTAGGGTGATTAACATTTTTTGAATATCTAGCATTGGAATTCTACCCTCAGGGTCATGTGACACTCTGTTGATTGGTTGAGAGTGTACTTGGAGTGATCCTCCAAGCAGTTGGCTAGTTTTGATTGAGAAATATTTTTTTCTATCTAACATAGTTTCTTATTATTGATAAAAACTATTATATTTGCTTCCATTTAAAGTAGTTTATTAGATATGAAAAACTGACTATTAGGTTACCAGTAAAGAAAATAGATACTACTTTTAACACAACCTGTCTTTTATCCTCATTTGTTGTGAGTTATTATATAAAAGAAAATAGACACTACTTTTAATACACCCTGTTTTTTATCCTCATTTGCAGTGAGTCAATGTAGGAAAAAAATATATATGACATTTGAGACATATTGTTTAGTCTTACGTATTGCTTATCTACATGTGCATCTATTGATTTAGTCTAGAATTAGAGATATGAATTACCTGTGCGTGCTTGCTGGTATTTCTAAAAAAGCTTAAGGTTGGATATTATTAACAAGAATATAATTCTTGAATGTTTGGCTTGAGAATATTCTACCCTAAGGTCACGTGACTCTGTTGATTGGTTAGATATATGTGTGTATATATATTAGTATGCTTCTTCCTTCTCCTCTTCTTCACACTTGCAGATTGTGAGATTAGGAACTTACACTTCTAAGTGAAATTTGGGAATATCCCGAAAACTAAGCTAGTTCGGGAATGTCCCGTCAGAGCATTTATATGTAGGTGTTGCTTGGGCATTACCATCAGTTGTTAAAAAGTAGTTTTTACTGAGAGTTGTTGTAGTAGGTTTCTTGCGAGAGCAATTGTGATATATACGTTTAGTTATAAGTTTGCTGTTGATGTAAATTCTACTAGTATCCAAAATATTTTACTATTTTTGATATATATAGGCAAAAACTTGTGTCTCTAGAAAAATATATATATACTAAAACCCAAAATATTTTACAAGTTTTGATAAACTTAAGCATAAACATGCGTTTCCCGCAAAATATATATAAATACAATACCCAAAATATGTTATATTTTTTGATACACTTAAGCAAAGATTAGTTTCTATTCAATTTTTTAAAAGTATTTGTGCTAAATATATTATCTCCAAGTGAGATTGAAATTGACACCCTCTAAAGTTGTAATATATCCAGAAAAATTTATATATAAATACCAAATAAAAACAATGGCTAAAACTGAATGCCCCAAATGTGGTAAATTTATATATAAAACAACTTTCTCAAAACACTTAGCAATATGCACTGGCCAACCCAAAAATTCTAAATTACCAACTCAACCCTGTTCAGATTGTGGAAATCATATAGCATACCTCATATCAACAGTCATACGAAGATAAGTTACAAATCTCAACTATTAACGAGCCAGACTAATCCTAGAAAAAAAAAACAAGCAGATATAGATCCATCTGATTGTCCTAAACCAAAACAAAGTAGATTTTTGACTACACCTAGTGCAACAATTATAGGTGGTCGTCTCAATTATTACCCTTTTGAATCAGAGCCACACTGCGATATCAACAATTTCATGAAGAACATAAAATCTTCAATAACAAAATTCCTGAGAAATGAACTTAAAAATAAATCTATCGAGTTGTATACTATTCTCTCCTCTGAATATGAGAAACCTCATAACACACATCATACATTTTGCCATTGTTTCACAACTCAGACTCTATATTTGAGGGACATAGATAATTTGGAACAAATTTATGACCAGCTTATGGATACATTACTCACAAAACATGAGGAATTTGAGGCTAAAGGATCTGGTTGGAAATGATGTGGGAATCGACACAAACTGAAACTGAAAATAAGTCAATCCTCACCCTTTTCTGTTTCAACTTATGTCCTTCTTCCAGTGAATATTCAAAATAAGAAAGCAGTGCTTAATATAAAAATAAAGATAACAAGTGTTTTCAGTGGTGTGTCTAGGCAAAACTTTACCCAGTTGATAGGAAAGACAATCCAGAGCTAGTTCATCATTATATACAGTATGAGACAAAGTTTAAGCATGCTATGTTAGGTATCCAATGTCATGTTGCTGTATCTGATGTAACAAAATTTGAAAAAATAAGCAAAATAATTTTTCTTGGCAATCAATGTGTAGGCTTATACAGAGAATAATTTTGTATATCCTCTCAATAACTACCAACGATGATAATAATTCTACTGAGATTGATTTCTTACTTATTTCAGATGACAAGAATTTCCATTACTGTCTTATTCGTAATCTTTCTCGTTTGGTTAGAAGTCAAATAACTAAATATCCTGGGGGAATCAAAATTTGTCTTAGGTGTTTGACTACATTTGATAATCCTATTCAACAGAACTATGTTAAATATAATAATCCAGAAATCGCTGAAAAGAAACTTAAAGAACACTAACAATACTGTGGTGAGAACAAGCCTGTACTTATGATTATGCCCAAACCAAAACAAGTTGAGAAATTGAAACAACACAAGGCCCTGTTGGAGCATCGAGCTATAACAATAGCAGATTTTGAGGCATTTCTCAAACCATTCAACTATTCAGACCCTGATCCTGAAATATCTACTAAACCTTATCACCTCCATGAGCTCTGTAGTTATGGTTACGTAGTTGTGTGGCGTAATTAATTAAAACCTAATGAGCCTTATGTATACAGAGGACCTAATGCTGTCAAACGCTTTTTCCAAAATATAAAAGATGAAGTAAGGAAAATTGGTAAAGTTTTATCTGTGTCAAAACCAAGAGTACCATTATTTGCTGCTGAAGAACAATTATATGATGCTACTGAGATTTGCCCACAGTGCAATTCATATTTTACAGATGATAATAAGAAAATTCATCATCATTGTCATTTCACAGGAGAAAATTTGGGGATTTCGTGCAACAGCTATAATCTCAAAATACAAAAAGACAAAAATGTCCCCATGTTCTTTCATAATGGCACTAGCTATGATTTTCATTATTTGGTTAAACATCTCAGTTATGATACAGAATATATAGATGTTCTAGCAGAAAATCAAGAAAGATATATTAGTCTTGGCAAGACAGTAAAGATTTCTGAGAACAGTACTATTAAGATTTCCCTCTGCTGGCCTAGATACTCTTGCCAACACATTATCTGATGATCGGTTTCAAATCACAACTAATAGTTTTCCTGGCTTTGGGCATATAACATATTAGACAAAAAATTGGTCTATCAGTATTAACATGTGACTGAGCATACTAAGTTTAATTATGAAACCCTCCCTCCTCTCAAGAAGTTCTACAGCCAACTCAGAAAATAATATTACAGATAAAGATTACCATTATGCACAATTAATGTGGAAGAAATTAGTATGTAAGACACTGGGAAACAACCATGATGCCTATCAAAAATTTTATGTGACAATTCTTGCTGACGTATTCAAAGCTTTTAGAAAATTGTCTATGAATATCTATAAATTGGACCCTGCACATTTTTACAGCCTACCAGGATTACCTGGGGCAGCTATGTTGCCAGAAACAACAATTTAGTTGCAGCTCATTTCAGATGTGGATATGTTTCTTTTCATAGAAAGAGCTATACGTGGGAGTATAGTACAATGCACACAAAGATATGCAAGGGCCAACAATAAACATATGACAAAGAATATAATTCAAATTAAACATCCAGCTACATATTCTATGTTGATGTAAGTAATTTGTATGGTTATTTAATGATGCAGAAACTCCCCTATGATGACTTTGAGTGAATAAATCCTACATCAATAGATATACAAAATTTTGATGATACTGAGTATGGTTTCTATGCTGAGGTGAATCTTGTTTATCCCCATAAGTTGCATAATCTGTTTTCTGATTTGCCACCATACGTTGTTCTTCATAAAATCTTCCTTTCAATATTTCATTGCAATGTTGTTTATTATATATGTATGCCTGTTCCCTGGTAAGACTTCAACCACTGTTAACAAATCTGTACTCCAATTTTTAGTAAAACCCTTTTCAAAATGGTGTTTCAATTTGCTCTTACTTGATCTCCTATTCTATACTTAAGTTTCTTGGTCGTGTGTTGATATTTAGGACAGTAAACAGTGGAAATAAATTGTAATTCGTCAGATTTAGTCACTTTAGCAGGCTTTATATGTATGGTTCTATGTTTAGAATTATTGTAATTATGAACAAGATCAGAAAAAACTGTTACCCATTTATAGTTACCCTGCAAACTAAACTGTTTCCACATAAGATTTTTTAATGTCCTGTTGAATCTCTCAATTATGCTAGCTTTCAAATTACTGTATGTAGAATAATGTCTAATATCATGCTGGACCATTAATTTGGTGAATGTGGACTTGTAAAATTATTTTCCTCTGTCTGTCTCTAGGTGACGAGGAATTATGCCTTGTTCAAAAATAGACTTAAGTCCTCAGTGACACAAGCTCCAATTTTAGATTTCAGAGGAACAGTCCAAGCATATTTACTAACAGTGTCTATTACAGTAAGCAAATACTTCAAACCATGATTTATCTTATTAAGATTTTTCAAATTTCCTGTGTTCGTTTCAAATATATCAGCTTGCCACAAGTCATCAATTCCTTTTGTTACCACAGATCGTCGTTTGTAGTTACGACGAGCTGGTCTGTGTAGTTCATTAACTATATCTTGTCTAGACATTGTGTCTGGTAAGAGAAGATTACATAAAAGGGAATTCTCCTCAGGGTGCAATTGTTTAACTTCAAATAATAATTGGTCACCTGTTTCAATATCAAAAACAGACAATTGTTTATCTTCATGTATTTTATATTTATTGGTAGTATTATCCCAAGATGCTATTGGTATTTGAAGTGACCTGAACACACTATCTCTTGTTTGTATAGTGAAAAGTGGCACCCCAAATTGTTTTCCCTTTTTCAAATATCCAAACTTCACAAATTGAATAGTATCATTGAGGAAAAATTCATGAGTCTGTGAGTAAGGATATAATTTGTAAATATTACCAGCCTTAACATATGTCCAGTGCCCTCTAGTAATTTGGATACTGTGAAGTCTGACAATCACAATAGAGAATAAGTAACTAGATTATACTTCATCCAATCTGCTCAACAATGGTTCCAAGTGTTCTCCTATAGTACAAAAGATCTCGTCATAGCTAGGTTTAATTTTCACATCAACGTACAGTTGTTTAAATTGTTCATTTAAATCATGAAGCTGTGTGGTGAAACTTGATAAGGCTGACTCTTGATTTGTTTCAACAGTTCCAATTTGAAGCTTAATATTTGAAATAATTTGCTGTAAACTCTCCACAAGCCTCAATTTGGAACCCTGGGTAGAAAGATCATGTACTTGGTTTCTGATTATTTTAAATAATGAGTGAAGTTAACTGACAATTTGGTTGGTGGGCAAAGTGGCAATAGTTTCTTGAATTTGTGCAATTTCCACCTAAATGTTTTAATATCTTTATATTTGAGTATTCTATTTACTGATCTTTTCACAGCTTTTAGTTCCTCAGAAGTAGGTAAGCTAGTTACAGTATTCTGAAGTATTGTCAAAGCTTCTTTCACAGCATCTAATTCAGTGGCATCTTGGAGTTGTATTATCTCATTTTGTGTAGGTGTTGATTGTTGAAGTGTTTCTAATTTGTTTTGTATGTCATCTATCAAATTATGAAAATGAGATAATTCAGATTCAGTGTTCAGATTCTCCAGCTTAGTAATGCCAGGTAATTTTGATTCCAGTATTTCCTGGACATTCATTAGTTCATTTTTCATTGTTGTCAAAGTATCCTCAATGTGGGCTATGGTACTTTGAATTTTCTCAAAATCCTCGTAAGTCTCAAGCTGAAGTTTGATGTTAGTAACATTACGAGCAATGGTATTAAGTTCACTGGAGGAGGGTAGATTATTTATAAATATTTCAAATACTTGAGGTTTGGCTTGGACTTCAGTTATGGCAGTATGCAGCTCATCTGTTTGTAGTTCAATTTTTATATTTTCCAATATAGGAATCTGAAAGGATTGAAACTACTCACCCATATCTGCAATTATACTATCATAATCTTGAGTTTTAATACTTTGGATAATTGCTTGTAGTTCTGTACGAATACTGTTTGTTTGTTTATTTAATTGATGTTTCAGTTGTTCTACATTAGTGGTCTGAGCTTCAATGTTTTGAAGATTGTCTATTGAGGCTAAATAAGTGTATTTTTGCAGTAAGGATTTGAGTTCAGCATCAATTTTGAGAATAGAGTCCAGACACTGAGACTGGAGGCTAGCTATCTCAGATTGGAGACTAGAGTTGAGAGTTTCTTGTAATATTCGTAGATCAGTACGTACATTTTTGACTCTAACATCAAGTACAAGAATTTCATCACTGTGATAATTGTTTTGTATGACCAAAAATAACATTAGGCATTTTGGTAATGGTTATTTATTATAAAATAGATAACTTTAAACTCCAAAAACTGAAAATTTTGACATTTTTGAAAATTTCAATATATTTTTTTTTAATTTGAAAATTTTGGAAAAGTTTTAAAAAATTTGAAAAAATAAAAAGTGAAAATTTTGAAAAGCGAAAAAATTGAAGATTTTGAAAAAAATGAAAATTTGAAAATTTCAAATATTTCAAAATTTTGTTGAAAATTTGAAAATTTTGAAAGTTTTGAAAATTTTGAAAAATTTAAGAAAATTGAAAAATTGAAAAATATTTTTTTGGAATTTTAACTTTAAAGTTTTTGGGAAGGATCATATACTACCATATTGCTCAATAATCTGTTATTTTCTATTTCCTCAAATACTATTACATGTAAAAATAATTTCTACTTAACATTGTCCCATCCTTATGGGAATACATAGACTATATCTGCCTTATTGAGCGAGTGTATATTACTTTTAACACATCCTGTTGTCTCATCTTGCTTTAAAGGTACAGCATAGCCTAATTAGTTCATCCAAAATGTAAGAACATTTTCTACTTAACATAATAACTGAAGGGAACATAGGTCTATAATACACTCCTCGTGAATTCAAGGCACACACACCAATGTTTGTTATTAACACATCAAAAATAAAACAAGCTGTAGTCAATGAAAGAACTAATATCAAGATTGTATGTGAATTTCATGAGCCTCTGCCTGACAACACCTTACGTAGTGTTATTCTTATTGCAGAGAAGATGTGAAGAATGAGAGTCACAGAACATATTTAGTTTTAAAAACTCTCTTGATTGTTAATATTATTTATATAGAAAATTAAACTTTTAAATAAAAGTATATAATAAGTAACATACTTGTAGTATTTACTAGATCTGAGCAAATATGAGTAAAAATTATATTTTATTTTTTTATGCATATCTAAAAAACTACCTTAGGTAGAAGCAAAGGAGAGCATTTCAAATAACTAGTAATCAAGTAGTCTGTATTTTTTTCATACCTAAGAATCTACGTACCTTGACACCATTCTCAAACAAACTAGCCACCTGCTTGGAGCATAACTCCAAGTACACTCTCAACCAATCAACAGAGTGTCGCATAACCCTGAGGGATGTAAGTGGTGCTCCTTCCACGGAGTGCACCCAATGGTCAACCTCACTTCCACGTAGTACACCCTGGACTGCAGACTAACGAGGCTCGGGCGACTGGGCCCCATGGCCAGTATCATTTTGTTTGTGTTGTCCTGTGTTTTGTCCTTATTTGTGCTGAGTGCTTCTTTACAGCCTCAGCTTTTAACGAAAGTCAGAAGATTTTAATATTTTATAATATTTTATTATTTTAGTTATAAAACGTTAGAGTTGTTATGTGTAATGAAAAGGGGATCGACCCGTATAATGTGGCGGGTGCAAAATAGCATTAGTGCTGACGCACCCAAAATTTTAAATTCAAATCAAATCAAAATCAAATCACATAACCCTGAGGGTAGAATTCCCAAGCTAGATATTCAAAAATGTTAATCACCCTTGTACGAAGTTTTTTAGAATTTGTAGTAGGGTTGGGAATTTTGCTACATCTACAGATTAGCTACATCCACCAGAAGATATGAAAATATAGCTTAATTTTGGCCAAAGGAGGCTATGGTATCAAACGGATTTGCACAAGGTTGTCCGCAGAAACAATCAATATATACTACTGAGAAAAATAAGAGCGGACGAGAGAACAGGATTTCCAAGTCACGGGTGTATGTGCGAACTACGACGCAGGAAGGAAGAGGACAAGATCGGCGAAGCTTTGAAGAAGAGAGTGAAAGAGTGGCTTTCTTTGTTGGCAGACAGAAATTCCTTGCGGTGTTCTGGCTGTGATCATCCTTTGTTACGTAAATTAGAAGGAGATCCCTGTTTCCCTGCGGTTCCTCCACAAGATTTTGGTTTTCGCAGACTACTGTTCCTCGTCGATCCTGAGGATATTCTGGCTGTACCTTTATCGCCGATACCAGGGACGCCATCACCTATAGTATCCGATTACTTTATCTTTTATGACATATGAGAGTATTTACTTACCACGATTGTTGGACTCGCGCCGAGCCGTGTGGTATCAATTACGACATTTAGTTTCCTGCGGATTCTGTGCTCCTCAATTGGATATGTGTGTCGTATGCCGGAGCAGCATTAAAGATACATTGAATGTTTTCACCTGTTTAACAGAATGGATGGATGTTTTTTGGACGTTCAAGTTCTTCGAGGAGCAGAAGCAGAATTTGTGTGGAAAGATGTCTGAATTTAAACATTTCCTTTTGACAACGCATTTGACTGAATAGTGAAATCTTCATATACTTTTAAGTGAAAAGTATCCCCGAGTGAATTACTGGCTTCGTGCCAACAAACACGGTCTCAACTGGGGAGCTGGGTGGCAGCCGTATGAGAAATTAGGAGACTTTTTATATTTTGTGCCTGTGAATCAGGAAGTGTGCGTCAAAGGTACGGAGAAAGTAAAATGGCTGGAGAAATTACTTGGAGAAAAACGTATGGGTAGAATATCCGTACGAAACATCGAAGAACTTGAATGTCCAAAATTTGATGGTGTGAAAAAGACTTCAGGAAAATGCAAGGAACATAGCAAATGTGAAAATGTAAAAAAAAACTGTGCAGTTGAAAATGTCTGGAAGATGTACAGTTTCTATTGTAATAAGTATAAGGTATAAGAAATAAAAAGTTTTTAAAATGTACAAATGTTTTATTTACAATCGATAATATAGGTTTACAATACCTGAATTGCTATTTTACAATACATAAAAATAATACAAATGTTTTATTTACAATTGATAACATGGAAGGTTTACAATTCCTGAAGGGTTATATTACAAGATATAAAATAACAATGGTCAATTTTCAATATGAAATACAAATGGATAATTTACAACATCAAATACATAAAAGTAACTGGTCATCCCATGCCATTTCAACGAGGTCATGACACCCACCAACTCCGATTTCGATTAAATTTGGTATACACCTTTCTTTTATGGTTGAAAGAAACCCCCTATTTTTTTTTACTCTATCTCAAACGGTTTTCATTTTACAGCTCTTTGGTATGTCATCAAATCAGTGTTGTCTATCACTCTCGACTCCCTCGACACAAGATACCCTTGCTTACATTTTATTTATTTTCTCCTTAACGAATCATCAGATCTCTTTGAAATTTTACACAAAGTTTAATTAAATAATGAGGATTTAACAAAAAAATACCTCAGTACTCAAAAATGTTTACAAATGCCTATAAAAAGACTAATAATGGATTTGTAGCCTAATTGTTCTGGTGGGAAAATTAGGTAACAAAAATCTGAATTTTCATCATGTGGGTATGATGGAACCAAAAACTTTTGATGTTGAAAATCATTGCAAAGACATGCTCTTTCTGTACAAAAAATTTTTTTTTTGTTTTTTTTTGTTCCTTCTAAAGAAAATTTTAATTTTTTTGGAAATTGCCTAAAATTTCAGTGTCAATACGTACCAAATGGTCCAGCACTGGTCGCTCGACCATTTTTAAAATTATTCACTTGTTTGTCGTTGTAACCCCTGTACAAGGGTAGTTCAAAACAGGCATTATTTTTCTAAAACTAGACTTTGTATGAAAATGGCGGCAATTTTTGTTTCATGACTTGCAGCATTTTTGACCTATGCAGACAGTTGGGTTTATTATGATAACTCAGCTAAGAAAAATTATAGAAATCTGGGTTAAAAACATTGTTTTCAGTACATTTCAGGCTACATTTTATGTTCCATATCTTTTTGCACCACATCTAATGCAAATGGCTGAAATAATCATAGGGAGGTGCTGTTGGTGGCAAACGTTTCAGTTTTGGAAGACGGAACTTGTTACTGCAAAAAAAGTGTAAAATATAGAGTTGATATAAATTTATTAACATAGTATTGCATAAAACAGGTTTGAAAACATACAAAAACATCATTTTTTCAGTAAGGAATTATATAATTGTTTGGAAACATTTCAAAATGAATAATGAACACGTATACATAAACAGGTACATACATATGTCTGACAAATTTCTGTCTCTCATTAAACTCGTCTTCGTTCTGCATAATCTTCTCAGGTGGAGGCGCTGGTACGTTTGGCTTCGACATGATCCTTGGTATCGCAGTTGCCTTAGATATCGTCTTCATCCTCGGAATCCAGAATATTCCGATTGAAGCAGGACTCTCCCGCACATTCGCTGCACATAGCGGTGTATGTTAGCCCACTTCACTTGCACTCACATTTTATGGAGCAGTTTCCTTTGCACCCACAACGCAGCAGTTTGTCTGGTGCCGGGGGTAACGTGAATGTGACAGGCTTATGGTGTCCCTTTTCGATGGTCCAGCACCAATCTTTAGCTGAAAAGACGTTACCTTTCCACGCCTGGACTTGGTTATATACTCTCAGACTATGCTGACAACGAAAATCTGGTTGACGCTTCACCACGTTCCACGTTGTCACAAGATAACTTCGTTTGCATTGATTCAACTCTTTTCCGGAAGTCCCAGCCATTTTACCAACAGTTTGTTATCTTTTCTGCACAATACTTTCTCGATGAGATAAGTGTCGGGGTATTTAGTTTTAGAGAGTTCCTCTTCGTAAAACCTTTCTTTCAAAATTTCATCGCGACTATCCTTTATTATGTGTGACGGTTTCCTGGTAGAAATCGAACTACGGTAAAAAGTTCCGTGCTCCATTTTTTAGTGAATCCCTTTTCGAACGTACGTTTGAATTTGCTGATCCTCACCTGATCTCGTGCTTCATATCTAGGTGTGTTGGTCGTGGGACGGTACTTTGGACAATAAACCGTAGAAATTAAACGCCGCTTCTCAGATTTTGTAACGTCGACGGGTTTCATGCGTATCTTGCTGTGAACTGTGTGATTGTAATCGTCAACGAGTTCCGGTATAATGTCGACCCATTTGTAATTACCATGAACCGTTTCCACATGTGTGTTTTCAAAGTTCGGTTGAAACGTTCCACTATGCTGGCTTTCATGTAACTATAAGTTGAATGATGAGGAATGTTTTGATTGTTAGTAAATTTCTGGAAGACGGAGTTGTAGAATTCATTTCCTTTGTCCTTTTGCAGAAAACGAGGTCGTCTGCTATTTTCATCGAAAATTGGTTTGACTGCTTCGACTACACATGTTCCTGTTTTAGTTTTTAGAGGTATAGCCCATGCGAAATTTGAGAATGTATCTATGACGGTGAGGACGTACTTGTTGCCCTTGTTGATTTTATTTAAATATTTCAAATACCGCTGCTTATTTCGACGAGGTCACATTGCCACAAATCGTCCATGTATTTTGTCACCACAGATAAACGTTTGTAATTGCGACGTGCTGGTTTGTGCAACTCGTTCACTATATCCATCCTAGACATTGAGTGCGAGATTTCGATTGAAGAGAATGACTAACGTGATTGGATGTTTCGAAGGTGGCACTTTGCTGGTATTTTGAATAAAAACTTTATCTCGAGCGACCACATCAAAAACCGTAAGATCTTCATCCTTGTGTATTTCATATACAGAATGAGTTTCGTCCCAGTACGGTAAAGGAATATTTCCTGCCTTCTGGACTCCGCGCTTGCTCATTAATGTCATTGTAGGAATGTCGATCTGTTATACATGAGCCCAGTATGAAAGTTCGTGTATTTGTATGGTACAGTCGATTAAGAATCTGTAATATGGCTTATGTGGGCTTAATATTTACTACTTTTTGTCCTTAACAAAAGTGGAAGTTCTTTGCTGGTTCGGTAGGCTATTGATTTCGATAACTTGCAAAGGAAATAATTTGGCAATTTTAGTATCGATGGTAACGAGATTACTGTGAACATGTCTCAGTTTATTTTTTATGGGTAACAATTCCTCGACGATATAATTCGTTATGGACTTAAATGACGGTTTGATTTTTATTTCAACATTCAACTGTTTGTAGTTTTCGTTCAGTTCTTGCAAGTTAGATCCGAAAGTGGCTAGCGTCGATTCCTAAAAGACAGCATTGGTTTCCAGAACACCAACCCGTTCTCTGACGCTGACGACAATTTGCTGAAGATTTTCCAATAGATACAATGTAACTTTTTTCAGTAAGATCGTTTATTATGTTTTTCATCTCGGTAAACTGCGTATGGAGATCGATCACACTCTGCGATGTCGGTAACGTGGACACCATGTCGCGATTGAAGAAATTTCGTCCCGAATCTGTTCCGCATTTGTCACTTCCGTTTCTATCTGTTTCAGTATGAGTATATTATCTTTTAACGGCGCGAAGTTCTTGCAAGGTGGGAAGACCACGTACCGTGTTTTCGAGTGATTTTATACTTTCCACGTCATTAGATTCGGACAATGTCGACACCGCCGTTTTCAACTTCTGCAAATCTTCGTTCGACGGAACACTCGTCTGCAAAGTTTCGAGATCCTGCTGTATGTTGTCCAAGACATGATGAAAATGGTTAAGATTAGATTCGACGTTCTAATATTCTAAGTAATTAATCTTCTGCTGAACCGTAGTTAACGTGTCTTTAATACTGACCGTCTGATATTGAAAGCTCTCTATGAGAGCGTAGGTATTCTTAATATCGTCGTTAATCAACTCCAAAGACGCCTGGAGTGTGGCGATCCTAGTTTGAATGTGTTCAAAATCTTGGTACGTCTCTAACTGAAGCTTGATGTTCGCTACGTTCTTACTTGCAATTCGTCGGAGGAAGGACACTATGGTAATGGTGTCTCCCAAAATTTTCAATTTACTCTTAATTTCTTCGAGAGTGCTATGAATTTCTTCCGTTTTAAGCTTCTCTTTGATCGTCGAAAATTCATCACGTAAGGTAGAGATGCGTTATGTAACTCTTCGACGTCGAAATCATCTTTATTGTCGTCTATCAAGTTTTGCAGTTCGGACAATTTTTTTCTACATTGGAAGTTCGCTCTTCAAGTTCAAGTTTCAATTTAGTTTGAAGCTGCTGCAATTTGACCAAGTCGCTCTGAAGCGAACCAACGCTCCACCGTATATCTTGCACGTTGCCAACCGACGGTATGTCGACATAATTTTTTAACAATGATTTCAGTTCAAAATCTATTTTGAGAATGGGGTATTCTCGATACAATATGTTTTCTGTTCGGCAAGTTTCTCTGACGCAATTTGACGTCCGGTGTATTTTCGGTAGTTGAGTTGTTTTTGATCATCGAACGTGGACAAAGTTCGATGTGGGTTGTATGCTTGGTTGTTTGACTTCTGACCAATGGGGAAAGTGAACGAATGAGGCAGTAGTGATGAAAATTTTCGTTGGAAACGAGAAGGAGATTTATTAGGCGAGCATTGTCATCATCAACATTGCTTATCCTGACGGGATGTACGATATGCTTAATTGATGTAAATGAAAATAAATTGATAGCTAGCCGATTCCCTCCTGAATCTCGTGCACAAGTTTCGAATTTTGATATATCTTAAGAGCAACTGGATACTCAATGCCCGCCATGGGCACATTCAAACTCATCTGCACATTGCTTGTAATGTCCAACCCGCTGTGGATTATTTGACCAATGAATCGAATGTAGAGCCGACATGATGCACCAGAGAAAGCATCTGTTGTCAATATTTTCTATATTCAACACGGAGTTTTTATTTGAATATCCGGTGGAAGGGAAATGTAACTAGGTGCCGAAAGGTGATTGAATTAATTCAATTTCGTCCGTAATTCTTGAGGGGTTCCCAAAAGAGGTGCGAAATAACTCATTTTCAACTCTAAATTATGATAGGCATAGATCATAGGCATACACATTGATTGGCAAGGATTCATTCGCTTGTCTTTCAAATTTTGGTATGTCGAATATAGCAACAGGATACTGAACACCTAACATAGCATATTCAATCTTGTCTACATATTTTTTATAATGACTAACCTGATATGGATGATCTATCCGGGTGAAGCGCCGCTAAAATACATCACATAAAACACTTATTGTCAGTGTTATGAATGTTCAGCACAGCCTCTCTTATGCTGAATTTCTACCGGAAGTGGAACGTAGCTGGAAGCAGAAAAAGGCATGAATTTGCTTACGTGAATAATTAACGTGTGAGGACTTCCGCATAGAGACCATCCCGAACCCTCACCCTCGAACTCGTCGTGTTTCTTAACCAGTTCTTTGGAAATTTTAGAATAAAAGTCGTTCAAATTATCAATGTCTGCAAATAAAAAACTTGGTTTTTCGTTCTGTGATAAAAAGAAGTTGTTGTTCTATTGGCTTTCTCATATTCAGAAAATAGAACAACATATACTTTTATAGAGTTGTTTTCCAGTTTTTTTTTCTAAATTATTATGATAGATTTTTCATTTCACTCAAGAAACTAGATATATCACAGCGTGGGTTAGAAGTAAAAAAGAAATCCTGGAGTTGGTCATTGAATGCAGATGTAATCGGCTTTTGGTCATTAGACATCTTAATTTGTTTGGAAGTAGAAGCTTCAGCTTCAGGATGATGAATTTTTCTTTTCAATGTTCCATGTCCGGTTAATGCCTTGCAAATGTTCATGTGTTTACTTAAATTAGCAAAGCTAATTATTTTTTCGCATTGAGGACAAGGCTTAGTAGGTAACGAACGATTTATTGTTGAACCTGTTCCGCTACATCTTGCCCTATGCTTGCTAATATTAGTTTTGGAGATGAATTTCCCACAAATAACACATTCGATGAAATTGGTAGATGACATTTTTTTTAATATGCTTTAAGTAAATAACAATAAGACGCACAATCAACTCAAAATTTAATAAGATTCTATTTACTAGAAAAAAAAACACTTTTAAACTTACGATAATTGATAGAATGTAACTTAGAAAACAATAGTTATAATTATAATGTTTTTTTTCAGCTCTGGTATTTATATATAAATTTTCTCGGGAAAAAATACAAAATTCAATACAAATTCAAATTCATACAAATTCAATCTGTGTGAAAAACGACTTGAACCACCTTCAAAATAAAATAATTGTAGCTATTACGATAAAATTTTCAGCTATGTTATTTATACAGAATTTCCGGAGACAAGTAATATCTGATTACATCAAAACTTTATCTGATCGAAATTACTATGAAAAAAACACTTGATACACTTTTTAAACTTAAAATAATAAATAGTATGTAGCTTTAAAATAAATTAAATACTTAACTTTTAACAAAAAAAATATGAGGAGCACTGCAACAAAACCTCCGTACTCTTCAACCACTCTCACGATACTGACTGATCTGTAATGCGAAAACTTTTTAAGTAGCCTAAGCGCGAACCGCGTTGAAAACATCTGAAACATTAGGTCAATCAGAAGACACCACAGTAACCCACAGGTGCCTGTCAAGTAGACCGAAAGTAAACCGGAAGTAAACCGAAAGTAAACCGGAAGTAGACCGGAAATAGACAGGAAGTAAATATGTGTGGGTGTAAGTGTAGGTGTGGGTGGGTGTGGGTGTTACGTACTTTAACTCGAAAGAAATTATGACACTCGTACCAAGTACGAGATGAAAAAATCAAAGATTTGCAAAAGTATAAAATTGACAAAAACATCATCAAAATAGGTTTACCATTGTGGTTAAATTAATAAAAACAATAGGCCTCGTACCAAGTATTGCTTTGAACCGCCAAAAATACACTACTCCTATGAACTTGTTCGGTTTCATAAAGCAAATCATCATGGAAACTGCATCACCTAGCTTCAATAATATTTTGCCTTCAATGTTATGTAAACTCAACGGTCTGTTGGTTATTGACCTGAACAGCATTGGACGAAATTCAACGACGACGTCGGTAAAACGTTTTAAGTCTTCAACAACAACTTAAATTTTTACAAGATTCCGATTGGTGGCAAATTCGGATAATCGTGAGTCAGGAGAATACTGGTGAAATGAAGGTTTCCTCCGGCGAGAACATTTACAAAATGAAGCACGATAAGATGGATACCTCAACCACATACGATGTTTCTGCAGGAGATAAACTCATTCCTCTCTTCGTGGAATTGAGAATCACGTATCCGATAATAAATAACCATATTAATTAAAATGCCGAACGATATATTCGGACACACGAAGCGAGTGGACTATGCTAATGAAATTCTCATGTTGGATGTTCGGGTTAAAAAGTTGAGAAGCGATATGATTGCTTTGCAAAATACGCTCAACACCAGTTTACAGTAGGAAATAGCCAGTCTTCAATCACAATGATCCCATTCTCAAAATGGATTCCGAACTGAAAACTCTGTTGAAAAATTACGTCGACGTGCCTTCATTTGATAATATTCAAAATATACAATTGACCGTGGATTCGCCTCAGAACGATTTAGTTAAATTGAAACAGTTTCAAATGAAAGATTTGGAAAAATTAAAACTTGAAATTCAAGAGCGAACTTCCAACATTGAACACAATTTTTCTGAACTTTAAAGCTCGATATATAATATAGATGCATAACAGTTCCATGACGACATCTCTAAATCACGCGAGGAATTTTCCACGATCGAAGAGGAGGAAATTCACAAAACGCTCGAAGAAATAAAAAATAAATTACAAATTTAGGAAGACACCATCACGAATTTACCTATGTCAGACGATTTGCAAATTATCAGTAAATGCGTTGCAAACATAAAAATGCAATTGGAGGCGTACCAAGATTCAAACTACGATTGCTACACTTCAGGAATCTTTGGAGTTTATTAACGAAGAGATTAAAATATTCATACTCAAGCAAGTGCGTTGACAAGTATTCAAGACACGTTAACTACGGTCCAGTAGATGATTGATTATTTAGAACATTTGAACGTCGAATCTAAGCTTGCTCATTTTCAACACGTATTGGACAACATACAGCAAGATCTTGAAACTTTACAAACGAGCGTCCCTTCGAACGAAGATTTGCAAAGGTTGAAAACGGCTGTGTCGACGTTGTCCGAGTCAAGTAACATGGAAAGCGTCAAAACTTCTTTGACCGCACTCGAAAATACGGAAAGCAATCTTCCCACCTCGAAAGAACTTCACGCCGTTAAAATAAATATTTCACGCATACTGAAACAATTAGAAACCGAAAAGACGAACACGGAACAGATTCGAGATGAAATTTCTTCGCTTCGCGACATGGTTTCCATGTTACCGACATCTCAGAGTGTGAACGATCTCCATGTGCAATTTACCGAGATGAGAAACATCATAAAGGATCTTACCGAGAAAAGTTCCAAATTGAATTTTGTTGAAAATCTTCAACAGTCGCGAACGTCAAGGAACATGTTGGCGTTCTCGAAACAAATTCTGCTTCTCAGGAATCTCGTTTAGCCTCTTTCGATTCCAAGTTGCAAGAATTGAACGAAAACTACAAGCAATTCAATGTCGAAGTAAAAATCAAACCGTCGTTTTCCTCTATAATTGATACCATCGTCGAGCATTTGCTGCCCATAGAAAATAAACTTGGACACGTTCAAAGTTATCTCGTCACCGTCGATACAAAAATTGCGAAGTTGTTTACCTTGCAAGCTATCGAAATGAACAGCATACCGATTCAGCAAAGAACTTCCACGTTCGTTGAAGGCAACAAGTTGTACATGTTGCATCCCCATCGCCCATATCACAGATTTTTAATCGACGGCACTATAGAACTGTATGAATTTTCGTATTGGGCACATGGAAACAGCTTGCTATTCCTACGATGACATTAATAAGTAAGCGATGAAACCAGAAGGCAGGAAATATTCCTTTGGCGTACTGGAACAAAACTTGTTCTGTATATTAAATACACAAAGGCGAAGACCCTACGGTTTTTTATGTTGTCGCTGGAGATAACCTTTTCATTCAAAATACCAGCGTAGTGCCATCTTCGAAACATCCAATCACTTTCGTCATTCTCTTCAAACGTAATCTCGCGCTTAATGTCTACGCAAGCTATAGTTGAAGAGTTGCTCCTGTCCGTCATAGACACATTTTCAAAAATTCGCATGGACTTTACCTTCAAAATCAAAAACTGGAATATTCGTTGTCGAAGCATTCAAAACCATTTTCAATGAAAGTGGTAGACGTCCTCGATTTCTTCAAACGGATACCGGAAAAGAATTTTACAATTCGATTTTCAGACAGTTTATTCAAAATCATGACATTCAGCATTATTCGACTTTCAGTCCCATCAAAGCCAGCATAGTTGAACGTTTTAATCGAACTTTGAAAACGCATATGTGGAAACGATTTACACTTCAGGGAAATTACAAGTGGGTCGACATTCTTCCGGAACTCGTGGAAGATTATTATCACACGGTTCACAACACGATACGCACGAATCCCGTCGACGTTACTAAATCCGACGAGAGACGTTTAATTTCTACAGTATATTGTCCAAAGTATCGTCCCACGACCAAGAAATCAAAATTCAAAGTTGAAGATCAGGTGAGGATCAGCAAATTCAAACGCACGTTCGAGAAGGGTTTCACATAAAATTGGAGCACGGAACTTTTCACCGTAACACGTATATAATAAAGGAATGTCGCGGCGAAATTTTGAAAGGAAGGTTTTACGAAGAGGAACTCTCTAAAACTAAATACTCCGACACGTACCTCATCGAGAAAGTATTGTGCAGGAAAGGTAACAAGCTATTTGTAAAATGGCTAGGACTTCCGGAAAAGACTTGGATCGATGCAAACGAAGGATCTTGTGACAACGTGGAACGTGGTGAATCGTCTACCAGATTTTAAATGTCAAACTAAAAAAAGAACGGCGAGTTGCTACCCGGCAGCATTTGCTGTCTTATCCTAGGTCCTTCCGATTGTGGAAAAACCACGTTACTGGTGGACAATTTTCTCCTCGCACCGAATTGGTTAGACTGGAAGAACAGACACCTCTATGTGTTCTCCAAAAGTTTGGAACAACCGAAATACCAGCAACTGATTAAGAACGAGGGATTGGACATAGCAACTTTCGAATACGAATTAAAACCACTCGACAGCTATCACGAAAACTCTGTAGTTGTGTTCGACGACGTGATTTTAGAAAATCAAAATGAAATTCGCTACTCTTTCACTCAAGGTTGTCACAGGTGAATGAATTGCTTTTACCTAGCTCAAAGATTTTCCAGCATTTCAAAGCATTTACTACGCAACAATGCTAATTTAATTTGTTTGTTTCGTCAATATCACACAAATCTCAAACATGTTTACGATGGCTACGTGGGAGGAGATTTAAACTACAACGAATTTTCGAAATTGTGCTCTTCTTGTTGGAACAGTGACGATTTCGGATTCGCTACTCGAAAACACAGCGACGCAAAGTACAGAAACAAAATCAACGACTTTGCGAATGTTGCATGGTGACACGACGTTTAAAATAACCCCATATCAAAAAATGACAAAACGAAAAATCGAAAACAACTTAAAATTGCGAGACTTTTCAAAAGTTGTAAATCCGAGAATCGCGGATTCTAAGCAGAAAACATGCGCGATTGTCAACCCATCACCGACGTCATCAGCGGTCTCGGTAAGGAGATTCAAATTCCACGGAACAGAACAAGAATGTCATCACGGAACTCGTATCTCTTGCCGCTCGAAATTACAAAGATTATCCTCCGACGCCTCTTTCTAGCATTCACACTCCTCTCAAACTCAGGCAACCGCCGAAACGTCAAGCCATAGGAAGCACTTCATCTTCTTCGGATAAGATCAAAGCATTTAATAAAATCTGTTTAATCTTAGATCACAGAGACAAACTAAAATTTCATAGATAACACAGCTGCAAAAAAAATCATAGATCTAGCAACAAAAAATCTACGAGAACACAGACACAAAAAAATTAACCCACGATATATATATAAATAACATACGGTAAAAATCCACCTGCAAAAAATTCATACATCTAACAAAAAAAAATCTGCGAGATCACACAGACAATTTTTTTTCTTTGCGTGCAGTGGAAAGTTTGGCAGGTGGAAGCACGACTATAGCAAAAACCGTAATCGACTCGAAAAAGAACAAGGCGGAATTGGAAGAACAGAAACGTCACAATCTGGCCATGGAGAAGAAATGAAAAGGCGTCAAAACTTTGAACAGGTTTGAAAAAAGAAGAAGCACTCAGTAACAGTGACATTGAATCTCTGATCATACCGTTGGAATCAAACACTTCAAAGGAGTTTTCATGTCAGATTCTTTACTCTCCACCGTAAGAAAAAAATAGTGTGGAGCCGTCAACTTGGACAATTCCGAAAATCCAGGCACGCACTAGATATGTTATATCAAAAGTTCAAACGTGTTCGTTTTCGATTCTTTCAGAGGTGGTCTTCCGTCGACTTTAGCGTAATATCTCAAAGTTTCCAACCTCTACTACAACGACGAAAGAATCCAAGGTTTCGAGGAAGTGAACTGCGGTCACCTTTGCGTTTCCATGCTCGCATTCATGTCACGAATAAATAGCAAATCGATTCGAGATTTCCAGAAAGCATTGTGGAACCTGAAACATCATGGGAGTGTTCCATCTCACGAGCGAGACTTAGGTCTTGAAACTCACGTTGCAGGACGATATCGTCTATCATAAATCCATAGCTCTTCGTGCTTTTTACAGCATGTACCTGATTCCAAACATCACAGAACAAAACAACACCATAAAAATCGGAAACAAAAAAATCAGCATAACACAAGGTCAGTACAATTTGTCAACCTTGCAAGCCGAATTGCCGAGAGGAGTACTTCTCTCTGAAAATTCCGTGACCCACAGAGTTCAGTTGGTGTCCGAAGCAGAAACTGTGGACCTGGGAACCATCAGTGAGCTTTTGGGTTTGGAGGAAAACATCAAACTCTAACCTGGCTTAAAACACTTCGGTGCTAAAATTCTTAAATTTCTAGCTATCACAACCACGTACACAGCAACGTGGCGGAATGCATGACCACGAAAGCAGTTAATATCGGAAGTCACAAGCAAACTGGAATCATAGCGACCTTCAAACCGAATTCGGAATTCATGGGAGCGATCATCTTCACTCCCTCGTCGCCGATCTACTTTCCCATATGCCGCAACAGAATCGACCCGCTTGGCAGTAAGCGGCATCCGTTTTTGAAAGTTTCAAAGTTCCCACTATCGTGGAAGTGATTTATGGATAACCGATTCGATCGATGACCGTTCCGTGTTTCCTGACTTCGACCTGCGAGAACAGGTAGGACAACAACGTTTTGATGCAATACAGTAACTTGTGTCCGGACAGGATCACTCCGCTTCCAAACACTTTATCCGAAGCAGCAAAATGCGTGATCCAGACAATGGAAATGAGAATGCCGGTGGTAGAATACGAAACGAACTACACTCTCAAGTACAAAGCCGAAATCTTGAAAACCTACAAGTGTCCATTCAGTTTTACAGTTATCAGTGCGTGCAGAAACCCGCTTCCAGTAATCATTACGAATTCATCACGACGCAATTTAATGATATACCGTTCGACATGCCAGATTTCGTCATATTACTCTTCCAGACCGGGAGAGACAATGATCAGGAAAATATAACAGCAAGTTCGACAACTGCAGGATCAAGAACGCATACCTCAAGAACGGAAGGAACGAAGTTTTCTCGCGCGAAAATTACAACCTCGACATAGCACAAGACAATTATCTCAAATTATACGAAGCTTACTTACAAAAGAGTAACCGAGGGAAACGTAGATGTATACTACACTCCCAGCGAATTCAAAGCACAGAGACTAATAATAGTCATCAACACGTCGAAGAGGAAGCAGGTCGTTGTCAACGACAGAACGAACATCAATATCGTGTGCGAATTTCACGATCCGATCCCGACGACACGTTGTGCAGCGTAATTTTAGTGGCAGAAAAGTCTTTCATTCAAGATGTCAAAACGAGAGGGTCACGGAACAGTTCTAAAAACTAAGACAAGTAGAAATGTTTCTTTCATATCATTTCTAGAAAAAAAAATGCAATTAAAAAATTTGTCATAAATGATGTCATGGGATGCCTTGATCCACGAATCCAAAGTAGGAGGATATCCGAGCCAGCGAACCAGGTATTCCAAATTTTTACCTTTTCCCCGGTTATTCAAAATTTTATCAATATTATACCCTTCGTCAGGATCCGAATAAAATTATTGCAGTTCATGTTTGTAAAATGTACATTTAACAGGTTCTTAATTTAAATCGTCTAAAATGTATACAGGTACAGGTGTTTGCTGAAGAAGGGAATGAATTTTGAAAAGTTCTCGTGACCACGATTGTTCGTATCCCTTCTCGAAATGTCCTTTGACGACAGAGATTCGTACGATATCATCAACATTCAGATCTGAAGATGGCTGTGAAATATGTTTGTCAGGTTCGTTGAGTCGTTTCCACACAATGTAAACGTTTGTCTCGTTCACATCTCGAAGTGCCATTCCTATGGAACTGTGGATTGCTGTATTGTAACTTTCGAGAACTTGCGGTAAAATTTCTTCGTAAAGTCTTGTCTGTTTCGACGTGAAATATTTTCACATCTGTTCTTTCAATGTTCTGTTGAAACGTTCCACTAAACTCGCTGTCACAGGATAAATTGAAGCGGTCGAAAAATTTATATTTTCATTTTTTTTAAATTTCTGGAATGTGGAATTTGTAAGTTCCGTTCCTTGGTCGGTCTGTAGTGTGGCAGGTTTTCGTCTGTTTTGTTCGAAAATAGATTTTAAAGCTTCGGTTACCGATTTGCTTGTTTTATTTCTTAGCGGTAATGCATATTTTGAAATATTTTGAAAATACGTCGATTACTGTCAGAAGATATCTGTATCCATCTTTATGTTTTTGTATCGATGTCATGTCGATGAGATCAGCTTCACAAACATGTCAATGTTCCACACATTGTAATGATTTCGAAGGAACATTTTTCTCGCAGATCTGTACAGAGTGTATGTTTCCTGGTGCATCAGTCATTTTTTCACCGTATCGCGAGAAATATTTTTATCCCGTACCACTTCCCATAAACGGTCTACAGGTGAGAATGAAGCACGGTGTCACGGATTGTAATATATTTCGGTGAGAAGTTTATCCTGTTTCAACTTAAGGACTCCCATAACTGATCCTTCTGTCTACGACTTTCTCTCAGAGGAACCAACTTGAATGTGTCAGGTGTTCTCAGAAAACGTGTAGTTTTTCTGGCTACATGGAAGGTTGCTTTCTTCTCTTTCTTTAGTTCTGTCAACGAGACAGTCCAAAGGTTACCGTTGGCGACGACGAGAAGTTCAACGTCTTCGGATCCGGAAGTGTTTTTTCCTGACGTTCGTCTATCAAATGTTGTGCCGTAGATTGGTACTCGTCGATGATATTTTGTAACTCATGACGTGTATTACGGGGTAATGTCTCTGCCAGGTTCGGAGGAAAATACGTCGATCCTGGTGAAATAGTAGAATGAATCTGTAATGTTTCTTTGGATTTTCGACTCAACCACAAATTCTTGTCCAGTTCCTCTCTGTAAAAACGCCATTTTTGATCGTCTGTTATATATTTCATTTTTAGAATGTCATTCACTTTCTTAACTAGAACGGATAATTTTTGAGTTACAGACAAGTCGGAACCACGAATACGTGCTAGTTGTTCCGGTGAAAGGATTATCATCCTTTTGTAAGAAGATGGCATTTCTCAATGGGGAATGAGAGTACCGAGAAGCCCCGATAACAAAGAACCTAGAAGTAAGGGTAGAAATCCTCCTTTCTGAACAAGAGGTTTTCTTCGTTTTTCGATGTTCACTTTCGGTTTCACGAGATTGCTTAAGACCGATTTGTAAGGTGTCAGACCATGTTTTGGTGATGGTTTAATTTTCACGTTTCCTTTTAAAACGTTCAGGCAGCATTCGCTGATGAAACGAATTGTCTTTTTCGGAGCAATTTTCAATAATGATTTACGGATTTTAGTCGGTGAATTTTTCAACACGTGCAAGAAAGGAGAATATATCATGAAAAAAGTCGAATGTCTATTCCTGCTAAGTAGAGATAATGCTTCATTTGCAAACATTTATTTGCTATTTATTTATTTTACCCTGATTTCAGCTAATTTTCCAAGGGGGAAAGATCCAAAAAATCCAATTTTTACCATTTTTATAGTGTAAAAAATAATTATGTTTTCATTATCAAAGTTCAACTAATAGGGGACAAAATTTACTTTTTGAGCATATATCAATATATTTTAAGCATATATTTACAATTATTACATTTTTAAGAGAAATAGATATATTGATAGTGATTTTGAGTTATTATACATTTCTGTACAGCACTGTACAGCAATGCGTATATAATTATTTCTCAAATGTGTGTATATTCTAATTAATTTTTACGTTTAAAAATGTAGATACTGATTTTTTTTTAAGTTATGAGTGTTGCAGTGCTATGTAGAGTATATAAAATTATTTTTCATCCGTATAATATATTCTGAATAATTTTTAAGTCTGAAAATGTACATGTGTGCCTTTTCTTAGAAAGAAAAAAGGTTCTATATAAAAATATATATTCACCCTTGGTATGCAGAATACTAATAACATATAAATTTATAATTAATTTTTATTAAGTATAAATTGTTCTAATATATTTCAAAAAACAAATTGAATATATAAAACCAATTTTTTTTAAAAAAGATAAAAATTAAATATATAAAAACCAAATAAATTTTATTTTAAACATTTTTAATATATATAAAACCAAACATTTTTTTAAATATATATATATATATAATTATATTTATATACAAATTATATAAAGGAATAACAAAAAATGAATAATAGAAACCAAAACAAAAAATTTTGTATACAAAAAAATATACCACATTAGACATAAATGATGATGTCTCAGATATTCCAAATTTTTTAGCTAAATTAAAAGAAAAAATTATAAAAGCAATTAAAAATAAACTTGAAAGATATTCTCTCAAAATATATTTAATCTATTATATTCTCTATGTATATAAATTCTCATAGTGAAAAAGAACAATACATTCATCGTACCCGTGTGTTAATTTTACACAAGAGTGACATTCGTTCTTTGTATGATATTTATTTAAAAAATTGTAAAGAACTTAAGTCAAAACAAGAAAAGTTCCAAGGAAAAGGTTCGGGTTGGTCACTTTGTGATACAAACCATAAACTTGAATTGAAAATAGCAAAATATGTCCCTCTTGAGGGTGGATCTAATTATATTAAATTACCCGACGACATCAAAAACAAGAATGCTGTAATAAATATTCAAAATGAAGATAATAAATGTTTTCTCTGGTGCATCATACCTCTCTTTCATCCAGCTTCTAACAATAAATATCGTATCTCTAATTACAATTATCCTGAATATATAGAAGAGTTTTAAAAACCCATGTCAGGCATAAAATATCCAGTAGATATCTCGGCTATTGGTCGATTTGAAAAACAATATAAAGAATACTACAATCGACCAATAGCTGTACAAGTTTATGGTATTGATAATAATAATAAAATTTATCCACTGCGTCACTATCCAGCAACAGATTTTACATGCGTTATATATACATTTATTATATGTTACAAAGAGAAACAAGAAACACTACTGTCTCATACAGGATCTAGCACGATTGGTTGGATAAATTGGTACATAGTCAAATAAGAGTAATATGTGATCGATGCTTGTCAAAATTTGATGGAAGAAGTGGGAAAACATGTGAAGAGAAATTAAAGAAACATATTAAATATTGCTCTCTCCACCCTCCTGGGACTTATGATGTTTCATCCAAAAGTGTAAAATTTAGAAATTTCAAATTATTGCTAAAAAATCCAATTGCAATCTATGGAGATTTTGAAACAATACCAGAACCAGTAGCAACATGTTTTCCAGATTCGAATGCATCAAGTATAACAAATATAGCTAAACATAAAGCATGTGGCTTTGCACTAAAATTAGTAATAACATATGAACAATATAATTCAGAACTATATTTTTATCAGGTGAAGATGCAGACCAAAAATGTATTCAAAAACTTCGAGAGTGGGGTGAAAGATATGTCCAATCTTATATAAAAAATTACCATTGAACCCTTTTACACCAGAACAACAACAGGAACATGATAATACTTTACGTTGCAGATACTGTAATAGATATTTTAATTCTGATAGTGAAAAAAGGATACACCACAATCATTTTAATGGAGAATATATCCATACAATTTGTAATTCATGTAACTCGAAAATACAGAAACCTAATTTCATTCCAATATTTATACACAATTTGCAAAATTTTGATGCACATTTATTTATCAAAGAATTAGGATATGATACAGAGAATATCAATATTATACCACGCAGTAAATATAAATATATTGCCATAGAGAAAACTATCAAATTAGAAAAATGGAAAAAAAAGTTGTTCTTAGATTCTTGGATTCATATCAGTTCCTTCCAAACAGTTTGGCTACGCAGGTGAGTCAATTAACGAACGAGGAATTTGTTCATACAAAAGAATATTTTGGTGAGCATAAGATATCATTTTTGAAAACAAAAGGGGTCTACCCATATGTTCACATGGATGATTATAAAACATTTAAAGAGACACAGTTACCATCGAGAGATAAATGTTATAACAAACTTGATGATAAAGAATGTAGCGAGTTAGATTATCAATATGCACACACAGTCTGGAAAATACTAGATTGCAAAACAATGGGAGATTATCTTGACAACTACTTGATTTTGGATACTCTCCAGTTGGCTGATGTATTCGAAACTTTTCGAGAACGTTGTTTGAAATTATATGAAGTAGATCCTGTATTCATGTACACAACACCCGGTTTATCCTGACAGGCCATGCTTTCAAATACAAAAGCTAAAATTGGTCTTATTAATAATATTAATCAGTTCATGTTTGATGAATCTGCTAAACGTGGTGGTATAGTGCAGTGTCCTTTAAGATATGCAAAAGCAAACAATAAATATATACCTAACTATGATCCTAGCAAACCATCTAAATACATATTTTATGTTGATATGGACAATTTATATTGTTTTGCGATGACTCAATCACTGCCAATTGGTAATTACAAATGGATGAGCAAGAAAGAACTTGAAGACAGGGATTTCTTAAATTGGTCTGATAATCATCCAAAAGGTTGTCTACTGGAAGTTGATTTGAAATATCCATCTGATCTCCATGACAAACACCATGGATTAGCTATGGCACCAGTTTCTCAGAAGGTGCCAGGTACAGAGAAAACAAAATTGATATTATCATTTGAAAATAAAAAAAAAATTATGTGCTTCACTATCGACTGTTGCAATATTACTTGGAGCAAGGTATGGAACTTACTAAAATCCATAAGGGGTTAAAATTTGACCACAAAATGGTTAAAATCTTGAGGAAATACAAAGAATAGAATACAAACAAATTCTAAAGTTGAAAAAAACATTTTTAAATTAATAATTAATGCAATATATGGAAAATGTACAGGAAACAAGAGAAATCGAGTAAGGTGTATTTTGGTATGCAATACAAGAAAACTCAGGAAACTTATTGCTGATCCCACATACAAAGGTTTTACAAGAATTACAGATGATTTAACTCTTACTGAAAGATCTAAAAACAAAGTAATGTGTGTTCCACCAATAGCTGTGGGTGTTGCAGTTCTAGAATTAGCTAAATTAGAAATGTATAAATTTCATTATGATATTATATACAAAGATAAAATTGAAATAGCATACATGGATACTGATAATTTTGTGTATGTGATAGAAACACCTGATTTGTACAATGATTTGCTTTCTATGAAAGCATATTTTGACTTTAGTAATTATCCAGAAGTTAATCCATTACACAGTCTTGAAAATCAGATGATCTATGGGAAAATGAAAGATGAGGCAGCAGGGTCTATAATAACAGAATTTGTTGGTCTAAGACCAAAAATGTATTGCCAAAATATTCAGCGCAAAGAAGAAATTAAAAGAGCCAAGGGTGTAAGTCGACCATGTACAAGAGAACTTACAATGGAAGATTTTAAAGAATGTTTATTTGAAAAAAAAAGCAATAAAGATGTCTTCATATCATCTCACTAGGAAATTAGATTGTGTGCATACAATAAAAAGAAAAAAGTCCTCAATTGGGAATATAATAAATTGCAAATATTAGATTGCAATGTCCATACTGGTGAATATGGATACGATAACACAAGTAAACATTGTAATAAGTGTAAGTTGAGCATGAACAAGAGAACTTACAATGAAAGATTTTAAAAAATATTTATCTAACTAGCAAATTGCCTAGTGTTTATACTACCGTATCATTCTAAAGAATGATGGGATCTGAACCAGTTGTTTATGCAATTAATTGCTGGGGTGATGTAAATTGGTCATCATTCATCCTTGATGAGACCACTCGTCATTAGCATGGCGAGTTATCGCTTGGCAATGCGAAAGGTACAATATTACACTAGGAACTTAACTACAGAAAAGACAATGGTCACTCGTTGGATTTTCTGAACCGTTGAACCTGAATCATGGTTGGGTGTAGGATAATTACCTGTCTATCTGAAGTCTTTAGCTGAATCCAAAATAAGCGAAGTCCTCTGTAAGCTTCTCTCCTATGCTGACCAAAGCGTCCTTCCCTTCTCACCTACTGCCTTGCTGACCACCTTCTCTCTCTCAACTCAATTCCAAAAGTCCATCCACCCTCAGCTTGTCTCACCTCTATATTCCCAGGCCATCGAGCTCTTCCTCAATGCCGAATCGTGTTTATTATAATTGCTACCATGCAAACCGCCGACTCCATAACCAGAAGTATTACCTGTTTCCTGAATGCTCAGGAGGTTTGCATGGCACAACACAATGCATTGTAAACATGCCTAATAGGCTTGAGACAGCTGAGAAAAACAAGTTAATGCCCTGGTCAACATGAAGCGTACAGAGAGACTTAATAAAATAAACATACAATCGCCCGCGCGGAGAAACATTTTCCCTTTTGAAAATTTAAAAGTTAAATCGCAAAGCTTGACATGACTTAGGTTCGCCATTTCCATATATTTTCTTAGAAAAACCAAATATACAAAATAAATCTACCAAACATAACTTTCTCTTGTTTGCCGCATCCCGAAAGAAAAAAAAAATTCATTCCCTAAACATGACAAATAAAAATAACAAATTCGTATGTTCAGATGATATAAAAAACAATAATATGTACTATTGTATGACTAGGAATCACAAGAGTTCGTGTAGTTAAGCAATATAACTCTCAATGTACCACATTTGTGTGTACGTAATGCTTATTATGTAGAATTGCTCGTTTTTACAAATCACAAGCGCGTGGTCAATAGTCTGTGATGCCTAGCCACGCGATTTCTACTCTGTGTCGCCAAGCGAGGCAAACGGCTGAATAAGCGTTCACAATGTTTGTTTATATTGCCACTCGATATAGACCCTTCAAAGAAACTACAAAACCTTAAAAAGGTGCACAAGTAAGTAGAAACGTAAGTAGGTATGTAAAACATTGTCACAATATACACAGCTCACTGTTTTTTGTGTGTGAAAGCCTGATTATACCAAAGTTTGCTAACTGCGTAACCACTTCATTCCTGACATCGTCAAATATATGAACTTATATGAACTTGCACGGCTATGTTGCACATTCCGATGTATTATTATACAATATTCGATGCATATAATTAGTTACACTGAAAATTGTCGCTGGTAAAAACATAAATATAGCGTTCAATTTTCTTTCCTACGTTAATCTATACACTGTATACATATATATGACTTGGTGAATACCTTTGTATGACTGCACACAAAAAAAATAATAATCTTGCAAGTATCTTACCAACTGTCTACTCTGACTGAAAATATCAGAAAATGTCCAATGTACAATTGTATTATTTACTATGTACCATGTTGGTGAAACACAAGTAACTGTTTGGAAGAAACATTTGCATAAAACATTGGCATTAAAGCATGCTTTCTAAAATGTTCGAAAGTGCTGTAGTTATGCTTGTTATTGCTTGCATGTTCAATTGGATATCCATTGTAAAAGCTTCTTCTTAAAAAAAAATTATGCACTAGTTGATGCTAGCACTGGTCAAATGACACCACTGGCGCTTGTCGCTTCCTTGTACTATAATGTAAACTTGAATGCATATAAAACTGGTTATCATGCATGGCACGAAACTAAAGATGTGTATAAGGGCTATGGAAAAGTATTGTTTCCCATAATGCATGTTAAATGACCAAATAAATACACATGATAGGAGCTCGCATGTGTATGTGTGGGAAAACACTGTAGCACAATACGAACCACAATTCTGTAATTATTATATGTGACCGAAACTGCTGCTTGTAGAATGTATGTTTTCTCTGCTTCTTCTTCTTTTTGGATTGCTTGTCGTCTTGACTGCATTGGGGCAATGTAAAGGATGTGGTAAATTACCCGTAAAACTTGGGAGATGGGGAAAAATTGTTGTTCGAACTGCAAACAGAGTGGAGGGAAATTATTATCTGCTTCCTTCACTAGATGTCGTTGATAGTGTATAGTCCGCTATACTGGGAAATTACTGGTTAATTACATCATTCCTGTAAAATGTAGTACTTGTAGTATGAGTTAAAATGTCTGCATGTCTCCCTCGTAGAATGGTGATGAATCTTTCTATGTTGTAATAGCCTGTCTGCGAATGTCTGTCATGAAAAATGCCCATGGATGGTGTAGGCATTGCTTGTCCACGTCGTTCCGTATAGACAGGTTAGGTTAAAAAAGAAAAGTATAATAAAGAAAGGAAATTGCAAAGGATGGGTAGATATAATTCACGTTTTTGCACAGAAAACCAAACTTATTTCCATTGCCTTTTCTTAAAATTAAATTAAATTGCCTTATCAAAATAAAATAAATTAAAATAAATTGATTAAATAATTGCCATAACTCTTTGAAAATAAATAAGGAAAATTTAAATAAAATATCCAACCGTAATTAAAATATTAATGTCCATGATTAATGTGTTGCCTTAATTATTAATTATTACTGTGCTGCTCTGAATGAACCTGTTTAGAAAGCTGATGATGATTATACAAATAATGCGCAAGTGCTAATGTTAATAAAACATTCCAAATAACAAAAACTAATATAGACATGGGCAAAGGGTTTAAAACTAATTCCTGAAATGAGATGCCCTTACTAATCGATTGACTAAGTTGCTTTAAAGCAAGTTCAAGCGGAGTCCATTGGGGAATAGGGAAATCAGATAAATTCTTGGGCATATTAGGTAGTAACTCAATTTCCTTCATTTTTACTTGTTCAAAAGCTAAAATTCTTGTATGTAAAATTTGTTGATCCACAATAATCTGCGAAAAATCCTGATAATTAAAAAAAATATAGTTTGCCCTTCGTTAATCTGAATTGATCTGTGGGTGTTCAAATTATTATTTAAATTTTGAATAACAATAAATTGACCTGAAAAACTGAAATAATTTATTGTCAGTAATAGACTTCACTTCAAAATTACAAGATGTAAAATTAATAAACAAAAGTAAGTGTTGCAAGCATGTTCTAAAGTCTGTTAAAAATTATAAAATAAATTATTATGTTGTGAACCCTTAAAATAAATATATAAAATTTGAGTTGCGCAAGGCAAGCTATTAGAGTGCTAAAAGGTTGCTTTGGCAAGCCTCTAATGGCCTCCTAATGACTGATAGGCCGGTGCAATTTGCCGTGGTTCAATATAATGCAATATAAAACAAAATTTCAGTAAATGCTACTTCTGAGTTTCGTTGGAACTCCAGGTGGTAACAAATATGGCATTAGGGAATTAAAAAGGTGAAATTCAAATTTGAAACACAATAAAAATAATAAAAACTTTCTCAATTTCAAATTTTCTTTAAACAAAAGAAATTTAACCACTCAAAACTTCTTGAGTCCGCCGTATACCTCAAATCACTTGGTCGTGTAGACAGACCCGCCGCGGAAAGGTATACTTGACTCATATAAGAATGGTGTGTCAGTTCCTTAGGTATGTCCAAAAAAAATTAGATAGAGAATAGTTATGCAATATATTAAAATATAAATACAAATTACTAGTTATTACCTACTGTACTAAAATTAACATGAAGTCAATCAGTAAGAAGTAATGAATTTATTGCTGCATTGTCAAATAAGGTGCAAATTGGGTAAATGAACTAAATTTCCTAATAATAAATAATAATAAAATTTCTCAAATTATAACATTGTGGTAAACCACTTAGTTTAAATTTGGAAAGGCTAACGATGCCGTGGCGACTTTTGCTGCACATGCCTGTGCCAATCACCGAGGCTTAGCCTTGGCATGTTGCTAACAATTTTGATTACTCTATGTGCATAAAGTGCTAAAAATTGCCCTTTTGTAAAATTTCCCTGATTTTATCAAAATTTCGTTTGACTTTATCCTGATTTAAACCAAATGTACGTCGATTTCCCCAAAAAATTTACTTACTATAATTGATTGATTGATTGATTGATTTAGTTTATTTTACTTCGCGTTTTGTGCCTCTTGGCTAATTTGCGAAGATGGGGATGAGTGATGAATGATGAAATGGATGAAAATGGACATTCACAAACAACCATACCCGACCGGGATTCGAACCCGGGACCCTTGGCGTCGCAGCGCGATGTGCTAACCACTCGGCCACAGGGTCGGGCTTACTTACTATAAATATCTCTATGAAAAACGGGAAAATTTTGCGAGAAAAACGCAAAAAAAAAAAAATTGTCTTGTTGTTCCTTTGAAAATTTATTGGTCGTGATTAACCTGAAGTGCATAAATGCGACGTTTTATGGCAAAAGTTATTTATGTAACAAGAAATATCCCTAACATTGTTTACATGAACTTCTATCGTGAAAATCAAATCCTGATGGCTATATGCTTAGCTAAACTGGTCCCATAAAATTTTAATGAACGAACGCCACTGGTTCGTGAAAATCTATGCTAAGTGTTTCTGACCTTCCAACGTGCTCAAAGTACTCGGGAGAGCTTCAGCTCGGAAAAAGGAATTCGCTGACACCAGACATTCTATGTTGTGCAAAGTTTGAATTTTCGTGGTCGCTTGGAAGGACTGAACTAATTTCTCTACATCGACTGCAAGAAAACGCGGAGGCTTGCTGCCGGCGTGTTCGGGCGACATCGTCGGTTACGTTCGGGGTGCCGTCGGAGAGGTGGATGGGGAAAAATTGCTGCTTCGGGCAGCGGGCAAAGGAACGGAGGAAGAAAATGCAACGCAATGATTCGCTGACTAGCATCATGACGCGTTAATGTGTACAAAACTTTAAATTACTACGAACAAGGTTTAGTAAGAGCTGCGAGAATCTAAATAAAGTCAAGGACTTTTAAAATTACGTCATAGGCGGGATGGAAAAAGAGAGAAAAGATCGTCGCGCTTGCGACAGCGTGTTTACTTGAACACTTCCGTGCTCGTACAAGAACAAGACTTGGGAAGCTGCTTGCAAAATAAATGACTAATAAACCTTGCATAAAGTACAATCAAACCTAAAAAATGAATTATACTTAAAATTTGAATCGTAATGAATATAAAAATTCTAAGCGAACGTATAGTCGTAAAAAATATGATCTGTGAAAGATACAACAGGTTCGGAAACCTGAGAATTTAGCTTACTTTCTGCTTTTAAAGTGACATTTGAAACTTTCTCGACTTTTACTGGTGACTGATTCGCAAATAAATCTTTAACTTTTACAACTGGCTGAACACAGGGTGAAATAGACAATTCACTTTCCATTTTGCGACTGTTTTGAACAAAATTAGGACCCTTGCTTACGGCAAATTTCTGAACTCTATCTTTAACGGATACAATATTCTTCGGCAAATCTATACTGTCGTCTTTAGTGACTAAAATATTTCTGGATACATCTTGAACTTCTTGTTGTACCCTAGGTTGAATAATAATGGACGGAGGAAGGGGTGGGGGAATTGGTAGGTGACTCGTTGTCAATGGTACCACTTCAACCATCGGTGCAACATCGTCGTAAATCTGATCAATGGATGGTGAATCATTATTAAGTTTGCTTAACGGTAATTCATTGGTACACTCATGGTCATAAATAATAGATTTCTTGCGGTGACATTGAAAATAACAGATTATGAAAATTATAAAAATATTAATAATAAATGCTGTTAATAATAAAATTGTAATTATATTATAAGGATAATCAAAAGACTTGTTCAACAGATAAACAAAATTAGAAGCTTTTACGTATGGAAGAAATCCGTTTAAAATAGCTAAAATCGCAATGATTTTCATGTTGCTTAGGCAATCAAAACAAACAGTTCTTCAAAACTAATACGTACTTTAAGCCTGCCTAGTCTAATTACTAGATAGTTTAACTCAACTTTTAATTATTTCTGACTCTAGGCTCAATTTATCTGCGGAATTTATTTATTTAATATAATTTATTTATTCTCTAAATTTATTAGCACTGTTTAACTTATCTTATTTTAAATTTTACTGCAAACTTATCTTATTTAATTTCAGGTGTTAACTTTATGTTTAAATACTTAAAATCAATCGAACCGTACTAAGGTACAAGGTAAAGGAAAAAATTGAGACTGATTTACTCCTGACTACCTGAAATAAAATAATTATTATTATTTATGCGATCTTTAAGTGCATTAAAATACTAACATCACTAAAACTTGAAGAATCTTTAATTATCTCAACTCATTCTAAAATATGCTTAGCATATTATTGTGGCAAAGTTAGAAACTAAAACCGTTGTGGTTTAATCATTATCATTCTGCGATGGCAGAATGGATTTCCAGGATTATCGGTTGCAATCCAATATCCGCAGGAAAATACTTGTTATTGGAGCGCAAAAAAAATCTTGACGTCGACGTCTACATATTCATATAATATAAATATTCTCATAATTGGCGCTTAAAATAAACTTTGCTAATATAATCATATACCTTCTTCTGAAGAGTAACTATAAAATTCTAGTGATGTATTCGCTGAGCTAGTATTATTACATACTGCAAAAAAACTATTGTGCCTAAAGCACATTATTAAATAATAAGTCTGCTTTTAATCTTTAATATTATTAGTGCCATTTTATTATAAATTATTATTATGTCATGCAAGTGAAATTAAAATGTTAATCCTGTTATTTATATGAGTTTTCATTTTTAGTGACCATTATCCATGCGTGAATCCGCGTTGTCCTCTTGATGATCTTCATCTTCATCTTGACCTGCCAAGTTCTCTTCGCCTTCACCGTCATCTGGCTCATAGTATTTTTTGAGTCTCTGGACGGCAATAGAATCCACTAATGTCTTTCCGCGCTTGTTTTGAAATTCCACCAGGTATGTAGTAGGATTCTCTTCTCGAACAACTGTGGCTGGGCCTTTATAAATACCTGAAAAGCACCGTGCGGTTCCAATTTTCTGGGTGCTGTAAAAAAATAATACTTTATCACCTGGTTGAAATTTGATCTGCTTCCTCTTTCGATCATAATACTTCTTTACTTCAACATGTCGCTTCGCTAAGTTATCCGTAGCATTGGTTCTTGCTTTCTCCAATACTCGGAACCGTACATCATTCTCCACATTTTCACAGCTTGGTGTGTGTAATGCAAGTTCCCAGGGCAAAGTAGGTTGGAATCCATGTACTAAAAAGAATGGGCTATACCTCAAATTCTGATTCCTTGTAGTGTTATAACTAAATACACTTGGCTGTAAATACTGGACCCAATCAGTGTGTTTTGAATTAACATAACACTTCATGATACTCTGTAGTACCCCGTGGTTAGTTCAGAAAGACCTATAGAGTTATGTAGACCTACTGGTGAAAACTTGATGGTTATTCCCAACTTATTGCCAAGTTCCTGAAAAAGCTTAGATTTGAATGCAGATCCGCGATCGGTTTAAATATCCTGTGGGGTTCCGTAGCGTAACACTATTTCCTCATACACAAATTCAGCTTCTGTACTGGCCGTTCAATCTGCAACTGGTTTGGCTATTAAATAGCGCGTCCCAAAATCTGTTGCAGCGATTATGTATCGATGACGAAGATTGGATGAGGGAGGATATGGACCTGAAAAGTCCAGGCAAATCCGCTGGAACGGCTTTTGTGCAGGAAAAGTACACAGTTCTCCTGATGGTGGACCTGGACGGCGTTTATTCTGCTGGCATGTAATACATTCCCTAATTTTCCTTTGAATAAATTATTTCATATTTGGAAAATAAATTCGTGACAATGCAACGTTGTAACATTTGGTAAATCCAAGATGAGAACCTCCTATGGGTGAAGCGTTGAGTGTCTCAATCACAGAATCACGTAACGTCATTGGAATGCATAATAATTTCTTGGTAGTAGCTCCTAATTTCTGCTGTCTATATAATAATCCATCTTCCAACACATGATGATAGACCTGCCTCTGGATGGATAACGGTAGTGTTCCATCGTCCCTATCTGGGTCCTCCAAAACTTTAATAATTGGGCCAAAAAATGAATTCTGTCTCTGATGTTCCGCGACATCTGTGGTTGCATCAAATAATGTAAGTGTCCTGGGTTCGGGAATGTCCTCTTCAGTGTTGCCATCCTTCACATTTTCTCCGCATTCTCTGCTAAGGGGATCAGCGATGTTCTCCGTAGTTTTGACATGGATAGGAGTGAAGGAAAAATCCTCCAAAAGGATTTTTCCAGCTTCCTCCAGAAGCTTTGAGCTTAAATTACGGGATGTCCTAATATACGTAATTGCTTTGTTGTCCGTGTGTAAATCAAAATGGCGTCCCACAAGAAAGAATCTAAATGATTTGAGAGCATATAAAATTGCTGTTAATTCTTGCTCAATAACACTCAATCTTTTTTCAGTGTCCGTCAACGTTCTACTGCAGTACGCACATGGCAAGTACTCTCCTTCTGCATTGAGCTGCATTAATACGCCACTGACTTCATGAGATGAAGCATCGGTAAAAACCTTGGTGTTCTTCGCTGGATCGTAAGGTAACAAAACAGGTGCAGTAATTAGTGCTTCTTTTAATTTCTCAAATGCTGATTGTTGTTCAGGACCCTATGTAAATTTCTTGCCCTTACGAATTAAACCTTGTAATGGTGATGCAATGTCAGAAAATTTTTTGACGTACTTCCTTACGTAGCTGCAAAGACCTAAAAACATTTTAACCTTTTTTGTGGTGGTAGGAATCTTATAATTCTTAATGGATGGTTGTATTCTATCGCTGATACGGTAACCATATCTGCCCACATTGTGGCCTAAGGCAATTGTCTCGTAATATCCAAATGAACATTTAGGTACAGCCAATTTCAATCCGGCAGATCGTAAACATTGAAACATTTTCTCTAAATTCACCAACATATCCTTAAATGTATTAGCAAAAACAAACATGTCATCGATATAAAAGGCAAAGTTATTGTCATTCATCCCCGCTGTAGCGAGCTGAACACATCCGGTCATTGCCGCGGGAGATGTCACATGTCCCATCGGTGTAAAATTCATGGCAAATTGTCCCCTGGCTGGTATAGTAAAGGCAGTATAGTTTTTCAATTCTTCTGCTAATGGTATTTGAAAATTTTTTTGTTTCAAATCGGCACTACAATAGTAGCTCTTACCGGCCATATTGTGCAGTATCTCTGAAATGTTTCCTATAGAAACTGCATCGAAAACAGACCTAGCATTAAGTAATCGAAAATCCTGCACCATGCGATAAGCTCCTGATTTCTTCTTAACAAGAAAGACTGGTGAATTGTAGGGTGATGTCGTAGGACTGATGACCCCTGCTTCTAGCAAGTTGTCAATTTGATGATTAATTTCCTTACGCAGGTGTACAGGTATAGGGTAGGCTGGGACGTGAAATTCAGAATCGTCCTTTAATTTATACGATGCGTATAGTTAGTGGCGCAACCAATGTCCTGCTCGGACCAAGAAAATACATCTACATACTTCTCTAATAATTGTCTAAGTTGCAATTTCTGATCGGGTTCTAATGCTGGATTAATGTCAAATTTAGTAATGTCGTGCACTGGTTTTGTCATGGTGCCAGTCTCCTTGGTCACCATAACGTTAGGTCCTCCGTCATCTGCAATATGACGCGAAGCTGGTACTGGATTTTGCCATGCCTCTGCGGTACCTAAGCGTGCCCCTTTCCTAATTTTAATTTTGTAAGAATTTGGGTTCGTAATCCAAATTAAATTGACTCCGGATTTACAATGGCTCGAGGCACCATTAAGCCTGTGTCCATTTGAAACTGTAAATCTGGTTCTAAATAAGTTAAATTCTGATTACTAGAATTTGTCAATTTGACAGGAATGCACAAATGAGATCTAGGTTTGATTCTAATTTGTCTGGAAGTCAAAAATTCCGGCACATATAAATCCCTGATCAGACTAGCAACTTTTATGGATACGTCAAAGGTTTTTCTGTGTTCCGTCCTTAACTGGTTCCGCGGAGGAGTACCAAATCTCCTCAATGTGAGTCAATTTTGATCAAAATCCAAATTTGCTTTATGAGCTCTTAAAAAATCATTTCTCAGGATTGTCCCATGTTCAAAATTTGGAATCATCCGAAAAGGATGGGTAAAATTGCGGCCGTTTATTGCAAATGTTAACAGGACAATCTCTTTAATTTCAATTTGTTCTTTTGCTACTCCCCTTATGACCGTATGAATTTTAAAACGTTTGGCGGTTGAAGGAATACCTCGATCACTGGTAACTGATACTTGGCTTCCGGAATCCACAAGAAACCTCTGACGTTGTCCCCCTAACACTGCGTTAAAGTAAATTAATTCCTCATAGGGGAAAGTAGAGACTGATATTTGTTTGCCAACGAAATCTGCGCATACGTCTCTTCTATGGGCAGTCACTGTTCGTTTAAAGCCCCCGTGTTCTGAAAACAAGTGGCTGCTGTGTGATTAGGGTAGTTACAAATCGAGCAGCGTGGTCTCCCCGGTTGCTCTTCCCTGTCTTCCTGGCCTCGCCCTGCTGAAGACGAGGAACCCCGCGAGTTCTGTCCACGGAAGTTTCCACGTCCTCGCCATTGTTGGGTATTGCCATATCGCCTATTGCGATCTGAGTTGTTATTATTATTATTGCGTCCATTCGTGTACCCCCTATTTTACTGTCGTCTATTATTGTTACCCCGGGAGGAACCTCTATAATTATTACCTGACTGATAGCTATCCCTATAATAAGGTTCTCTAAATTGTTTTGGAGTAGATGAGTCGGTGCCAGGGTTCTGTTTTTGATCCTCCATGCTATCCAATCTCAAAGTGAGACTGGCTAATCTCGTTTCCAAAGCAGTTTCCTGAGCCTGGACTTGAGCTTTGGTATTTTGAGGGTTATTAAATAATTTTAATTGCTCAACCTCCTTTTGCAAGGCATTGAATCTTGCCTCAATGTCTGAAGTGGGTCGCGATTGCGCAGACTCAGCAGTAGCCAGATTGTTACTCTGCAGTAAAATCTGCTGCTGTTGCGGAAAAGTTGGTGTATTATGCAAAGGAGAGAATAAACTGTCCCTTTGATCTTCGTACCTCAGTTCTTTCAGCTTGCGCTGCCTCATCAAGAACTGAATTTTTTCAAAGGATTTTAAATCCTTAAGTAACCCATGCACGGACTCATACTCCTTATGGTGGATATCTTTCATGTAATCCACCTGTAATCCTAATATGATCTGTTTGATCTGTTGTTGAACACTCATTTTGGGGTCTGCCTTAAGTAAAAGTAATGGTTTGTCCCGAACATAATTCGTAACTGGCTCAGTTTCCTTGTGTAATCTGTATCGTATTTGTTCCTCGATCTGGAGTTGATCCAAGGACCCTGTAAATTCCTCCTTAAATTTTTGCCGTATCTCCTCGTAAGAAACGTCTTGATTGTCTGTACCATCTTTCCAAGTCTGGTACCATCGTAACACTGGCCCGGCCAGAAGGGCTGGAAATAATTCCTGCTTACGGGTACTGTTCCATCCATTTAGTATGGCAAGGCTATCCACTTTATCTAAAAATTTTGATACATCTTCCCCGGCTATCCCCTGAAATGGGATACCCTCTAAAATAGTTGGGGGAACAAACTGAGACTGAGCCATTATTGCGAATTGTGTTGGGCCTAAATCTCTAATATCCTGATCTTGTTGATCTAATTGCTGTTCACATTTCTGTTTTCTAATAATTGTCGCTGAAGGCGTCTAGTTAAGATTGGGCTACGTTTAAATTTGGGGGTGGAACTTGCAGCTGGACCGCTGACATCTAAATTAAAACTTGTAGTCCCTCGTGCTATATCTAATAACTGATCTAATGTTTCATCAGCAAGGTGAAAACTCGACATCTATCATGGCACAAGTAAATTCTTCTCCCCCCATTAATTTTAAAACCTTTGAGCCCTATGTATTTTCAAAATAAAATATGGCAAGGACATACTAAAAAACTAAGCAAATGAGCAAAATGTATGGGGTGGGTAACGAACTTAGGGGTGGTATCAAGCACTCCACTACGTGTCAAAATTTGGGGTGGGAAATAATTCTGAATTGGTTAACAAACTCTTTTCTCATCGCATTTCCGAAAAAAATGCATGAGAAGCCCTAGTAAATCCACCACGTGTCAAAATGGAGCTAGGGGAAAATTTCAACGCTAACAATCAACAATTTTCTGAAAAAAAAATGAAAAGGCCCGCATCTCTACCACGTGTCAAAATTTGACGTGGGGTTAAATTTAATTAAAAACTGGTTAACAATTTCTTTCCATTTCTGAAAAAAAAATGAAAAGACCCGCTAATCTCCACCACGTGTCATTCTAAAGAATGATGGGATCTGAACCAGTTGTTTATGCAATTAATTGCTGGGGTGATGTAAATTGGTCATCATTCATCCTTGATGAGACCACTCGTCATTAGCATGGCGAGTTATCGCTTGGCAATGCGAAAGGTACAATATTACACTAGGAACTTAACTACAGAAAAGACAATGGTCACTCGTTGGATTTTCTGAACCGTTGAACCTGAATCATGGTTGGGTGTAGGATAATTACCTGTCTATCTGAAGTCTTTAGCTGAATCCAAAATAAGCGAAGTCCTCTGTAAGCTTCTCTCCTATGCTGACCAAAGCGTCCTTCCCTTCTCACCTACTGCCTTGCTGACCACCTTCTCTCTCTCAACTCAATTCCAAAAGTCCATCCACCCTCAGCTTGTCTCACCTCTATATTCCCAGGCCATCGAGCTCTTCCTCAATGCCGAATCGTGTTTATTATAATTGCTACCATGCAAACCGCCGACTCCATAACCAGAAGTATTACCTGTTTCCTGAATGCTCAGGAGGTTTGCATGGCACAACACAATGCATTGTAAACATGCCTGAGAGGCTTGAGACAGCTGAGAAAAACAAGTTAATGCCCTGGTCAACATGAAGCGTTCAGAGAGACTTAATAAAATAAACATACAATGTTAGGGATTGTTACGCTACAAGAAATAAAGTAGCTCTTGATAGTAATAATAATAAATTGCAAATATCTGATTGTAATGTTCATACTAAAGAATATGGACACTATAACACAAGTAAACATTGTGATAAATGTTTATGATTTAAAAAAATTGATATATTATTAACATTTTCTTTTAATATTTTTCTTATTTATTGTAATATTTATTTGAGTTAGGTAGTGGCAGAGTAGCCCTAAGGCTAAATTTTTGCTCTAAAATAAAAATAAATAAAAATATATTGTATTATACTATTGCATTATATACGTATATTATTAGTATTAAATAGTATAAAAATTAAAATTGTTCTATCACTCTTTCATTCTTTACATCATATATGTATGATTTCTCTACAATTAAAATTGCATTGCATATGGTATTTTCCTGTAACGTTTCATGAAACCAACATATTAACTTAATATTTGTTCGATCATTTATAACTACCAATTTTCTATTTGATGCATTGATTAAATACATTGGTCTGTGAAGAATGAACTTATCTGGATTATAATACATATCTATGTTTCCTTCAGTCACTCTTTTAAATGCACTAAATGCGTCATATAACTTCAAATAATCCTGTTCTGCAATTTTTAAATTATAATATTCACGAGGGAACACCTCATTTCTACCATTCTTCAAATACATATTTTTAACTTTACAATTATCAAACTGGCTGCTAATCCTTCAATGATTGTCATCTCTCCCTGTCTGAAACAACACAGCTACAATGTCTGGCAAGTCGTATTGTAAAGATTGAAACTGATTATTAATGTCCAATTCAAACAATTTACCCTCCACTGACCTTTCTATGCATTGATATGTATAAAATAGAATCGGAATTTGAGGATTTTTCAAAATGTTGGCTTTGTATTTGAGAGCATAATTCGATTCATATTCAACTATAGGTATGCGTAACTCCATAGACTGGATCATACATTTCGCAGCTTCGGGTAAACTAGCCTCATTAGCTGTTCCATCTGCATTTAAAGTTTTGTATGTCATGATGGCATTATGATCATTGGGTGATCTGCGAAATATGACACTCAAACAACTTTCCACATATTTTTTTTTTTATAATCAGAGAAAAATCCAAATAGCAATCTCATGGGGAACAGTACTGTGTGACTTTTTGCTTGAAGTTTTGTTCCGGCTTTGAATGCACCAACTTTATAATATACACTCTCTGATTTGGATAGTTTCAATGTTCCAACTGTAGTGGATCTAATTCCAGGGCAATTCTGTCTATGACTGTACAATGCTTTCTGATGTCAATCTGTGAGAATAAGAAGAGAATAAAATTATATATAGGTTTTATATTAGCAGTAGGGGGATATTCTTCAAATCTTATCAATATCAAATCTTATATACAAATGTGATCTATGTGGATGAATAAAACCATCCCCTATTGTTATGTCAAACTGAATGTCCTTATTCTCTTCATTGAGGTTAGCAAATGTCCTCCTGTTTGGAGAGAATGACTGTAACTCATAACTCTCAATATTTTCCATTTGGTATTTATTTATTTAATTTAAATATTAAAATCTATTATTTCAGTGATATTAGCACCAGCAAAATCGATTATTTCATTTTTGTCATTTGTAATTGTTATCTCTATGTAATTAAATTTATCAATAGAAACGGGGGAAAAGACTGGTGGGATTGGGGAATTGGGTTCCATAAATTCTGAATTTGGTTTAAATGTAGCAAAGATACCTCTTTCTCTGTGACTACCAATCGAATTTTCCTCAGCTTTGATAATCATACCTTTGGCAATGTTGCAGTGAATATTTAACGTCTCTATAGCTAAGAATTTTGGTATAAATTTACCTATGTGCCTAACACCTGGTTCTAATTAGCTATTGTTCTCGAATCCTAGAAGTTCCCCCATGGTAGATAAGTCCACTGTTTCATTGGTAGACACAATCTCCACTCTGTGTGTTACAGAATTTTCAGACAGCAATACAGTGTTTGGAAGTTCAGATTTTAAAGTTGATAAGTTATACTGTCCGGGAGGTATAATAATTGTTTCAGTACCTACTAATATAGTATTGTTGTAGATAATTACATTCGGAATTAGATACATACTGTAGAATGCTCTCAGAACTATGGATTTTGGATAGATAATATCATCGTGAAGATGTAGGTTCAAGACCGAAGTCTCGCTGGAGAGATGAAAAGTTCCCATATTTAATATATAGTACAGTTTTTTGAAAATATTTTAATTTGATGTCTGGTATTTTATTTAATATTCTGAGCATCGTAATGCAAACATGGCCACATATAATTTGATCTAAATCTTGAATACGATCGTCATTGTAATAAACCTTAACATGTTTTAAGTAACGAATTAATTCTGTAGGGGGTATCCCTCCAAAAGAATAGAAAATAAAAGCATTGTTATTTTGTTTATAATAGCATATCCAGTGGTACCAATATTTTCCTACTTATCCAAATTGACCACGCCACATTCTCGAGAATGGGGATTACCTTTAGGGAGAGAATCAGACATGAAAACCCCCCTGAGGTGTTTCATTTTAAATATTTTAACTAAAGATTCAATGTCTTGGTTCGTGAGTGATTCTTCTTTTTTTTAATTTTCTAAGTGCATTGGACTTCACACCACTGCCTAATTTTTTCTCCATGGCAAGATTATGACGCTTTCTTCCAGTCCTGCCTTATTCTTTTTTGAATCAATTACAGTCTTGGCTATAACCGCACTGCCCCCAGCTAAGCTTCCAACTGCCCCCAGCTAAGCTTCCAACTGCCCCCAATGCTGCTAAAATAACTGGAATGCTGAATATGAATCCTCCACTATGTGCTTTTCTTGTTTTTCTTGTATTTTGCAATCTTTTTAATTGTGGCGTACTGAGTAATAATTTCATTCCATTTCCTTTGGCTATACATTGTCTCTTCTTTTCTTGTTGTTTTTCAGTTAAAATTGGATTAATTTTAAAATTTTTAAGATCATGATATGGAATTTGGTACACAACTCCTTTAGCTTTCATGTTGTTGTTATTATTTATTAATATTATTATTCATAGTATTTATATAATATATTTATTTATTACAAACCGCACACTATTTTTTGTTTTGTATTCATAGCAATAGTTGTACGCAATGTGGTTATCCTTTTTACCCAAGGAAGCATCTCTGCTAGTTAATCTTCCAAATGCTGCATCTTCTAATTTTTGATCAGCCACATGACGATCATCCAGATCTTTGTGTGTGTTGTATGCAATGTCATGTTCTTTACAAGCTACAGAGGATTAATACCCCTGTCTCCTCTTTTTAACCTTTTTTCAAGTTTTGTCCCCGGACCACAACATTGGTAACCAGGTACTTGTAAGTCGAATGGAAGTTTATTAATAATATCATTCACCAAACCTCGACCCTCTGATATATTCCAGAATTTAGGAGGATAAGTATTGATAATTTTAATTAAGTATCCTATATATTTGGGATCGTTTACAATAAAATTAGCTGGTTTGTCACTGATCATGTTTACATACACATACGTATGTTGTATGTTATATGTATTGTACGTGAATGAATGAATATGTGTTTGTATATTTCCATGTAATTTCTATTGTATTAATCAAACACAGTGTACGCCTTCTGTAATTGGAGGTTCAATCCTCTGTAGAAGTGCAAAGCATAAATAAATAAATAAATACCCATTTTCTCATTATTGAAGTTCTTGTTCCCAGTATTTTCTTCCCCTGCTATAACCAGCAATCTATCTATGAGTTTTTTACATCGTTAACCCACACAAATTCTTTAGGTAAAGTATTGTATTGCTTGATACCACTACCGGTTTTGAGTTGGTTCCAGATGGGTTTCATCAGATTTTTGTATTTATTACCACTGCTCGATTTCACTCGCTTTTGACTGGCATTATTAGTTTGGTACAGAGCATCAGAGAGTGTCAAAATTTCAGAGTAACTTTGATAATCATCTTCTGTAAAATGTTTTGGTTGTTTCTTAGTGATGAGCTCCCATAGCCCAACAGTACCAGGATATCTGGACCAGCTGTTTCTCCCACCCAAATTCATTTTTATGTTGTCCCTTCGAATGTTATTTTAGATTTGCCAATTTTCCATGCTACGCCTTCATTTTATTCCATAGTTGGATACAATCCAAATACTTCATCTTTTTCGAATTTTCCAGTACTTACGTAATCCCTTGCTAGGGGACCCAACTCGACTTTCCCTGCTTCTTCTTTATCTGCTTTAGCAGGTTGTTCCTTGAGTATCAGGGGTGTGTGAATGCTGGATAAAGGGGTAGGAGGGAAATCTGCATAATTTTTAGCAGTAAGAAGTACCAATTCATTGATGAGATTTTTATTTTGTTCTGTCACACCCTTAATCTCTTTACCGAGACAACTGTTCGCATCGATAATTGGTTGGTCTTTACGTTTGTGTTGTTCGTAAAAACCTCGATTCTCTGATTTCCAACCTTTGAAACGTTTGGACAAATACTCTCGTAATTTCGAATTATCTTCAATTTTGTGTTTTGGCATATATTTTGTTTTTAATTAATGGTTATTTTATATCGTTTCAACGTTCAAAAGTCGTTGATTTTATTTCTGAATTTACCATTGTTAGGTTTACGAGTCATGTCGACGGTGACAAATCCAAAATCGTCACTGTTATAACAAGATGAACAGAATTTTGAAAACTGGTTGTATTTTAAATCACCCCCCACAAAATCATCGTATACATGTTTTAAATTAGTATGATCTTGACGAAACAAACAGATTAAGTTTGTATTATCTCGTAGTAATTGTTTGGGAATTTTGAAATACGTTTAAGCTAAATAAAAGCAGTAAACTTTTTGTGACGACCCTGTGTAAAAAAAATTCTAATTTCATTCTGATTTTCCATAATAACATCATCAAACACCACAACAGAATTTTTCAAACTTTCGTCAAGAGGTTTTATTGTTGATGCAAATGTAGCTATGCCCAATCCCTCGTACAGCTTCATGAGTTGTTGGTATTTCAGTTGTTCTAAACTCTTTGAGAATACATACAAGTGTCTATTTATCTAATCTAGCCAATTGGGAGCAAGCAAGAAATTATCAACCAGCAAAGTGTTTTTCCACACCCGTATGGGCCTGTAATGAGGCATCTTATATTATCGGGTAACAACTCCCCATTTTTTTTATTAGTTTCCATTACATCTGGTACACGCTGTACCACATTCCATGTTCACATACAATTTATTATTTTTCTTCTTCAATATATTTTCGATCAAATATGTATCTGGATATTTTGTTTTACTAAGTTCCTTTTCATATTTCTCCCTTCCAATATTTTGTTATGATTATCTTTTATGATATATATGTATTTCTATTCCCTGGTAAAACTTGAACTACAGTGAATAACTCTGTACTCCAATTTTTAGTGAATCCCTTCTTCAATAAATGTTTATATTTACTGACACTGACCTGATCCCCTATTTTAAACTTTGGCTTCTTGGTAGTGTATGCATATTTTTTGACAATAAACAGTAGAAATCAATTGCTGCTCATCAGACTTGGTTACCTCAGCTGGTTTCATGTGAATAGTTCTGTGTACTGAATTATTATAATTATGAACTAGCTGGGGTAAAATATGCACCCACTTATAATTGCCCTGTAGAGTAAATTGTCTCAACATGCGAATTTTAATTGTCCTGTTGAATCGTTCCACTATACTATCTTTCAGATCACTGTATGTAGAATTATGTTTAATATTATGTTGTTGCATTAACTTAGCAATTATAGAATTGTAAAATTCTTTCCCTCTGTCTGTTTGCAAATAATTCGGTATCCTTCCCTCACTAAATATCGACTTAAAAGCCTCGGTAACACAAGTACCTGTCTCACATTTTAAGGGAAGAGCCCATGCATATTTGCTAAATGTATCAATAACTGTAAGCATATATTTGTAACCATGATTTATCTTATCCAAATTTTTTAAAGTCCCTGTGCTCATTTCTATGAGATCACCTTGAAACAAATCATCTATTCCTTTCGTTACCACACTCAGTTGTTTGTAGTTACGACGAGCTGGTCTGTGTAATATATCTTGTCTTGACATCGGGTTCTATAAGAAAATATGACATAAAATTGATTATTTTCAGGGTATAATTGTTTCACTTCAAATAATAATTTGTCACCAGCTTCCACATGAAAACCAGATAATTGTTCATCCTCATGTCTTTTATATTTATTTGCTGATTCATCCCAATATGCAATAGGTATCTGAAGTGCTCTATACACACCATCTTTTCTCTGTATGGTGAAATTTGGTACTTCCACATGTTTCTTTACATATCCAAATTTTAAATTTAATATTTCCATCAATGAAAGATTCATGAGACTGAGTGCATGGATACAATTTGTAAACATTACCTGCATTAACATAAGTCCAGTGCCCTCGTACATTTGCCACACTCTCAAATCTAACTATCTCAACAGTGGAAAATTGACGTAATTCAAGATCGTCTAATCTGCGTAATACCGTTTCTTGATATTTGTTTATAGTGCGTACCACTTCATCGTAGCTAGGTTTGATTTTCACATCGACATACAGTTGTTTAAATTGTTCTTTGACATCATGAAGTTGCGAGGTAAAAACTGATAAAACAGATTCTTGACTTGTTTCGAGGGTACTGATTTGTAGGTTAATGTTAGAAATAATCTCCTGTAAATTTTCTACAACTTTAAATTTCGTACTTTGGCTCGCAAGATCGTGTACCTCACTTCTGATTTCTTCAAACAATGCATAAAGTTTGTTAACTATCTGGTTGGTAGGCAAAGTAACGATGGTATCTTGAATTACAGTAATTTCCGCTTGAATAGTTTTGATGTCCTCTGATTTGAGTATTCGATTTTACAGATCATAACTCTTGGGAAGTGGTTAAATTGGATACTGTGTTTTGAAGTATTGTCAAGGCCTGCTTAAATACATCTAACTCTGTAGCAGATGCTATACTGGTTAAGGCATTTTTAAGTTGCTGTATGTCATCTTGCGTAGGGGTAGACTGTTGCAGTGTTTGCAATTTGTTCTCTATATCGTCTATGAGATGGTGAAAATGAGATAGTTCAGATTCAGTGTTGAGATTCTCTAATTTTGTGATCTGTCGTTGAATTACATTTAAAGATTCAGTTACGCTTGGCAATTTAAATTCCAGAGTTTCCTGCACATTTGTCAATTCATTTCTCATGGTTGTCAAAGTGTCTTCAATATGAGCTACGGTACCCTGTATCTGCCCGAAATCTTCATAAGTTTCTAACTATAATTTGATACTGGCAACAATGCGTGCGATGGCATTTAATTGGGGAGATGAATTTAAATCATTAATAAAATCTTCTAATGTTTGTAGTTTGGATTGAACTTCTGTTATGGCTTCATGTAATTGGTCTGTTTGTAGTTCGGATTTAATATATTCCAGTGAGGGAATTTCAAAAGATAAAAATTGGTCCCGCAATTCAAGAATGCTTGCATTGAGCAGTTCATATTGCTCATGAGTCTTGATAGTTTCAATTATGGAAAGTAGTTTGGTACGAATAGTATTCGCTTGGTTACTTAGTTCTTGCTTTAGATGCTCCGAATTAGTTGTTTGAATTTGACGGAATTTCTCAAGATCACTTTTTAATTTAGCTAAATTCTCTTGTAATTTTCAACATTATCTATAGAAGCTAAATTAGTATATTTTTGAAGTAGGGACTTGAGTTCCCCAGCAATTTTCACTATGGGATTAATTAATTCAGACTGTAGATTAGTAATTTCAGCATGTAAGCTTACACTCAAAGAATTTTGTAATATTAATAAATCAGATTTAAGTTTCTTAAGACGTTCGTCTAATCTGGCAATATCGCTGGAATCAACCGGTATTTCCTGTCGTCTCCTGTTTCCAAATATATCGATTGTTTTGTTTTTTTATTTATTTATTTTATTTTTAATTTGTTTTTATTTTTTTGTTTTTTATATTTTTATATAATCATGAGAGGATAAATTATTCTTATTGCGATAAAGAGGGGAATTAACTTATCATACTCCCCAATTATTTCAGCATACAGGAAATCACCTGTTTCCCCATTATATATTGTGTTGGGAATCATATTGTGTTTAATGCTGTACAAATTTCGACCTATGTGTACAACTGCTGAATTGAGTGGAGAGATACTTATTTGAACTTTCCCTGTAACAGGAATTTTATAAGATATTTGAATATTATTAAATACATGTAATTGTTTACCCGTATCCTCATCCACTTCATACCAAATATTATTAAGATGGATGATGACCAGACCTCTAAGTTTACGATAAATATCTCTAATAATATCCATATTTACTGGAGTTCTCTCTATTGAAAAAATCCTCTTAAAACCAAACACATTCATGGGCATTATTTCGTTTTGGGTATTTTATTATCGAGTTTGGTCTCAAATTAAAGACAACGTCAAAACAAAACGAATGCAAAAAACCGCACCTTTCTATGTTGCTTGGTTCTCGAGATAAAGGCTTTTTAATATTTTTTTATAATTTGGAGACATTTTGGAGATAAGAATAGATAGTGGGGATATCCATTCATATACTGATTCTCATGCTATGAATGGGAAAGACCGATAATAATCTTTTTCATGTCTACACATTCCCCAAGAAGCCGAAGTGGCTCAGTCGGTAATGCGTCTGACTACCGTCGATCCCCGGCCGGTTCAAATCCGGGAACTTTTCTAACGTTGGAAACGGCTCCGGCGTCCACCCAGCGTCGAATGACATGGGTATCTGGGGGAAAACCTGGGAGGTAAAGGCGGTCAGGGGCGTGATACCGATCACATCACCCCCACTCACGACCGGATTAAGAAAGTGTGGGGCGTTAACCCCACACCTCCTACACGCCTTCATGGCGTGGTGCTAAGCACAGGGGAGCACTTTACCTTTTTTTACACATTCCCCAATGCTCGAATTTATCTTTTGATCTCTTTGCACGTCACACGAACAATGCTCTATTTCCAGTGACGAGTATTGATTAGAATATGTAAGTTACTGGCGCATGCCACAAAGTTAGTTGACCTTCTCAGTATGGGAATGTATTGACGTTAGAAGCTTGTGCAATGTTGTGCAATGAATACGTATGTTTTCAACTCTCTTGATGATGTCATCTTTTAGCCAATAGGTGAGCTCTTTTAAACCGGGGAAACCCCGTTTTTTTATTGCATTCATAACGTATAAAAGTGATTGCATAAGAATACTCGGGTTATTCGTTTTAGTAGGGAGTAGTGAACAGACACGCTTTCTATAACTAATAGACATGTGTTAAAAATATATATATAGGGGCACAGTTCAAGGCTTAGCAACTTGGTTCCTTCAAAGGCAAATTGGGCTTCCTTCAGAGGCAAATAAGTTTTTCTTTTTAATAGTAGTTTGTTTGTATGATTGAAAATATTATATTACCAGCTTTAACTTATATTAATTTCAAGATTCTACAAATATTTTTCTTAATCTTTCAATGTTTTAAAAACCTCTTCAAGGTAGATTTGATATATTACTGTCACTTACATTTGATATTTTTAAAGAAGAAACAATTTTGATGCACTAACACTAATTTGCTTTTGCAATTATTCAATATTATTCAATACATATATATATAAATTAACTTCATTACTACACACAATTTTGAATGCCTTACATACCAAAGGTGCATATATATTTTTATATATAGCCTTTTGTTTTCTTTCTAAAAAAATGCACACATGTACATTTTCAGACGTAAAAATTAATCAGAATATATTATACATTTGAAAAATAATTTTATATACTCTACATAGCACTGCAGCACTCATAACTTAAAAAAACAGTATCTAAATTTTCAAACGTAAAATTTAATCAGAATATACACACATTTGAGAAATAATTATATACGCATCGCTGTATATACTGATATACTGATATAGGCACAAAAACTAAATTTTGCCCCCTATGAGTTGAGCTTTGATAAAAAAAAAATTATTTCTTACACTATCTTTCCCCCTTGGAAAAGCTGAAATCAGGGCAAAAGAAATAAATAGCAAATAAATGTTTGCAAATGAAGCATTATCTCTACTCTGTTAGAACGTGATTTGGTACGTGTCTTCCTCGTTTTTCTCATTTCGATTTTTAAACGTTCCTGAGGAAGATATGCTGTTGAGTACTTCTGGTTAAAACTGTCTGTCTGATAACGTAAAGGATCCGGTGTTGACTGTGAAAGATAAACATACAAATAACTGGAAGTTTGCGTGGTAGCATCTATATATACTTTTTCGAGTTCCTTCATGCGGTGAGGATGAAGTTGTCGTGCAAAGACAGTGAATTGGTTCTTACGCCGGGGATTTTTAAAAATAACAAAATACTTCATGTTCAGCGAAATATCCCTGCAATATTTTCCTTGATGAAAAAGATTCTGTGTTATGAACACCACCGAAATCTTTTTGTGATGGCTGCCTTTTGTGAAAAGGTCGGCGACTTTATCTCCTTGGGCAACCATCATAAGATCATCGAGGATTATGAGAGTAGGAGTTTTCTCCGTTCCACGACTGCCAATCGACGATACCTTTATGATATGGCACATCTCGAAGATTTTACGGAATACTGTTTTCCTTATCGTAACACCGTATGATTTTCTTGATAGGTCCTTCGACAAGATGAACGATGGAGTTGACCATATTTGTTACAAAAGTAGTTTTTCCGCTTCCTGATGCTCCGCAAACCATCATGGTGACAGATGGGAAAGTTTAGGAATCATGCTGAAGAAACGTCTTACAGATTCTGAAGAAAAATGAAGATATGTCAGTCTGCAAACACATTTTATATCCTGACAGCTCGAAGAAGGGTTCTACCTATGGACCGCTGCAGACATATTTTAGTCCGCACAGTATCCGAAAGGAAACGATAAATGTTCATGGTCGAATCGTCGTTTCAACAATACTGGCTGAAACAAGTTATTTTTTATTTGTATCAATGACTTGGAACTGTTTTGTTCTTCAGATTCTCATTGTTTATCATGACGCACATGGTATTAAAATTAACCAATTCCGATGTGGAGGTATTCAATGTAACCCCTTTCACTTTACAGATATAATGTGATTCGGAGAATGGTTTGTTATTTTCATGCTGTAACTTTTTGGTCCCGTTGAAACAAACTGTTCACAAACCGCATCGGGGCCGAAATCTGTCAATTCATCGGTGAGTTCTCCTAGTGCGTCACCTGTCTGGGGGTGATATTCCATTTGAGAACTATCCATGTAAATAACTGAATCCGTATCACAATAACATATCCTGTCACCTAAATTTTCAAGAAGTTCATACGGTTTCAGACGAGCATGACATGTTGTGAAGGCTGCGATAGGAACATTTACTTTCCTGTTCAGACTGACAGCCTTATTCAACATATTTCCAGTTCTCTAATACGGGGTCCTGATTGATGAATACGACTCCTCGGATCATTATATTTGGGTCAGTCATTTTATCGAGAAAATCTTTCGATTCCTTGATGATGGTTGTCTGGGATAGGTTGTCCCGTTGACAGAACTTGCCCCATAAAGAATTAAGTCAGAGTTTAGCCAGAGTACGTTTTCCAGGATTGACTTCAATACTGTTTTCTTCCAATAGAACACCCTCCTTATCGAAATATTCCTGTATGTAGTTCTTATTCTCGTCGTTCTTACATCATGACGGCCAACCCCTCCCTTCCTGTTTTGTTTTCAAGAAGGTGTTGACATATCCAGCAAAAAGTCCTCCAGTTTTTGTAACAGGGTGGTACATCGATGTTTCATACTTCCACACTTCCGACACTGACAGTACTCTGTAGCCTAAACTGCAAGCATTACGCACCTCAACGATGACCCAAGTCCCCGAAAGTGCGCGTTGTTTATCGGAATGGCAGCATGTACCTTCACATTTCTATTTGATAGTACACTCCTTACACAATACGAACATGAGTTTGCCATACATTTTTGTAGGCAAAACAGGATGTAAAAGGGTTTTTGGTGGCAGAATAGTACATTTGATGAGTCCCTCCATGTTTAAAGCCTCATTTACCGAAGGAATGGAAGTTCCTAGAAATATGGTAGGATGCCCGATAGGATAGGCACAGTATTTGTTCACATGAGGGTACAAACTTGTAAAATCGTTGTACTGTAATTTTTCATATTCCCATAACTTGTAATATGTTCTCACAGTTTCAACTCTTCCTCCATTTAAGGCGTCTCGTGGATTTAAAGGAATGCAGCAAACGATAGGATGTGTCGATAGATATCTATCGAGTTCAGGATCCGCTTTCAATATTTTGTTGAAGTCTCATTCCCACATTGTGACGACATGGTATCCTTCAGAACGTAAAGCTGCAAGTTTACGACATGTTGTCTTGTATCTGAAGGCTGCAGTGTTCATCATGTCACTGTGTCTCTGGCTCTTACTCTCCTGGTCGGTTTCATCTTCTTCGTCATCTTTCGGATACATATCCCTGTTAATTGATATGCAGCGTGGCGAACCGTGACAGTCGCATCCAAGCACCTCATACACGTAATAACCGTCCACTTTGTAACGTCCTCCTATGACATTTTTTTTACGAGTACGTCCACCATGAAGAACTATGACATGATTCTGTTCTTCGACATAGGTTAACCATTTCAATTCAAACTTCTACATCTGATCTGCATGATGATGGTAACCTCCTTTAGGAATTATCCCTATACTATTAGGCGGCATAAATTTCTGTCTGTAAATTAGTGAACAGGCAGAAGCTATTGTGATACAATTCCTGAAAATGTCTATTTTGCATATGTCTAGAAAATTCTCTCTCAACCTTAGACATCCTTGTTTCAACAGGGTAACATCCTTGTTGCAATATTGGAGAAGTTCGTTTTTGTTGTTGAAAGTTATATTCTACTCTCATTCAATGTTATACCAAGACATGAAACGGTGTTGATCTTCAACCGTTTTCATATATTCATATCCGTATGCAGAAGGAGGAGTTGTCGGTCCTATGTAATTTCTATTCTTGTAAGTGTTTCACAAATGCGGATAATATCCTTTTTGCACAGGTAAACCAAACAGTTTTGAAAATCCTGCAAGATTTGACTGAATGTAGTTGAGACTGTCCACAAAATGAAGATTTTGGTATGCCATAGTAACAATTTTGGCTCCGTCTAAGATGACACGAGGTTTCATTTCTCTTTCCAGCATTCTTCGTAATAGAAATGTGCAATCGTAACCTCGTGCATTGTGTGCACAGATGGTTATATTGGCAAACTTATGTTGCAGTTCGAGATAGGACAGAAATGTGTCTACAGGGTCATCCCAGAATATAAACTGTCTTGTTCCACAAACAGAACATGAAACTGTTAAATCCTCTATTTTTTAACATGCGTGACAGGCTGTCTGCACCACAATAAGATTCGGAACATGAACAAATGTTTTTTCTTACTCAAGATATTATATATCAGTTTGGCATTCAAAATCGTAAAACACAAATAGAAATTTTGAGTTCTGTTTGGGTTTCGGTATAGGCATGTAACAGAAATGATTTACAGGATTGACACAATTACATACAGTACAATATTTCATGTTGCATTTACGTACTTTCTCATATCTATTGTTTGTGAGAATAGTTCTGAAACATCGGGGACACTGTTGGAAATTTTCTATACAGACAGTACCGTTTCGGAATGGTGTAGAAACATGATTTGTGAAACAGTGTTCATTTCTGAAATTTCGGTGGCAGGTCTGACATGTTCTACGAACGCCTGGTTCAGGTACACATGGTGGAGTTGCACGGCACATACAACATAATTGTTTACACATATGGTTATGAGGTTTACCAAATATGAGCTGGTTACAGCCATGGCATTCTTGTTTTGCCACAAATGCTCCATCACAGTTCACTATAATATCATAATGCTGTCTGGTATTATCATACAGAAGGTATATAGATTTTGAAGCATTTTCAACCTGTCCTTCAAACAAAACATCTTTAACATCACGAAGATTGTTGTATACAATAATTTTATACTCTGTGAGAACTTGCTGAAATTTTCTCACTTCTGGAATTCCACTATACGCCTTCATGGTGTGGTGCTATGCACAGGGGAGCACTTTACTTTTTTTCTGGAATTCCACTTCCGGCACACGTATTGCCTGTCAGATCTACATCTGCTTTCCGCATAAGTTCGAAGACAGGTTTAAGAAGATTTATATTTCTTCTATATTGAGTATAGGACTTGGGCTTTTCCTATGACCAAAGCTTCAGCTAAACTGAGTGGTTTCTTTCTATTTGGCACACCGAGGATACTTCTTTTCTGCGTGTTTAACATGTAATTAGGTAAACAATATGATCGCTTACCCCCATCTCCGACAGGTATGTTGACATGGTCTGCTCGCAAAATTAAATTGTCTGTAGCTGTGAAGGTTTTCGCACTCTGCAATATTTTGTACATAATGTTCCACACCATATCACTGTGCAACTGATAACATCTATGCCACCCGATGTAAATATCTTCCACAGTTGGGTCAGATATGTTAGACAGAGTTAAACCTATTTCATCTTCATCTTGGGTGTCTTTCTTAACATAGGTGAGAAGATTCTCAACACCTTCACGGATCCACGTGTGAGGATCGACATTTTCTGGAGAGTGCGAGAAACTGAATTCAACACGTCGACCTTTGGAACGGAATTTGGGATATTCACGTTCTTGAATGTTGTGTAATATTATATTTCCTATCTGTTCACGAGACACTATAACACGTTTTCTTTTCTTACCTTTCCCATCTGATACAGAACCATTCTGGGATGACTGTTCTGTTGCTGGTAACGGATCCGGTCTCCATGACGGTCCTGGCAAAGGTTCCGAGTCTGATCCGGATGCGGTGTTATGACGAGTTGTCAAAAGGCATTTTGGTTATTTGAGTTTCGTGCGTGCATGAATAAAATAACTCAACTCACGTCCAAAGACGATGCACTCTTATAGTGTGGAGAATTCACGAGAGGTGGAAGGTCAATGCAGAAATAAAACATTGTTGCTTCCGTGGTTACGCGAAGAGTCGCTAGATGGCTCTGGCCGGTGTACATATTTAAATTTTAAATGCTCCACTTACGCCTCAACTAATTGGATCGGTAAAATCCATTGTTGCTTAAGGCCCATAGCAGTTAACTTGGTTTTGGAATTATCATACTTGTCATTCCTTTGTCTGAAATCCGATTTGCTTGCGGTTGGCTTATGCACAGGGACACTTTGAAGTGCCGGCCGCTGCACGCATGGGCAATTTGCAGTTATGGCGGTAAATTATAAAATTTACAGCGTTTTGATCTACGTGTCGTCGTATAGCTAAAGGTAAAAAGTTTATTTCAATATCTATAACAAAAGGATTCTTAAGACATACACATGCATGTTAACGTGAGGTTACTTAAACATGTAACTTGTTGCTGTGCACAAAAGGACGGGGGAACGAGTAGTAGAACAAGAGAACGAAAGTGCAAGAGGGAAAGCATTCCCGTGTAATGTACGCTATTGAAGGCGCACCGGAATGAAAAAGGGGGAAGAAAAATTTTCGGATTTCGGCGTACAGGCTTGAACTGCATGGTGAGGACATGTTGCCTTAAGACGAATAATGCCTAGTGAATGTTACCACAAGTACCGAACGTTGCTGGTGACGGTTGAACTTTGTCAGCAGTGATTTAATAATGCAGGTAGTATGAAAATCGGAGAAACGACTCGTCGCGGGACAATGGAGGTAAGCTTTATCTCAATCCTGGTATTGCATGAGTTCATGTGTAGACATTTGTAGGTAGATCTACCGATTATCAACGTGAATATTAGCATGCTAGCGTGTGTTCGTGTGCTGCTTAAGAAGAGATTATTTCTTGGCTTTGTTCGGCTTGGTTTGGCGAGAAGGAAAAGGACGCCATTGTTGTTCAAAAATAGAATTTTGTTTGTCTTGAGAGTAAAACGTGTGAAATCATATCCCAAGGATGTGATTTGGGTGTACATAATATTGAGCGTTAATTCCATCACAAACTCACAAAGCACGATGTATGTATTATGCTTTTAAATTCATCAAGGTAGCAAGACCATATTTGGCAAGGCATATGAAAAGCATTTCACAGCTGTGTAGGCAAGTTCAAAGAGTGGTTGATAGCCTCATGTAAAGACATTGCTCTCGACACACAGAACAGTTTGTAATGTAACCTTCCTTCATCTTGCCTTATTGATTGTCAAAAGAATATAATATTTAATAATTACCCAGTTGATATCCAAGAAATAATTTGTCAACTTGGAGTTGATTTCCAACGCATCTGTTAATTTGGTGAATTTAGTATTAGAGGTAAAGGTGGTATTATGAGTCCCCATTTTGTTTTGTATTTTTTAAAATTTGATTTTTAAGTTTTTTGTTCAGGTTCTTATGATAACTTTAACTACAACATTTCATAAAACTACTGTTAAAATATAAACCAATTTGAGCAACTTTAAAGATATGAAAAAAGTAGTAGGAAAGGGGGCACGAGCGATCACCTCTCCAAAATTTAAAAATTTCATAGTGAGCTCTCTTAGTGTAATTTAACTGAAAATCATGATTTTAGCTGATCTTCTAACTGGAAAAAACTAAAAATTTGTTTTACGCAAGAGCTTAAATTTCAATTTCATTGTATAAAAATTCCTAGATGTAGATAATTTCCCCTATGATACCAAATTTTTACGTATCACCCACACCCACCCACACCTATACCTATACCTACACCCACCCACGCACAACCACGCACTCCCACACCCACCCACGCACACCCACGCACACCCATTGCAATTTTGTGATTTTTACCTCATACTTGGTATGAGGCCTATTGTTTTTATTAATTTAACCAGAATGGTAAACCTATTTTGATGATGTTTTTGTTGATTTTATACTATTGCATCTCTGTGATTTTTTCATCTCGTATTTCGTACGAGTGTCATAATTTCTTTCCAGTTAAATTACGTAATATTACATAATATTTTGATGTCCCCCATATTAAGCCTTCTTTGATTGTATTTTTATAAGGATAAACTATTGCATCACGCTTATGCAAGAGGTTATTACATAATATTACACAACATTACAATGGCACAGAAGGTAACTTGTTGCATCATGTTTATGCAAACAGGTTATTACGTAGTATTAGAATGACTTGTATCTGACGCGGTGTCTTCTGTTTTTCAAAATGGTTTTGCGCTTAGACTACTTAAACAGTTTTCGCATTACAGATTAGTCAGTATCGTGAGAGTGGTTGAATAGTACGGAGGTGTTGTTGCAGTGTTCGTCATTTTTGATAAAAGTTAAGTTTTTAAACTTATTTTAAAGCTACATACTATTTATTATTTTAAGTTTAAAAAGTGTATCAAGTGATTTTTCTTAGTAATTTCGATCAGCTTGAGTTTTGATGTGATCAGATGTTACTTGTTGTCTCTGGAAATTCTGTATAAATAACATAGATGAAAATTTTATCCTAATAGCTACAATTATTTTATTTTATAGGTGGTTCAAGTTGTTTTTCATACAGATTGAATTTTGACTTGATTGTGCGTTTTGTATTTTTCCTTGAGAAAATTAGTAGTCATAGAGGGTCACGGGCGATCACCCCCCTCAAATCTAACAATTTCATAGTGAGCTCTCTTAGTGTAATTTAATACCTAAAAATATATAGTTTTGTATACTAACATATAAAAAAACAAATATTTATTACAGTGTATAGTGTATTTTTATATTTTTTTGTTTTTTAAATAACATACATTTTTTAAATATTTTAATTAAAAATATGTCATCTTAGAAAATATTTTTTTGTATATATAAAACCAATCTCAAATGTTTTAATTTTTTAAAATTCATTTTAGAAATCAGAAATAATAATTTTATATATTTAAAACTAAGTCCAAAACTTAATTACAAAAAATCAATAATCAACATTTTTTAGTTCATATTATTTATGATACAACTGATATAAATAATGAAGCATTAGATATTCCCCATTTTCTAACTAAACTTAAACCCCAAATTATAAATAAAATAAATAGTCAACTTACAATATGTTCTCTCAAAATAAAGTATATTTTATCATCAAACTATAGAAATTCTAGTGGCCGCGGTGGCTCAGTCGGTTCAAATCCGGGAACTTTTCTAACGATGGAAGCGGCCCCGGCGCCCACCCAGCGTCGAATAACATGGGTACCTGGGGGAAACCCTGGGGGGTAAAGGCAGTGAGGGGCGTGATGCTGATCACATCACCCCCACTCACGACCGGATCAAGAAAGTGTGGTGCGTTACCCCCACACCCCCTATACGCCTTCATGGCGTGGTGCTAAGCACAGAGGAACACTTTTTTTATATAGAAATTCTTCTAATAATCAAGAAGACATTTTTTTATCATTATACTCTTACAAAAATTCTACACTATAGTAACAAACATCAATTAGATGATATTTATGATAGCTCTTGTGAAGAACTTAAGTTAAAACATGAACATTTTGAAAAAAGAAATTCAGGATGGTCACTTTGTGATACAGACCATAAGCTTTAATTGAAAATACCAAATATCACCCCCTTGGAGGGGGAAGTGGATCTAGTTATTTTAGATTACCAGAACATATCAGAAACAAAAAAGTTGTATTGAATATTCAAAATGATGACAATAAATGTTTTCTTTGGTGCATCATACCACATTTTCATCGAGTTAAAATTAATAAAAATCGTGTTTCCCAATATAAAAAATATGAAATAGAATTTAAAAAAGCTTTGAAAGGAATAAAATATCCAGTAGACATCTTAGCTATCGAGCAATTTGAAAAACAATACAAAGAACACAATAATCAATCGATAGCTGTTCATGTTTATGGTTATAATGAAAAAAAATGATAATATTTATGTACTCAAACAGAATTATTCATCACCACATGATATACATACTATAAATTTATTATATGTTAAAAAATAACAAAAAACACTACTGTCTCATACAGGATCTCCAAAAATTGACAAAAAGTCAAGTAACACCACATCATGGTAAAATTACTATATGTGATAGATGTCTGAAAACATTTTATGGAAGAGGTAAAATATCAAGCGAACAAGAATTAGAGCAACATATTAAAAATTGTAATGCTCATCCTCATGTAACTTACAAATTTCCAAAGAAAAGTACAAAATGTTCTATGTTTAAGGCACTGCTAAAACATCCATTTATAATCTCTGCTGATTTGGAAACAATACAAAAGCTAATAGCAAACAACTTTAACCAAGATTCAAGTACATCACATACAAGATATATAGATAAACATAAAGCTTGTAGTTTTGGACTAAAATTAATAAATACTTATGGGATCCAGATACCAGATAACTTAAGAGAACCGTTTATATATCGAGGTGAAGATGCAGCAAAAAAAAATATTGAAACACTTCGAGAGTGGGTAAAAATTCTTGCTCCATTCTTACATACAGAAAAACCAATGAAGGATCTTACACCAGAACAACAACGGGAATATAATAATGCCATACAATGTGTGTACTGTAAAAGTAATTTTGATTTAGATAATGAAAAAATTCTACACCACAACCATTTTAATGGAGAATATATCCATACGATTTGTAATTCATGTAACTTGAAAATACAAAAAAACATTTTTTATTCCAGCAATTATTCACAATTCAAAAAATTTTGATACACATTTATTTATTGAAGAATTAGATTATGATGCAGAGAATATTAATATTATATCACAGACTAAAGAAAAATATATTATTGTAGAGAAAACTATCAGATTAGAAAAAAAGAACAGTTGTTCTTAAATTTTTTGATTCATATCTGTTTCTTTCCAGTAGTTTAGCTACTCTAGCCAAACAATTAACCGAAGACAAATGAATTTATAGAAAAAAAAAATGGGCAATATGATATAAATTTGCTAATGAGAAAAGGAGTCAGCCCCTATCAATACATGGATGATTTTGAAAAAATTGAAGAGAGACAGTTACCACCGAGAGAAGCATTTTATAACCATCTTCAAGATAAAGAGTGTAGCGAGGAGGATTATCAACTTGCACACACAATTTGGGGCATGCTAGGTTGCAAAACAATGGGGTATTACCATAATTATTATTTGAAATTAGATGTTCTCTTGTTGGCTGATGTGTTCGATACTTCTCGAAAAAATTGCTTTGAAAAATATAATTTGGATCCTGTTTTTATGTGTACAACACCTGGTTTATCTTGGCAAGCTATGCTTTTAAATACTAGAGTTGAAATTAGTCTTCTCGAAGATAGTGAGCAGTTTACATTTGTTGAATCTGCTATACGTGGTGGTATAGTACAGTGTCCCTTGAGATATATAAAAGCAAACAATAAATATTTATCTGATTATGATGCTAATAAAAAATCTAAAAATATTCACTATATTGATATGAACAATTTATATGGGTATGTTATGACTCAATCACACCCCATTGGTATTTACGAATGGATGACCCAGGAAGAACTTGAAAACAGGAATTTTTTAAATGGTCTGAAGATCATCCAAAAGGTTGTCTATTGGAAGTTGATATGCTATACCCATCATGGTGTCATGAGAAACACCATGGATTAGCTATGGCACGACTATCTCAAAAGGTTCCAGGTACAGAAGAAACAAAATTAATGTTAACATTCGAAAACAAAAATAATTATGTACTTCATTATCGAATGTTACAATATTACGAAAAGCAAGGTATAATATTTACAAAAATCCATAGGGGTTTAAAATTTGATCAAACAAAATGGTTAGCTCAATATATTGTGAAAAATACAAACAATCGAATACAATCAAATTCTAAAGTTTTGAAAGAACTTTATAAATTAATAATTAATGCCATATATGGACAATTTTTAGAGAACAAAAAAATCGATTGAGGTGTAGTTTGGTGACCAATTGGAAAAAACTTTTGAAACTTATTGCTGTTCCTAAATACAAAAATTGTATAGAAATTACTGAAAATATGACTCTTATTGAAAGAAGCAACACCGATGTAGTATGTGATGTGCCAATAGCTGTGGGTGTTACAATTCTTGAATTATCTAAATTAGAAATGTATAAATTTCATTATGATGTGATGCAAACCAGATACAAAAACATAAAAGTAGCATACATGGATACTGATCTAGTTTTATATATGAAATAGAAACAGAGGATTTGTACAAAGATTTACTAGATATGAAAGAACATTTTGATTTTAGTAACTATCCAAAAGATTGTCCATTATATAATTTATTATACAGTGTTGATAACCAGATGATCCCTGGGAAAATGAAAGATGAAGCAGCAGGATCTATAATATCAGAATTTGCTGGACTCAGAGCAAAAATGTATTGTATCAAAATAGATGAAAAAAAAGAAGAAATTAAAAAAGCTAAGGGTATAAAACGACCAAATATAGTAAGACTGACAATGGATGATTTTAAAAATTGTTTATTTGAAAATAAAAATGGAAAAAATTCATGTCTGCATATTATCTTACCAACAAGAATCATACTGTTTATACTACAATAAAAAATAAAATAGCCATCGATGGCCATGACAATAAATTAGAAATAATAGATTGTAACATCCATACTAGAGAATATGGACACTATGAAAATGTTAAGACAAAACATTGTAATAAATATAAATTAAAAAGTTGATAAAAAATATTTATATTTAATTTTTTAATGCTATATATAGTTATTCATATATTGTTATCGAGCCTAAGGCTCTGAAGTAAATAATAAAATAATAAAATTTTATATTCTATTCTATTTAAAATTGTTCTATCACTCTCTCATTCTTTACATCATATACATATGACTTCCCTACTATTAATATAGCACTGCATGTAGTATAGTCAGGTAGAGTTTCATGAAATTCACATATCAATTTTATATTAGTTCGATCATTTATAACTTACAATTTTCTTTTTGACGCATTTATTAAAAACATTGGTCTGTGAATTATGAACTCATCTGGATTATAATACATGTCTATGTTTCCTTCAGTTACTCGTTTCCTGTTCTGCAATGTTTAAATTATAATTTTCACGAGGGCATACCTCATTTCTGCCATTCTTCAGATATACATTTTTAATTTTACAATTATCAAACTGGCTGTTATCTTTTTCCTGATTGTCATCTCTCCTTGTATGAAACAGCACAGCTACAAACTCTGTCATGTCATATTGCAAAGATTGGAACTGATTAATAAGGTCAAATTCAAACAATTTACTTTCCACAGGCTTCTGAATGCATTGATAAGTATAAAATTGAATCGGAATTTGAGAATTTTTCAAAATGTTGGCTTTGTATTTGAGAGCATAATTCGATTCATATTCAACTATAGGCATTCGCAACTCCATAGACTGGATCACACATTTCGCAGCTTCGGGTAAACTAGCCTCATTAGCTGTTCCATCTGCATTCAATGTTTTGTATCTCATGATGTCATTATGATCATTGGGTGCTCTGCGAAATATGACACTCAAACCACCTTTCCACATAACTTCTTTATAATCAGAGAAAAATCCAAATAGCAATCTCATGGAGAACAGTACTGTGTGACTTTTTGCTTGAATTTTTGTTCCAGCCTCGAACTCACCAACTTTATAATATGCACTCTCTGATTTGGACAGTTTCAATGTTCCCACTGTAGTGGATGTAATTCCAGGGCAATCAATCCTGTCAATCACTGTACCATGCTTTCTGACTTCAATTTGAGAAAATAAGAATGGAACAAAATTATCTATAAGTTTTATATTAGCAGTAGCTCGATATTCTTCACCATTACTTTGTTTTACAATATCAAATTTTATATACAGATCAGATCTATGTGGATGAATGAATCCATCCCCGACCGTGATGTCATATTGTATCTCTTTGTTGGGCTGATTCAAATGATTTGCAAATGTCCTCCTGTTTGGAGGGAAGGACTGTAATTCATAACTCTCGATATTTTCCATCTTGATATTTATTTATATATTTTAAATATTAATTTCTATTATCGCAGTGCAATTAGCACCTGCAAAATCGATTATTTCATTTTTCTCATTCGTAATTGTTATTTCTATGTAATTAACTTTATCAATAGAAACAGAGAAATAGACTGGTGGGATTGGAGAATAGAAGATAGCTTCCATAAATTCGGTTTAAATGTAGCAATAATACCTGTCTCCTTGTGGCTGCCAAATGGAATTTTCTTCTGCTTTGATAATCATACCTTTGGCAATGTTACAGTGAATATTCAATGTCTCAATAGCTAAGAATTTTGGTATAAATTTACCTATGTGCCTAACACCAGGTTCTAATTTGCTATTGTTCTCAAATCCTAAAAGTTCTCCCATGGTAGATATGTCCACCGTTTCATTGGTAGTTACAATCTCTACTCTGTGTGTTACAGAATTTTGAGAAAGCAAGACAGTGGTTGGAAGTTCAAATTGTAAAGTAGATAAGTTATACTGTCCAGGATTAATAATTATTTTTTCATTACCTACTAATATAGTATTGTTGTAGGTAGTTACATTCGGTATCAGATACATACTGTAGAATGCTCTCAGAGTTATGGATTTTGGATAGATAATATCATTGTGAAGATGTAGTTTCAAAACCGAAGTCTCGCTGGAGAGATTTAATATATAATACCGCTTTTTGAAAATCTTTTAATTTGATGTCTGGTATTTTATTTAAAATTATGAGCATCATAATGCAAACATGACCACATATAATTTGATCGAAATCTTTAATACGATCGTCGTTGTAATAAATTTTAACATGTTTCAAGTAACGAATTAATTCTGTAGGGGGTACCCCTCCAAAAGAATAGAAAATAAAAGCATTGTCATTTTGTTTATAATAGCATATCCAGTGGGTACCAACGTTTTCGGACTTTTCCAAATTCACCACGCCACATTCTTGAGAGTGAGGACTACCTTTAGGGAGAGAATCAGACATGAAAACCCCCCTGAAGTGTTTAATTTTAAATATTTTAATTAAAGATTCAATGTCTTGGTTGGTAAGAGCTTCTTCTTTTTTCTAATTTTCTGAGTGCTCTAGACTTCACACCTTTGCCTATTTTTTTCTCCATGGCAAGATTATGACGCTTTTGCTCTTCTAGTTCTGCCTTATTTTTTTTTTCGAATCAATCATAGTTTTGGAAATAGCAGCACTGCCTCCGGCTAGGGTCCCAACTGCCCCCAATGCAGCCAGGATAGCTGGAATGCTGAATATGAATCCTCCAATATGTGTTCTCTTTCTTGTATTTTGCAATCGTTTTAATTGTGGCGTACTGAGTAATAATTTCATTCCATTTCCTTTGGCAATACATTGTCTCTTTTTTTCTTGTTGTTTTTTAGTTAAAATCGAATTAAGTAATTTTTAAGATCGTGATATGGTATTTGGTATACAACTCCTTTTGGTTTCATGTTGTTGTTGTTATTATTATTATTTTTCAGGGTATTTTTATTACCAACCCCAACCTAATTTTTGTTTTGTATTCATAGCAATGGTTGTACCCAACGCTGTTATTTTTTCCCCAAATGATGCATCGCTGCTTGTTAATCTTCCAAAAGCTGCCTCTTCCAGTTCTTGATCAGCCACATGACGATCATTCAGATCTTTGTGTGTGTTGTATGCAATAGCATGTTCTTTAAAAGCTGCATCCAGAGGATTAATACCCCTGTCCCCTCTTTCTATTATTTTCTCAAGTTTTGTACCAGGACCACAATATTGGTAACCAGGTACATTTAACTCGAACGGAAGTTTATTAACAATATCATTCACTAAACCTCGACCCTCTGATATATTCCAGAATTTAGGAGGTAAAGTATTGATAATTTTAATTAAGTATCCTGTACCTTTAGGATCGTTTACAATAAAATTAGCTAATTTGCACTAATCATATTTACAATAACCATTTTCTCATTATGGAAATTATTGTTCCCAGCATTTTCCTACCCTGATATAACCAGCAACCTATCTATACGTTTTCTCACATCGTTTACCCATACAAATTCCTTAGGTAGAGTATTGTTTGTTTTATACCACTACCAGTTTTTAGTTGATTCCAGATAGGCTTAATCAGATTTTTGTATTTATCCCCGCTGCTCGATTTCACACGCTTTTGACTGGCATCGTTATTTTGATACAAAGCATCAGAGAGTGTCAAAATTTCAGAGTATCTTCTGTAAAATTTTTTCGTTGTTTTTTTGGTAATGAGCTCCCATAGCCCTATGGTACCAGGATATCTGGACCAGCTGTTTCTCCAACCCAAATTCATTTTTATGTTGTCCCCTTCGAATGTAAATTTAGACTTGCCAATTTTCCATACTACGTCTTCATTTCCCTCCGTAGTTGGATACAATCCAAATACTTCATCTTTTTCGAAATTTCCTGTACTCAGGTAATCTTTTGCCAGGGGACCCAACTCGATTTTCTCTGATTCTTCTATAGCTGCTTTAGAAGGTGGTTCCTTAAGTACCAGGGGAGTGTGGATGCTGGATAAAGGGGTAGGTGGAAAATCTGCATAACTTTTAGCAGTAAGAGGTACCAATTCATTGATGAGGTTTTTATTTTGTTCTGTCACACTTTTAATCTCTTTACCGAGACCACTGATTGCATCGATAATAGGTTGGTCTTGACGCTTGTGTTGTTCGTAAAAACCTCGATTCTCTGATTTCCAACCTTTGAAACGTTAGGACAAGTACTCTCGTAATTTCGAATTATCTTCAATTTTATGTTTCGTCATATTTTTTATTAATGGTTATTTTATATCGTTTCAACCTTTAAAAAGTCGTTGATTTTTTTTCAAAATTTACCACTGCTAGGTTTCCGAGTCATTTCGATAGTAACAAATCCAAAAATCGTCGCTGTTCCAACAAGATGAACAGAGTTTTAAAAATTGATTGTAATTTAAGTGTCCTCACACATAATCATCGTATACATGTTTTAAATTAGTATGATCTTGACGAAACAAACAGATTAAGTTTGTATTATCTCGTAGTAATTGTTTGGGAATTTTGTAATAAGTTTGAGCTAAATAAAAGCAGTTTATTTCTTTGTGACGACCCTGTGTAAAAAAAATTCTAATTTCATTCTGATTTTCCAGAATCACATCATCGAATACCACAACAGAATTTTTCAAACATTGGTCGAGAGGTTTTATTGTTGATGCAAATGTAGCTATGCCCAGTTCCTCGTACAACTTCATGAGTTGTTGGTATTTCGGTTGTTCTAAACTCTTTGAGAATACATACAAGTGTATATTTTTCCAATCCAGCCAATTGGGGGCAAGCAAGAAATTATCAACCAGCAAAGAGGTTTTTCCACAACCTGATGGGCCTGCAATAAGGCATCTTATGTTATCAGGTAACAACTCTCCATTTTTTTATTAGGTTCCACTACATCTGGTAAACGCTGTACCACATTCCATGTTGGTGTCAAAGAATCACCTGGTTTGCTTCTATCCAACTTTTGTCTGGCAGACCTAACCATTTCACATACAATTTAAATTTTTCTTATTCAATATTTTCTCGATTATATATGTATCTTGATATTTTGTTTTACTAAGTTCCTCTTCATAGAATCTCCCTTTCAATATTTTTGAATGATTATCTTTTACTATATATGTATTTCTATTCCCTGGTAAAACTTGAACCACTGAGAATAACTCTGTACTCCAATTTTTAGTAAAACCCTTCTCGAATAACTGTTTATATTTACGGACCCTTACCTGATCCCCTATTTTAAACTTTGGCTTCTTGGTAGTATATTTATACTTTTTACAATAAACACTAGAAATCAATCGTTCGTCATCAGATTTGGTTACCTCAGCAGGTTTCATGTGAATAATACTGTGTACTGTATTGTTGTAATCATGAACTAGCTCGGGTAAAATTTGAACCCACTTATAATTGCCTTGTAGAGTGAATTGTCTCCACATGCGATTTTTTAATGTTCTGTTGAATCGTTCCACTATACTAGCTTTCAGATCACTGTATGTAGAATAATGTTTAATATTATGTTGTTCCATTAACTTAGCAAATATAGAATTGTAAAATTCTTTCCCTCTATCTGTCTGTAAATATTCTGGTATCCTTCCCTCACTAAATATCGACTTAAAAGCCTCTGTAACACAAGTACCAGTCTTGGATTTTAAGGGAACAGCCCATGCATATTTGCTAAAGGTATCAATAACTGTAAGCATATCTTTGTAACCATGATTTATCTTATCCAAATTTTTTTAAAGTCCCCCTTGAGGGGAGCCATCTCGATGAGATCTGCCTGAAACAAATCATTTATACCTTTCGTTACTACACTTAATCGCTTGTAATTGCGACGGGCTGGTTTGCGTAATTCATGACCTATATCTTGTCTTGACATCGAGTTCGAAGTGAGAATATCGCATAAAATGGATTGTTCTCAGGGTATAACCGCTTCATGTCAAATACTAGCTTGTCACCAATTTCAATATCAAAAACTGATAATTGTTCGTCGTCATGTACTTTATATTTATTGGTAGACTCATCCCAGTATGCAATAGGTATTTGAACTGCCTTGTGTATACCATCTTTTCGCACTATAGTAAACTGAGGAACGTCAATATGTTTTCCATGTTTTAGAAAACTAAACTTCAGAAATCGTAAACTACCATCAACAAAAAATTCATATACCTGAGTGTACGGATATAATTTGTAAACATTGCCAGCATTGGCGTACGTCCAGTGCCATCGAGCATTTGGAACACTTTGTAACCTAACAATTTCCATAGAATAAAATTGACGAGTATCTACGTCATCTAGTCTGCTTAATACCAGTTCCAAGTGTTCGTTGATAGCACGAACCAACTCTTAGTACCTAGGTTTGATTTTTACATCAACATACAGTTTTTATATTCCTCTTTGAGATCGTGAAGTTGAGTAGCAAAACCTGATCAAGCAGATTCTTGACTTTGTCAAGAGTGGAAATTTGTAACGTAATATTAGAAATAATCTCCTGTAAATTTTTCACAAGTTTCAATTTAGAACTCTGGGTAGCAAGATCGTGTACTTGACTTCTGATTTCTGTAAATAATGCATGTAGTTCGTTAATTATTTGATTGTTGGGGAGAGTAGCAACAGTTTCTCTGATTTGCGCAATTTCTGCTTGAATGTTTTTCATATCCTCAGATTTTAAAATTCGATGTACTGCTCTCCTCATAGCTCTGATTTCCTGAGAAGTAGGCAAAGCAGCTACAGTATTCTGAAGTGTGGTAAGAGTTAATTTTATAGCATCGAGTTCTGGTGCATCAGCTGTATTTTTCAAAATTTCTTGCAGTTGCGTTATGTCATCCTGCGTAGGTGTAGACTGTTGCAGTGTCTCTAATTTACTTTGAATGTCGTCAATAAGATGATGGAAATGCGATAATTCTGATTCAGTATTCAAGCTTTCAAGCTTAGTAACTTGCTGTTGAACTATAGCTAGAATATCAGTAATGCCAGGCAGTTTCGATTCCAGAGTATCCTGTACACTTGTTAGCTCATTTCTCATAGTTGCCATAGTATCTTCTATGTGAGCTATGGTACCTTGTATCTTCCCAAAATCTTCATAAGTCGCCAACTGTAATTTGATGCCGGCAACATTCCGAGCAATAGCATTTAATTCAGAAGATGAAGGTAAATTATTGATAAAATCTTCCAATGTCTGTAGTTTGGATTGAACTTCTGTTATAGATGTATGCAGTATATCTGTCTGTAATTCAGATTTGATATTTTGCAATGTAGGAACTTTGAAAGATTGAAACTGTTCTTGCAATTTAGCAATACTAGCATTTACCTGCTCATATTCTTCTTGAGGTTTGATATTCTGGATGATGGTTTGCAGTTCGGTACGAATACTATTTGCCTGGTCATTTAATTGCTGTTTCAGCTGTTCGGTATTCGTTCTCTGGATTTGTCTACGTTGTAAATTTATCAAGTTCTTTTTTCAAGTTGGCAACATTCTCTTCTAAGTTCTGAAGATTATCTATTGAAGCTAAATTAGTATATTTCTCAAGCAGATTTGTAATCTCTGCTTGAATATTTAAATTTAGCGAATTCTGTAATATGAGTAAATCTGATTTCAGTTTCTTTAGAGGTGCATCTAAAGTAGCAATCTTGCTGGAATTATCTGGAATCTTCTGTCGCCTTCTGTTACCAAATATATCCATGTTTTTTGTTTTTGTTTTTTTAGGTATTTTATATATTAGTAAGAGGATAGATTATTCTTATTTCGATAAACAGAGGAATCAATTTATCATACTCTCCAATTATCTCAGCATACAAAAATTCACCAGCTTCCACATCATAAGACGTATCAGGAAGTAATGTACTATGTTTAATTCTATACATATTTCGACCTATGTGCAAAACTGCCGCATTGGGTGGAGAAATATAATTCGAATTTTCCCACTAACAGGTAACTTATATGATGATAAGTTATTATTAAATACAAATAAGTGCTTTCCAGTATCCTCGTCAACATGATACCAAATACTGCTCAAGTGAACAAGAAGTAACCCTTTCAATTGATGATAAATTTCTCTAAATACATCCATGTTTACTGGAATTCTCTCTACAGGCTGGTTATGTTGTTGCTTTTTAAACCAAAAAATATTCATGACGTTTTATTTTATATTAGCTATTTCTTTATTATATATAAAATATATATATTTGTACTAAGTATAAAAAAATAATCAATATACCAAAACTCAAGCTGACGAAATTACTATGAAAAAAATCACTTGATACACTTTCTTAAACTTAAAAATAATAAATAGTATGTAGCTTTAAAATAAATTAAATACTTAACTTTTAGCACTGCAACAACACATCCGTACTCTTCAAAACACTCTCACGATACTGACTGATCTGTAATGCGAAAACCCTTTAAGTAATCTAAGCGCGGATGAAAACATCCGAAACAGTAAGTCAATTAGAAGACACCCATTACGTCATAACCATCAACACGCTAGATACGGGTCTGTGTAATAACTTGTTGCGTAAACATTGCGAAATAATTTGTTGCATAACATGTGTGTGCGTGGGTGTGCGTGGGTGGGCGTGGGTGTGCGTGGGTGGGTGGGTGTAGATATAGGTATAGGTGTGCGTGGGTGTGGGTGATACGTAAAAATTGGGTGTCATAGGGGAATTTATCTAAATCTTAGAATTTTTATACAATAAAATTGAAATTTAAGCTCTTGCGTAAAACAGATTTTCAGTTTTTTCCAGTTAGAAGATCAGCTAAAATCATGATTTTCAGTTAAAATACACTAAGAGAGCTCACTATGAAATTGTTAAATTTTGGAGAGGTGATCGCTCGTGCCCCGTTTCCTACTACTGAAAAAAAATAAAATGCAAAACAAGTCAATTTGTGGAAAAAACGTTTTGTGCTGGTAATATGAGCCCCTAGGAAAAAATAATATAATAACTGGTTTAGAAAAGTGTATGAGAAATTAAATCATACAAACAACATTTTATTCATTACAAAACCTTAAAAAAGATATTATGTTGTGAAATACCATAAAAGATCATTGAAAAAATCATTACAAATTGTAAGGGTAATTAAAAATGTATTGAAAGGGTCATTAAGAAACCATTTGAAAAGTTTTATTTTGTTTCTTTGTAATGTATATTTACAAAAGTCACAAATGTAAATATCCTTCTCGCATCCAGCGCAGTCGTTGTGTGCCCACATTTCACAGATGAGACATTGCATGCACAGTTCTCCTCGGTCATCTGCCGAAAATAGACCCTTGCAGAACAGACAAACTGCTTCTTCATCACCGGGACTTTCCACTCCGATTGGTGTTTTAAGACATTTTCCCCAGAATCGATATCTGATTCACAGGATTCCTCATCTGAATCTTGATGAAGCTTCGGTTTCACTGCATGCTTTGTTTTAGTTTGTGTTTTTTCAGTAGGCTGTTGATCATCTTTTTGCTTTTTATCCTTCAGTTTTATTTTCCCTTCAGCTGAATCTGACTTCTTTCTTTTTCTCCAGTAGCCAACAGAACATCTTTGTACGGAGACGATGTAATCAAAGCTGTTTTGGACGGTGCCCGGACCATGACCGGACAGACATGATCGGTGCGCTTTTTCTCCCGGACTGTGCCCGGTCCGTGTCCGGACTGGCATGATCGGTGCGACTTTTCTCCCGGACTGTGCCCGGGCCGTGTACGGACTGACATGATGGATTCCGGCCCTAGTGTCCGGACCGTGCTCGGACCAGGACCGGACTGACATGATGGATGCGCCTTTCTACCATGCGCTCGTATATTTCTGTTCCGATTAGCCTAAGTGCATAAAACGGATTTGAAACATCTGTTCAATCGATCGGACCCTCATCGGACCGTGACCGAACAGTGGCCGAACTGTGATATCATAACCGGTCTCCACCACATTTTCAGTCATGCCCTCCTATATTTTTGTTCCGATTCGTCTCACAGTGTATAAAACTGGATCGACCACATTTTCTACCTCACAGTGCGTAAAATGGATTTGGAACATCATTTCAATCAGTCACTCAATCCGACCCTCAAAAAGGCCTCGCTGAAGAAGCTGTACCAAGTGGGTCAAGGACGGCCTGTGAAAATGAGACAAGGAACTGTTGTGCCTCACACAAGAAAGCGTTCATGATCTCATCTGCAGAAATCACTTTGCAAGAAATAATAAATATGATTGCTGATGTGCATCCCTATAAGAAAGCGGATAGATTCCTTTTGCAGAACCCTTCGCTCCAGTTCATTTCCTCTTGCGTTTTTTGCAGCAGCATGAACAACGAAGATTTCTTACGTGTTGTAAGTACCCTTTTGAATTTAATGTATTTTACTTTGTATTGTCTGTCTTTGACTAATTTGAGAAAATGGAATAAGTGATAAATAGACATTCACAACCATACCTGAGTGGGATTCAAATCTGGGACCTCTTTTATGAAAACATAGTTAAGTCCGGGATTCGAACCCTGGGTCTCCAGCAACATTCGCAAGCATGCCTAGCAGGGTTTCGAATCCGGCACCTCTTTCATCAAAACGTAGTTAATTTCGGGATTCTTACTCTTCGTCTTCGGCATTCTAACAGAATACTAGTTATATACAAACACAACATTTTTCTCTGTACATCTTTTATTAACACATTGAAAATCTATAGAAACATCGTAGGTTTTATTTTACAAAGAATGGTTACCATACATACAGATGTCTGTTTATTAGCACATTGAACATCTATAGGAGTGTTACAAGTTGATTTTACAAAAATGCCCGCAATATGCCCTATATTTATTTTCTATATACAGCATGTTAGTCCATGTTGGATGTTAGTGTATTAGTATGTGTTAGTTACTCGTTCAGTTTTCTTTCCTTCAATATTTCCATCATTGGTTCATACATATTTTCCGTTTCTCCTGTCTTCTATTTTCAACCTTCTCATTTCTCACACCTTTAAACAACTACATCAATTCGCAAGAGATTCTTAAAGATAAATGGGAGGGTATATATTGCACTCTTTGTATATTTTCTATGAAATCGCCAAACACTGAGGCATCTCGTTTTTTCAAGAATGTAAGTAAATATTTTGACCAAAGAGTCCACCGATAAATCAATATCTTTAAATGTCTCTTCTATTTTCGCCAATAACTCTTCCGCCAGTCCATTTTCTTCACGGAAATTCACATAGTTCGCAATGTGTTTCCAACCTGTCTTCCGTGTATTTTACTCCATGAGCTCCTTCTTTCTTCCGGACATGCTGTCTTCTCCTTAATATCGCCATACATCAAACTGAATCCGAGGGGGAGTGTCGACATCTGAAAATACACAAAAATTATGTTAGATGTATGTTGCACGCAAACCATGATTACAGTTATACATTTTCTGTTTCAGAACCGGGGGCTGGCTCTTTTCGAGGCCTCCTTGCAATATCAGGCTAGCGCCGAAATGCGGGAAGACTTCGGAAGGCTGCAGGCAGCACTCCGGCGCTTCACGGAAACAACGGAGTTAATCGGCGTTGAGAAACGGGCAGCTAACGATCGCCTGGGCGATGAATTTGGTGCCGTTGCGCAACGTATGGTGGAGATATTCCGCCGTATGTTCGCCGAACACAACCAATTTATCGACAGGCGTAGTCAAGCTGAACGGGTATTGGAGGCGGAGATCGGCGAGATCCAGGAAAGGTGATTATTATTTTTTCTCAATTATATGAATTAAAACCATCACCCCCATCTGTACTAATTCCGTAGTTTTTCAGACTTACATGTAACTATAATATACTATTATTCTAACTACATCGCTTTCTTGCAGGTTCCGTCGTAGTCAAGGCGAACAAGTTCTTTGGGCTACTACCGCAGCCTCTCCTGGAACTCGCCAGGAATGGCGCTGCTGTGCCGCCCCCTCCTGTTGCTGCACCGGCCCCTCCTGCTGCTACAACTCCGCCCCCTCCTGGTTCACCTCCCGTCATCGATAGCGCTGAGGAAGACGGTGATTTGCAGGTTGTCATTTCACCGCGTCCTGTCATCGATATCGCTGACAAGGTAGATGATGTATAATAGGGTGGAGTGAAAAAAAAATAGTATTTTTTTTTAAAAAAAAATCTAGACTATGGAAAATGTGGCATTTGTTCATAGTAAGAATCCTGCAAAATCATATTATTTTCTGTCAACTCGTTGATCGCCCTTCACCTTATTGAAATAATTGGCATTTTAAGCCTTTATATGACTTTGTAGCCTGATTCAGTCTGATTTCAGCATGGTTTATTAAGTAGCGAATCTAAGCGAGCTACTTATTAAGAAGGTTTTGTCCATCTTAAGTTTACCTATACATTGTATGGGGATATCCTGAGGATAACATGATGTCCCCAGGATATCCCAAGGATAACGTGTGTTGTATAGTAGGGTGGAGTGAAAATTTTTATTTTTATAAGCTATACTATGGAAAATGTGCCATTTGCCCTATAGCTTACCTATACAACACACGTTATTCCCAGAATGTCCTTGGGATATCCTGGGTACATCATGTTATCCTCAGGAAATCCCAATCCCCAGAACATCCTGGGGATAAGCTTTAGCTTATTAAATATTATTATTATTATTATATATTACTCTATAAATAATAAATATTATATTCCTTCCATTTTCAGAGAGATGGCAGTTACAAGAGACAAAGTACCGTGAGTGATATTTGGCGCTCCACGAAACCTACCGACCAATATTCTGCCGACCTACACTGATCTCATGAAAAAATATATTCAACTGCGACAAGACCTGAAAACGGATAATGGAAAGTACCCATCATATTTGGACATATCTCACAAACTGTTCTATGAGGTCGAAGAGATCTGGGAAAGGGCCTCACTTCCAACAGTAACTCACGCACAAGCGATTGAAAAACTCAGATCGTTCCACGACAAATACAACACAATCCTAAAGGTCTACAAGGGAAAAAGGATCAACCCAACTACCAACGGATACTATCGGACTTTCGTGACAGAGGTAACAGTCTGTTTGATCTCAGCAAATGCAAGTGCTTCGACATGGTTTCCAACTGCAAATGCGCGAAAGAATTCAAAGTTCCGGCAAAGGAACGCCATTTCCTTCAAGACCAGAGAGGACCAAGAAAGATGATAATCGGTGGTATAGATCAAGAGGAGACGTCACAATTGAAGAGGAAAGCTGAAAGAGAGGAAGCCAATCTCGAACGAATGAAGAAGCAGAGGACCGTCGAGAGCAAAGGTCAAGCCGATTCTGCCGACAGTGTCGAAGATGACACGTACCCGACGGTCAGTGCCACTGGCGATGATTACATTCCAGATACAGAATCAGTCAAGACTAAGCCAAAGCAGAATCGCCAATGTAAGAAAATGACAATCTCTCTACCTTCACTCGCTAAAGCTTGCGATCGTCTCGCAGTCTCGGATAGATCGGCTGCCGTATTAGCAACATCAGTTCTGCATGATCTTGGTCTCGTGTCGCCAATCGACCGATCTAAAGTAATCGATCGAAGCAAGATCCGCAGAGAACGCAGCAAAACTCGTAAGGAACTCCAGCAGAATTATAACTAGTTTGACCACACTCACACTGGCATAGAGGGAGTATTCTTTGATGGCCGCAAGGATCAAACTTTGACACAAGTTCTCGGCGACGACAACAAGTACCACAGAAAAACCCTCACGGAAGAACGCATAAGCATCATCGCAGAGCCGGTTCTTCGTACTTCAGCCACACGACTCCGCCATGCGGCTCCAGCAAAGACATAGCTGAGTGAATAGTCGCTAGTTTCAAGGAGCGGAATGCGCAGACAGAGAACATTAAAGTTGTAGGGCGTGACGGCACAAATGTGAACACGGGACACACAGCGGGCGTTATCCGCCGACTGAAAGAAACCTCCGAGCGTCTTCTGCAGTGGCTGGTATGTCTGCTCCATGCCAATGAGCTGCCCCTGCGCTTCTGTTCCAGGCACTCGATGGCACGACTACAGGCCCGCGCACCAGATGCTCGTCAAGCCTCAGCCCTAAGCACAAGAAGATCGTTGACCTTGTCATTCATCGCAATGCATACTTCGCTCACCCGGAGAATCTGCTCCTGGCCATGATAACGGACCATCGACCGCACATAGGTGAGCTGGGCCTGCGACGAGTGATGAAGGCCAGAGCTGCAACAGACCCCAGTGGACAAATACGGAGGTTTAAAGGTTCCCGCAAAACTCAACTTCGACGCCGTGGAATACTTTAACATGATCGACTGGGCAGTGTGCCCTATCTCGGAAACTCCGGTAATCAAGGCAATGACAGACACTGAGCTCAGGGATCTCATCACGACGGAGGTGACTCCAACTCTCATCTTCTCAAAATTCCCCAACCACACACAGGCTGTGGAAAGACACGTGAAGCTGGTGACCGAGGCGGCGAAAGCTGTTTGTGGACAGAAATCGCGAGATTGCTTCATCCGTGCGCGCATCGCTTCTCGACAGCTAATGACGACGTTCGAATCGAAACGTGACTTCTCTCACTTCACCTTGTAACTGTTTGTGGCATTTGATTGCATTAACTGAGTTTTAAGGTGACTAAACTGACAAAGTCACTATTGACTGACTATATCGTAATATAGTTGTAATGTCGCTTAGTATTGTAAAATAAAAGGTTGCGAAGGGCGATCAAAATATTATTCAAAAGTCTTGAAATTTTTACACAGTGTTCTATTGATCTAGTGGCACCTTTTGATATATCTACTTAATTGAAATGCAAAAAAAAAAATTAGCCCATTTTTACTCCACCCTAATGTATAATATAACATATACCGCATCAATAAATAAATAAATAAATAAATAAATACAGGTAATATTTTTATTTTCTCACCATTTACTCTGTTTCTTCCACTTCCGAAATGGTGATCCTGTGTCGGTAAGAATAGCTGCTCGTCTCTGTGCAAGGTGACTTTGCTGGCGACGAAGATGCTGATTTTGGTAACGGTACTACCAACACCCACTTTATATACTCTCCTACCCATCTACCTCATCGATCTATTCTGCGCGCATTAGTTCGCGCAGAGCATCCAACGCCCATGTGCCTCTCCTATCTTCTTCCCTTCCTGGTACACTGTACACTGTTCTCTTTTCCGAGAAATGTACTTTTTTTTACTCTATTTTCTTTCTTTACACCCGACACATTTTTCTCCTTTTGCTTTTCTTCCATCATAGCATGCACATTAAAACGTTCTTCTTGTATCTTCTCTTTTTATCCTTCACTGTCGACACCTTCAAACAATGCACCCGTTCACAGACAACAGACACACTGACACAAACCTTCCATTCATCCAACTACATCATATTTAATTTCCACGAATCACTTCAACATCTCACGCAACCGTTTCAGTAATTCAGCCGCACATCTGCTCCTCCTTTCACACTCCACGCGCGCAGGTTCGTGTCTTGGGGGAAGCGAAACAACTTTTCTCCTGAGATTTCGGCCTGTGTATGGGACCAGTGGACAGCCACCACTTTGAGGAAATTGAGGAGCTACAAATGAGTAGCGTAACCCTTTCATGAAAACCTACAACAACGACTGGGGGTTCGTCGTGTTGACCACACGTCACCCCATAACCGGTCCCCATTTTGAGTGAGTGAGTGAGTGAGTGAGTAGGATTAGGTGGGAGTGAGGCCCTGAATGGGCTCTTGTGCCATTTAACAAAGCTTAAAAGTTCGGTTTCAAAGGAGATTGTCTTATCCAGTAGCTGTGGCGGCTATTAGGGTGGACGTGGGGGAAGTTGTTCCCACTTTTGGCCATTTTTGTTTCTCCCGCACTGTGCTTGTCCCCCAGTTTTGACACCCAATATCAACTATTGTACAGTAGTATCAATATCGGCGACTTTATTAAAGAACTACTTGTATCCCAGGAATCTGTGGGGCAAGGCCGCGCATAACGGTAGAGAAAGGGTGAAAGCGAGTGAATAGAGCAAACGATTGGGAGCTGCCGTCGCGTTGCTCTTTCCAGGCAGTTCCTTTCCTTCTCGCACGCACATTGGTCGATCCCTCTAGAGTCACTACTTGCGCAGAGGACTCGCTTTTCTAACTGAAATCTTGTCCACTCGACGCAGCAAAATTGATCACAGAGGTACTGATATTTTGATCAATGAGCAAACAGCGTCAACTAAATTATCTGTTTGCTCAGCGAGCATCGCTCAGATACTTGATGCGTCCCTGAAATAAAATAACCTGAGGCCAAAGAGAATCCGAAATGTGCAAGGTCGTACCGAAGCGAATATCCTCCGAATTTGAATTTGAAATTAAAATATTGGGTGCGTCAGCACTAAGGCTATTTTTTACCCGTCACACTTTGCGGGGTCCAGTCCCTTATCATAATAAACATAATCTTGTCTCAAAACTAAAATATCCTTACTTTCGTTAAAAGCTGAGGCACTCAGCACATATAGCGGCAAAACAGAGGGCAACACACAGAATTATACTTGCCATAGTGCCAGTCGCCAGAGCCTCGTTCGTCAAATGCAGTCCAGGGTGTACTATGTGGAAGTGAGGTTGACTTATGGGCACCTTATCAGACGAACATCCTCCGAGTCGTGAACTGGAAGTGAAAGTAGGGTGACCATACGTCCCATGTTAGGGGCGTGTAAAGGTTGTCCCGTTGATGTTATTTTAAAAAAAATACCACTATTTATCCCGTTTTATAAAAGCCTAGGAGTTACCTTGAAAATCAGTCTAAATTTGAGACATTTAATTCTAAAAAAAAATGTTGATAGTGTTTTCAAACTTGCGTCATGGTGAAACAGCTGAACTGCATTTCAAACACCTCATAACAATCAGGCCTCCCCGATGACGCAGTGGTAGCGTCGCCGCCTTGTAATCAAGGGGTCCCGGGTTCGATACTCGGTGGAGGCACAAGTGGTTCGGATCCCAATTTAAACTCTAGGTCCAGTCACGATTAGCCTTACTGTGCATAAAGTGGACTTAAAACACCAACTCAATTCAACTCAACTCAACCTCATAACAATCAAAATTTTTCATTGTCGTTGAAATCCTGTTATAGCAGGCAGTACTTTACTGTTAGCCTGCGTCGCGGGTTGTCCTGTGTTGTGTACGTGTCAAAAGAATTCAAAGTCCTGCGTTTCGACACAAGCTAAAAAGACAAATCTGGCATGTATGTGGGGTAAGTTTTTCGTAAAGTTTTGTATGTGAACGGTTGGTGAAGAATAATCCTGTTCTCAAGAAGAGTGGTTGTTCTGATAAATACTTCACCGTAGGACTAAGATCATAGGTTAATCGAAGAGAACAAAAACACTTTGTAAGACATACCGAGATTATAATAATTGTTAGCTTTTAATTTCATTTATGTGTGTGACGCATCAATCATGTGATCCATATTAGAATGAATAAATAATAAAAATAACAATAATAATAATAATAATAATAATAATGACATTAATGTAATAATTAGGCTTAACATATTTTTAGGGAGGAGGGACCGACGTACTTGGAATGTCCCGTTTTCGGCCCAAAATATTATGGTCACCCTAAGTGAAAGTCTTTCGAATTGCACTTTGACTGCAGCACCAAATACGGTCAGTAGATAAAACTGAGGACTCCTTGTTTTCCCCGCGTTTTAAACACTTGTTTTCACCATAGAAATAACATAGGATTTTCAAATGTATGCATTTCCACACATTTGAAGAACTTCAACCAAACAACTTGCTGGCTTTCTACGGCCGTGATTTCACTGTGGTGATTTCAAACAAATGAACAACGAGTCCAAGAGTCACTTGATCAAGCCTGCAACGATGCGTGCCCCGCACTGTGGTCTCGATTGCTCCCTTCAATTGGCGCTTTCGAACTGCACTAGGTGGCGGAAGTTGCGTCCAGACCATACTTCAAGTCTGCTCTTTGTACCTTTCGGACACAGCCTCTATACTGAAACCTGAATCGTTGTAGTCGAAATTATAGGCAGGGCTACAATATACAGGGTGATTATAAAGTTTCGTTTTTTGTGAAAACGGCTGACTTTTTTATCTTGTATGTGATGTGAAAGAGGCTAACTACTGAATAGAGAATTGCTGTGTTGTGTAGACGTTTGATGGGATTTAGCTTCAAAGAGATCCAGGCAACGTTCGAAATGAAATTTCACAAACCTACTCTAAGCAGTGCTAATATCAGGCTGCTGGTTCAAACATTCAAGCGAACAGGTACTGTGAACGATGCTAAACGTTTAGTAAGGCCCGGCGTAGTATCCGAAAGCAGGCAAGCAGGTAACGGATAGAATATGCCATCACCAGAAGCCAAAAAGCATCAATAAGAAGGCTGAGCTGGCAGCTGTTGTTACCACAACCGACTGTGTGGAAGATACTCCATTACATCCTTTAAAAAAACGGTCATGCCAACTTCAGATGGTGAACAAATTAGAAAGGGAGGAATATGCTGGTCGCGAAACAATGTGTGCAGAGCTGTTACAGGCAGTGGAAGAGGACAATTGATGGAACACGTGTTGTTTAGTGATGAAGCCACCTTCCACATGTGTGGAACTGTCAACCGTCAGAACTGCAGAGTGTGGGCCAATGAAAAGCCACATGAGGTTATCCAATGGGAACGAAACAACTCAAAAGTCAATGTGTGGTTGGGGTTCACAAAGTCCAAGGTATACGTCCCATTTTTTTTCTTCGCAGGACACACAGTGACAGGCAATGCGTATCTCGATACAGCAATTGGTCCTTTAACCATAATTGGAGCAGGATGGCAACTTCGAAATCGTGGTTTTCCAACAGGATGGAGACTCACCTCACTTCACAAATACTGTTCGTGTGTACTTGGATGCTACGTTTCCACATAGGTGGATTGGTAGGGATTCACAACGCATATGGGTACAACGATCTCAGGATCTCACGCCTCTTCAGTTTTTTGCATGGGGCTACATCAAGTCACAGGTGTACATGGTGAAGATCACCTCTCTTCAACACCTACGTCAACGTATCCAGCACGCTGTGCTCAACATGATACCGCAATGTTGAAACTGCGTCGTTGGGATTCGTGTCTAGACATGCAGGGTGATCATGTGGAAGTACACTTTCATGGATTTTCTTCAATACACCACTTATCATGTCCAATATTTTTCTTTCAATGTTGATTATGTGTTACCATGTACTCGGTAGTTCATCCAATACATTTACTCTACTCTCAAGCCTTTTTTTCTCAAAAATGGATCGAGACTTTATAACCACCCTGTAGTTCATTTGGCAACTTCCAGCGTCACTGTATCAACCATTTCGGCACCAACCCTCCGCCCATGCAGTAGCAAGCAAGTGGACAATCTGGACGGAGCTTTCTGTCTTCAGCTTCCCTCCCCTTCTGAGTTCTATTCAACCAAATCTCAATTTTCGCTGGTTCATTCTATTGAGTTGATCAGCACAGAACGAATTTATTCAAATTTCCCTATTAAGTGCATTACTTAAGTTGAATTTAAATTAGCCAAGTGCAATTTCAATCATATAATCCAAAAAAGTAAAGAGAGAAAAACAATTGATACACCCTGCTGCTAAAATGCATTTATTATCGACTTTTTCTTCATTCCCGGAAGTGCTATATAAAAATGAAACCCTACTTAAAATATTGTTACTCTAGTTCATTCGCTTTATTTCGTTTCATTTCATAAATCCAAACTATAACACTCACATATGCTACCATCTACAGTAATTTGTATTACAGGATATTTAGGTTCCAATTATATGTAGTGTTTTATCTATTAAACGGAACACCAAATTTCAACTTCTCATTCTTTAATAATAACCATAAATAGCCTAAACCTACAATAAATAATGAATTCCTAGAACGGAGACAAAACTAACTAAAACACTTTCCCTATACCCTAATTTCAAATTAAAAACCAAAATTAAGATTAAAATAATAATATGTAGTAGCACTTAACTGCATGAAACTTTGTAACATATTGTATTTACTTACATGTAAGTTCAAAAACGTTTATTAATAGAGAAATGGGGGAACCGCAATTCAGAAAAAACTGACCCCATGGTTTTTATTTAAAGGCACCAAGGCTAAAGAGGCACAACCCTGAATATATGTGGGTGGAGACGGGTTCCCCCTTTATTAAGTGGTGTATTTATGAGGTGGGTGTCCGCCACCTAGCCCCCATATTCCGCCGTCAATGATCCCCATAATTATATTTTCACTACAATGAGAATTAATGAATATAAAGCAGTAATCATTTTACGTTAACCGATCACTACTCCTGTGGAAGCATCATAAGTATCTAATGAGAAAGTATCTTAACAGCGATTCACGTACCTTTCACTCGCTCCTTCTGCGAGAACCCTACCAACCAATCACTGTTGAGTTAGATCTAAGATTCTCTGTTTTTCTAACATATTCTATTGACAATTTATTGAGCAATAATTTCCCTTATCTCCAATGGCTGGTAGATGAGATGTTCCTAGGTTGCATGCACTCTAAGTTGCTACTTTTAAAGTCATTGTTGTTGAATTGATTGTCACCTTTCCTCCAATTGCTTCGTTTTAAATCTTCACTTCTGATCAAATAACACATTCGGCCATTAAAGATCTCGTCTTTCTATATTAAAAATTCATTGGTTATTACTTGTCAGGAACTGCTGACGAAGTTTGCACAGATTCTCTCAAACTATTCTCCTTTGTAAATTACATAGTGGTTCATAAGTGTGGAGACACCCGAATAAAAGTTGCATGACATACTATTCTGCAAAACTAACATTGTAGGTTTGTAATAGGGGTGGGAGAAAATGTTGTAGGCCATATGACGATGACGGCCGCCATCTTGAAACCCGCCATCTTGAATTCCACTACAGAATTTTAAATGGGAAGGGGATGATATGATATATCAAATCAGGCTAGAATTTCACGGCAAATGCAATGGTGAAGATTTTTTACATATTTTTAACCAGTAAAAAGTTATGACTGAATTCTTGTACCAATTTTCTTGTTTTTGAGGTGTTAGAAAAATTCCTTACAATTTGTTTAGCGCGTCGGTAACGCATCGAGATCAAAGTGACGTCTAGGGAGAGACGTTTGCATGCCATTGCACACGATTTTAATCGGATACATCCACGAAGAGATGCGCATTATGAATGGTTGTCGCGAACAATTACAGTGTAACGCTTCCATTGAATGAAAAGTCCTTCACAGTGATAAGGCTAATGTTAATGTTAATAAGAAAGTTCATAAACAGAATATGCGACCCTTGTCATCCGATAACTAACTTCGGACAGAAACTGTCTCACAACGTTACCATAGTGAGCTGGTGTTCCTTCCTACTGAAAAAACTCTGTACAAAGTACCTTGTTCCGGAAACAAGGATGGAAAAACCTGTTCATTTTCCAAGTAGCCCTAAGCATGTAAGGTTCCGTCGATGGAAAATGGACTAACTAATCGTGTTCCACACAGCACGCCACACCATTAACTTGCCACCACTAACCATTCAGCGTTGATCTGTCCAAAATGGGTTATCAGATAAAAAGCATATAACAAAAATAGCATATCGAGTGTCCTCGGAAAATGTTAGTAGTTAAACGTGGGTAGGAATTGGTCTGCAATCAGAGCACGCAGTGGTGTACCCCTTAGAGGAAGTTTGACGCAGGAATCAGATTTCCATTTCAAAGTTTCCTAGGAAGAACGTCGGATACATAAAAAGATGGTAAGGCTTTTGTAAATCAATGAAGGGACTCATATCCTTCTTCTAACATTCACATCTCCCCTTTAATATAATCTTCGGCACACAACTGGAACACTATTTCGCGAACGTACCAAGATTCTGTGGGAAGCTATCCATTTATCGTCTTCAGAAACTGTATCAAGGATCTTTCTGGAAATCCAATCCGCAAAAGGGTGTGTAGGAAAACTTACGCCATTTGGAATCTAGTAGATGGTGGGTCTTTGTGCTGAGTAATTACTGTAACTATGCAGCGGTAGTTTAATTTGAGGATGAGCAAAAGGTATTTTCCCAGATTTCTAATTCTCGGAATTATATTTTAAAATAGAGACGAGTTCGATTCCTAATCACTGCACAGGAAGTTCGAATCCACGAGAGAATGGACAACAGGTCTGGAATTCCGGACGCCCCATCCCCATAGTTACTACACGTGTGGAATAGTTCAACCTCAGGCGACATTGCCCACCTTGTCAAAATGTCACACACGAGTTTCATGATAAAAATAGTATGGAAGTGCATAGATAACAAAGAATATGATGGGACCCTTCCTTCTTTGGATGACGCAATAGCATGTCAATATCAAAAAATATTTTTATTATAAGATATGGCGTACCCAAATATTTGGGAGTCATTCCAAAACCAGAAAATTTGAAGACAGACTTATGGACAATTAAGACAAAGAAATAGTACTTGTTTTAATGAAACTAAACTTAATCATTTAACACGAAGAAAATTAATACGTAAGCATAAATAGAAACATAAAGGATACAGTGAATGACACAAATATACACACTCATGTACCCAAGCACACACACACACACACACACACACACGCAAGCATTCTCCTCCTCTCTGTTTCTTTCTCATTTTGTCTGTCTTTTTGTTATAATTTCATAGTATCTACATATTTTGTACTTGTGTTCCATGCTTTGGAAAAATTAATCAAATTTCGCAACAATAATTATTGTACCAAGAAATGTATATGTTCAATTTGTGACAGTACCAGTGCGATAGTGTAAAATGGATGAACCCAAATTGGGAGGCGTGTCGGCTTGTCATGTATTATCTTCACATTTCTCGTAACGTTCAACATGTTAATTTCTCCTATGCGCTCAATAATCCAGCATTAATTATGGACGACAAAAACTGTTAGGTGCCATTTTCAGATCACAATATTGATATCAGAAGTAAATCATATACAGCAAAGTTAATCAGGTTAAATTTGTATACGCTGTAGTCCTGTAAGTATATGTATATGTTCAAGTTTTGCTTCTGCAATGGTTCTCCAACTTGTTCGTCCAGTCCAAATTTCATTTTATTAAAGTATATTTTCAAATTTATTCTCCAATGTTACCTAGTTTTGAAGAAATGTATATAAGTATCGAGTCTGTTGTTGATAGAGTTAACGAGGTTTGTGTTATAGGTGAAGATGCAAAATTTGTATAAAAAAAACTCGTTTAGAAAACATAAGTTTCGAAGTACTGAGATTGTGTGACAAAAGTAGTATAATATTGCTACGAGCTGTTTTAACGATAAAACAAGAATTAACTTTGGCAAGAGATAAGAAATTATGTTTTCATTTTCTGACCACGTCCTGTGAGGGCTTGGTGCTCCCGTAATATTAATTAGAGTCATATAGCACTTTCGGAGATTGGGCAACTACCGTGATGAAAAAATCCTTGGCTCTCACAAAAAGGAACATCACAGAATTTGTAGAATTATGCAGTTTATACATTACGACAATGTATTATTATTACATTTCACTGTAAACAGTGCGATACCACTTCATTCAGTGGATATAGAAAAAAACATCAACATGTAGAATTAAAGGGAATCATAAAGAAACTGATCCAAGGTGAATTCTTCATGCCTCTGAATCATTGGATATGCGCTGTTAACGAATTCTTGTGATGTGCAGAGATACTGATGTCATGTTGCTTCTTTTGAACTTCATCGCCCCTAAAGCAAGTGAAGGGTGGATGGTTTCTGGGACTGAAAAGAAGCGGAAGTGCATTAGTATTCATCACGTAGCAAAATACGTATCTCCCTGATTCGGTGAAAAATAACCTAGTGAGTTCCCACGCACTCACAGGTTGCGATACAACCTTTTCATTCACTAGACATGAAAATAAACGTCTGGAAAACTTTTTCTAAAAACTCACACCTGGTAAAAGAGATTGGTCGTGATATTGAGCTTGGACCGGTTTCAGAATTTGTTTGCAATGGAAGTCCAGGTCTGCAGACTGTTAACATTGCAAGATTGGACATGTTCACTAAGGACAGGGCAGCCATAGAACTGCTTCCTCCAACAGGTGATGCTCTGGAGAAACAGACAAAAATTCGACTTCAAGCAGAGATGGAAGCTATTGTTGTGACACTGCCGCATATGCTTGGAAATGGGAGCAAGTTTGTCTAAAACCTCATTGAACCAGGCTACCTGCTGTACCATTGTCCTGCCTCGAACTTGTGACTTGCTCTTGCAAAACTAAGTGCAAGACTGCAAGATGCGCCTGCCTCAAAACTAATATGAAATGGACTGTATAAATGCCTATAGACTGTTGTAATACATCAGATTGAACACTATTTGTGTCAAATGCAGATTGCATGCACAAAAGATTTTTTGTTAAATATATATTCTAATAATATAATATATACCATTATTTCAAAAGATATATTTGTATATTAATTCTTGGTATTATAAATAAATACTATATAAAAATAGAGGTATTTTTCCTTGCCTAGATGTTTTAAAATAATTACTAGGAGGGTGAACTTTGCTCTTCATAAGTTACTGCGATCAACATTCTCATCCATCCCTTTCGTTTTATATATTACCCGACCGTATTTGGATAACTTTGAAATTTCACCTTTTTGGGTCTCAATATGGCCTTGAAATGACCTTTAAGGTCAAAATTGTTAGTGCCATCCAACTTAGTTTTTCAGTCAGGTATATGACTGATTGATTTAGCGTGGACGCTTGATATTAACATTCCATGCAGGTAAAAGTGACAATTCTGAGCTTTGGCTGGTCTACTAAAATATGTAAGTCTCCGAGATATGTTTTACATGTGCTAAAACAATTTTTCGTTCCAATATTTACTACTTTTAGTAGCAAATTATAACCGCTTATGAAAATTACAAAATAATCCACATTCATGAAGTTCAGCATGTATTCAAACTGGAAGACAACCATAAGAAGGTCAAAATGAACCACTTCTCTTATCTGAAGTTGAGCAATTATGTTTCAGATTTTACACATGACTGACTGTGTTTTAAGAGTGTTAGGCACCTTACCTGGCTTATACACGCCGATATAAAGCACGATATAAAATCTGTGCTGTGTGGATACTGGTCAAATTTCAATCTTTCAACTTCAACTGACGATGGACGTGTTGCTACGTTCGCGTTTAGTTTGTCGGCTAACGTCACGTTAGTTACAGCGTTAGAATCTTAGAAGTAACGGAATTCCCCAAATGCCGGGAACACACCATGGAATTATTCACCCGATGCTTTCTTTTTCATTTTTGTATATGATTTGGATCACAGGCAAGAAGTAAGGTTTTCATCATAATAATATTTCATGATAAAAGTAAATTAAATACATTTCAAGACGCTGAAGAGGAAGCATCCTCGTCATATTATTACGGATTTTAATTATTACTTCGAGGTCGTGAGTAAAGTTATAGATACAATTTTAACTAATTTAATAGTTAATTTAATTTGAAACGTTTAATGTAAAGAGCTATTAGTGTCCGTGGATTAATTTCAGATTTTAATTGTTAGAGATAGGCTATTGTTTGTCCAGAAATTTTGTATTAAACATATTGTAGAAGGGCTTGAGAAGAAATATAAGTAATCTTGTAAAATTTGTCGTTTATTATAAATATGAATTGTGGTATAGCGCATGTTGCTGAAGTAAGTTAATGAACTATTCTCAAAAGTTAAATCAGGTCAGTATTCCCTATTCTATTGTTGATAACCATTGTCAGGATTGCAAATCTCAGGAAATGCCTACATAATATGAATATAAGTAAGTATGTCTGTAATATTTTTAAAAAATAATAATAATCATGGAAATGGTTCGCAACGTAAGTATGGAATAATTTGTGTTGTGTTTCATCAACTAATCACTCATTGGTCGTTCTAAAAGGCAAGTCACACATGACGTGTTCCGCAACGATGTATCTACTCAAATTCCAAATTTTGTTCTCGACATCTAGGTTATTTAGGTATATTAGAGAAAAGGGGACCATCTGTTATATTTTTTGGAATAAATTTGTTGCTAAATTAACTAGAATAGTTAGAAAAAGTAATCAATCTCAAACAATATTCCTTAGATTTAAATTGTCTAGGAGGAAGGTTTATCTCTGCCAAGAAAGAAAGCGAACCTCAAGATATGAGTTGCCGTTTGTGTATATTATTAAATATTGGAGAAAAGTGTTTACATCAGTTATTTCCACTGAAGGTTAGGAACAAATAGATCATAATATATTATTATCTGGTAAAAAATTAAGCACGTACTTAATATGTAACTAAATATACAAATGTAAATATTGCTGCTGAACTTATGAATAATTGTCAGTTTGTAATAATTATCTATGCATTTAAATTCCATATGCATATATGTTGTGTTCATTTCTAGTTGACGATTCCGATCTTGTACCAAATAATGACCCAGATGAATCTCCTGTAAGTGAACTATGTAAGTATATGTATAATCTTTGGCTTCTTTCATTCTTCATTTGATTCTAATTTCTTACATTCGTATGCTTTTACATAGTATTGCATTTTTTTAAAACTTGAATCTTTCCTTTATTTGCTACTAGTACACTCACATTATGTGACCATTTATGGCTATGAAGACAGCACTCTCACTCACCAGAGATGGTTAAAATCAGATTCAAACAACTGTATTTATGTTTAACTGGAACGCTCACTGCAAAGCTGATTGCCCGCGAAAAGTGAAGGCATTTATTTTTGCGATTAGATCTTCCTGGGAAGAAAACATGGGGCTCCCATAAGGTAGCGTGTATTTTGTCGCCTTTTTGCTTTGATATAGAACAAAAACAAATATGATTTAGTCATATTTATTCATGCAGAACTATAAATGAATATCTTATTAAGTGTTTCTTCGCTACATTAATGGTTGTCATGTGTTGTATTGAATAACTTAACCAGTTTTAAGTGGGTTGAACATGGTATATTCGTGTTCGGTGTTTGGATGCACAAATTGACGAGATAATTGCCCGAGTGTCAATTTTTTTCGGTATTATTTTTTAAAACTATGATATACTAGGCCTAATATATTTTTTATAAAATTTATGACGGTAATTTACTGTTATAACGAGAGCTTACGAATGTGTTTACACACACAGTCATAGATTAGCTATCACCGTTGTTCCATACATCGTTGCACGTGATTAGACTTTTAACTCATTTTTGAGAACTTAAATGCACGAAATTAATTGATTCATGGAGAGGATCTAACCAGAAGGAACAAATCGAATTAAAATAATTCATCCCTGGATAGATGGTGGTCAAATATTAGTTTTATCTTCATTAAATTTTGTGAATTGTTTGTATGCCTACAAAGTAGTATTCCCAAATTTTATGTTTGCACAAATTAATAATTTTTCTGCAAAGGAAGTTAAATTATCCTGTGTTTTTAAATACGCAATAAAGAAAATGAATTTGGTTTTGTAATTCTAAAACCTATGGGGAAGCTGTTAACAGAGATAATATTCAAGTAGATAATAAGATATGGATTAAAATTTCTACGATGCCGAGAAATAATACTTTTTAATTATTATTTTGTTTTCCTGCATTTGAACATTTCGCGATAGTATGATGCTGTCAGCTGGAAGACAAGATCAGCGGACATTCGCCTAGTGTCGCATATAAAAATAAATATATATCGCTCAGCGTCTTAAAACAGCACATTTATTACTTGGATAATTTGAACACAATCAGGCTCAGTTGTCACTCATTTGTCGCAAGTTGTAACGCGATTCGGATATCTTGTGCGGAATCCTCAATATAAATCAACTATTATCTAGTGGTTTTTGAGTCTAGGTGAGGTTCTCCTTGTTAATGTTTTCTCATAAATTATAGTTTGTTTTTAGTAAATAATGAGACCTTCATAGGTGCCACCGTTTCCGAGATACGTATATCAGATCAGAAATGTCCAATATGGTGCACAAATTTCAACATGTGAGGCGTCAGCACACAGATATCGATTGTCTTCTCGACTGAAAATATGATAAATGTCATAACAATTACACTACCTAGTCTCCTGCTTTCATCAAAAAGTGTAACAATTCTTCAATTATTATGAACTTAGCCGCCGAACTATGATCAAGATTGATGGTACGAAATCATTTGGAGACATTTTATAGCGACTCGTAGATCAAAATAAATTAAAACTTATGTCATTTTCAAGCTTATAAATTAGTCTACAACTTTTATTGCAAACAATTTTTTGTCGCGTAATTTGTTTGAAAGCTACAAGAGAGAAACTTCAAAAGTACGAGAAAATTGTGCTTTTTAATTGATGACTTCTTAAATTATGTGAAAACAACATAACATTTTCTTAGTCCATCTAATGAGGATCAAAACTTAAAAAATATTATCTGCTTATGACCGTTAGCTACGGAGATAGAGATTAGCAACTAAGAGTCTGTGATTCAGATGCTTGAAGAATGTGAAGAGAGGAGGGTCTTTAGAGGAACCGGGGAGAAGGGCAGGAACTTTTTGGTAGTTGTTTAACAACTGACCAAAATTATGCTTTTACGGAATTATTCCCGACAATTGACTTTTTTCACTTTCACTGACATGACTAAGACAGCATTTCGATAACACGCTCACATCTTGTCTCACATGAGCGTGGCTAAAAATATGGAAACAGTAAAGTAGTGTAAACTTATTGTTTCTACGCCGTACTTAGTAGGTATCGTCTTTTAGCCTCTTTTTTTATCAATTGAATATCAGTTTTTGACATATTTTGACAATTTTTTGTCGATGATTTAGCGTTTAGCGATGTTTTAGTACAATTTTCAATTTTCCTCTTTTTTTCCCACCTCGTACTTGTAGGTATATCACGATCTTACGTGATATAACTTAACCTATTCATTTTTCTTTATTACATGCTAAACTACACGAGAGCCTCTACGTGCTTTGACCTACTTTTAGAGTAGGACCATAAAGACAGTTCTGCAACCGAAAGTGGGGCTCGAAGTAAGGCTCGGTGGGGCTCGACTTGATGGTTTGCTCTTGTAAGGCATAAGCCCTATTTTCTCGCAGTGTTGCCAAAACACCTACCTACACCCCTTCTTTTTCTTACTTGGCAAGGGCTACTACCTTTTTTTGAGGCTTAGCCAATGTATACACTGGCGTAACATACACACACTGGGCAAAGAGAGCCGGCAACAAACACACACTGCCGTAAAAGAGAGAGAGATGGATGGATGGATGGCATATGTGTGCGTGTGTGTGCGTGTGTGTGTATAATATGTAGCATTATTAACTAGAGAGTGTTGGCAAACCACCTACAACTAAAAAAAAGAGAGAGATGCCAATGTTGCTGTAAGATGAAGAGAGAGAGATTTAAAAGACCTATAGCTGGCAACAGTGGTGTGCGATGTCCTCCCTCTTCTGTGCAAATATGACATTATGATGTTACTGTAGTTTTTGAAGAGGATTACGAGTTAACTAAAAAAAAAAACCTGCAACTATAGAGAGACTCGACCAACGCACTAAACCCGACTTTTCTACGACTATTCGTTCAAAAGTTACGAGTGATCAAAGTTTTTGGGAGGTGGGTTAACTTCTTACCCCTTGACCCCAGGACCACCAAAACTTGGAACACGTATTCTACACCTCCAAAATCGACAGGGGGTATCTAACGATACCGGATGGGGGTGTTTTTCGATATATTTTTTTCGATAACTCTTACCATTTTCGAGATATTTGCAATTTAAGATTTTTTTAACGCTGTGGACTTAGAAAATTTTCGATTGATGAAAAAAATTGGTTCCATGACGACCTATGTTTATTTTGGTATGGGAGGACAGAGGACACCGAGACTCGACCGACGCACTAAACCCGACCTTTCTACGCGTGCTCTACGTCACCAAAAAAAATCGACAAGGGGAGATTTTTCGATAACTCTCACTGTTTCCAAGGTACTTAGGTTTTTTTTTTGATAGATGACAACGACGGAGTCATCAATGAGTAAACATCTGTGAACTCGGTGAACAAGTCAACTTTTTCAGTACGTCAATATTTTTTTTTTCTTATTTCTTAGTGAATGGGTTAGGTGACTTGCAACGACGAAGGCCTTCTAGCAACACGTATAAATAACATACCTGAAAATTGTATCGCTATATACTAGACTTTTTTGGTTTGTGTGATCTGAGAAAGCAATGGCATCCACCACCAGTTTCAATCGTAAAAATGATAAAACTGAATGTGTTACTTGTGGGAAGCTAATCTCAAGGAACAATTTATCGGTACACAGGGCAAGATGTAGCGAAACAGGTTCGAGAATTAATCGTTCGGTACCTTCTAAGCCTTGTGCTCGATGTAGAAAAATGATCAGCATTACAAATTTAAGTAAACACCTCAAAATTTGCAAACCATCGACCGGATAAGCATCGAAAAGGAAAATCGATAATTCAGAAACGGAAGCTTCCACTTCCAAACAAGTTAAATTATCCGATGAACGCAAACCAATTAGATCTGCATTTAACCGTCATATTCAGGATTTCTCTTTTACTTCGGAACGAGGCTGCGACATTCTTAGTTTCTTGCGTGAAACGAAAACATCCGTGATAAATATTCTAAAAAATAAATTGAAAAATAATTCCATAAAAGTATATGTTGATCTATTTTCCGAATACGAAAAAGTCGATGGTACAACAAGAGTTTTTTTATCATCGAACAAAAAACCAGGCTCTTCATTTGGCGGACGTCGATAATTTGGACGAATTTTATTCTGATCTTTCAAATGAACTGGTTAAGATACACGACGATTTCGAGGCTATAGGGTCGGGATGGTCTCTGTGTGGAAGTCCTCACACGTTAATCGTTTACGTAAACCAATTCTTGCCTCTTCGTGCATCCAGCTACGTTCCTCTTCCAGTGGATATTAAAAATAAAAAAGCCGTGCTGAACATTCAAAATATAGATGATAAATGTTTCCTTTGGTGTGTGTTGGCGGAACTTAACCCGATTCATTGGTCAAATCATCCAGAACGGGTTTATCATTACAAGCAGCATGAACCTGAACTGGAAAATGCAATGGCTGGCATCGAATACCCGGTGACCATTTCTGATATATCAAAATTCGAAACACGAGCACGAGATGCAGAAGGAAAACGCTTAATCATCAACGTGTATTCCTATACGTTGGATAAACATGTCGTGCATCCCGTCAGGATAAGCGATGTCGACGATGACGATGCTCGTGTGATTAATCTTCTTCTAATTTCAAACGACAGTGTTCACCATTACTGTCTCATTCGTTCACTATCACGTTTGGTCAGAAGTCAAACTACCAAGTATGCAAACAACATCGAAGTTTGCCCGAGATGCCTAACCACATTCAACGATATAAAACAAGTCGATTATCGAAAATACACTGGACGTCAGATTGCTATCGATAAACTTGCCGAACATAAAATATATTGCGGCAACAACAGACCGGTTCGAATGTTGATGCCCGAAAAGAACGAAGTGGAAGAATTCAAAATGCACAAGGCGTTGTTGGAACATCCGGCCATCATCGTTGCTGATTTCGAGGCGTTCCTCAAACCACTCTCATACTGCGATCCGGATCCCGAAGTTTCTTCCACCACACCTTACCAGCTTCACGAACCAAACAGTTTCGGTTACGTTGTCGTGCGACAGGATAAAATAGATGAACCGTACGTATACCGAGGACCCGATGCAATCGAACGCTTCTTCGAAAAGATGATCGAGGAGGTTGGGAAAATTGGAAGCATGCTGCAAACATCGAAACCGATGCTTCCGTTATCTGCTATCGAACTTCAAAATTACTATGACACTGTCAAGTGTCCTGTGTGCGATAACCACTTCACAGACGACAATCGTAAAGTGTTTCACCATTTGCATACGGACGGTCGCTTCATAAGCGGAATCTGTAATGCATGCAACCTCAAAATCCAAAAACCAAAATTCGTCCCCATATTCTTTCACAATGGTTCTAATTACGCAAACCCGCGAACTCGACAATAATATCACCGTTACATTCATCTTTCAGTTTACCTAGGACTTTTTTGTTGAGGGAAGGAATCCCAAATCTGTTGGGTTGAGGATATGCAGAAGTATCGAAATACTCAAGCATGGAAGGATTTTTTATGGCTTCATAGAGGTTAGGTGTTTGTATGCTGTAAATGAAGCTGTCGGTGTCCGTGTACAAAAGTTACATCTTATCATTGAAGAAGGGTTTCATCACGTCGTAATGAAATTCGAACATGTAAAGTTTCGACAAGTCGAGAACCGTTGCGCCAACGTAAATTGGTTTTCTGAATTTCATCAATTTTATATCTAGATTGAAAAGTGCCAAATTCTCATTGTAAATTTTTCTCGACTTGAATCTAGGATCGGCCACCCACTTCATGCATTTATTTTTATCTGAAACCAATTTCACGTCTACATGATTCCGCACGTTTTCCATCGTCTTGCCATACACCGCGTTATTCATCAATTTAAAAAAATCTTTGTCTAAATCGGAAGTGCCAACTGTCCTATGTTGCGTGTTTGTTTCAATGTACGGTTTGAGCCACTCGGAATGTTTAAACCTGAGGACTCTTCTAATATTCGCTACCTTAGCACCCTTCCCGATCAAGAATCGGAGATTCGAGTAATGAACAACGTAGCTCTTTTTCCCCTCTAGAGTCAATAAAAGCTTGCATTGATTAGAATGAGGCGAAGATTTGAACTCGGATGCCGGTGGTATATCGCTGAACAGATCGTGTAAATGGTCGGGGAATTCGATATCCACCTCTGCGAAGAAGCCATACTCACTATCATCGAAATTTTCTACATCTATTGATGCCCATTCGAATCCCCCGTAAGGAAGTTTCTGTACCATGGCATGTCCGAAGAGATTATTAACGTCGGCGTAGAAGATGTAATTCGATGCTCGATTTGAATCATAATCTTCTTTCATGTGCACGTTGTTGGCTTTTGCATATCTCTGCACACATTGTACCATCCCGCCCCGAATCCCCCTCTCGATGAAAAGTAACATGTCCACGTCCGATATCAGTTCCAGCTTGACCTTTGTCTGGAATAACATTGCCGACCACGCTAATCCCGGTAGGCTGTAGAAATACGCTGGATATAATTTATAAATATTCGTTGCCGTTTTCCTGAACGCTTGAAAAACATCCGCGAGTATCGTTACGTCTAATTTTAAGTAGGCATCGTGGTAGTCTCCGAGTGTCCTACATTCTAATTTCTCCCACATGAGTTGCGCGTGTTGGTATTCTTCGTCCGTGAGTCGTCGCCTTGTAATCAAGGGGTCCCGGGTTCAATACCCGGTGGAGATACAAGTGGTTCGGATCACACTTTAAAACTGTAGGTCCAGTCCCGATTAGCCTTACTGTGCATAAAGTGGACTTAAAACACCAAATCAACCAACCAACCAACCAATCTTCGTCCGTGATTCCTTTTTCTCTGAGTCTGCTGTAAAATTCTCTTGGAAGTGGGAGAGCGTCGTCATTAAATTTAGAATTATCACTAACGTATTCGTAAGGATAAATCCCTTTACGTCTAACGAGTTCTATGTCTACGTTGGGAAAACTAGCTTTTGTAATTTTGAATTGTTCGTCTAAAAGTTTGCTGGCAAGAGCGTCTAGGCTGGCAGAGAGAAATCTGTATGAATCCAGAAACCTCATCTCGATGGTATTTTTAGTCTCAGGAATCATAACTTTCTTACTTATAGAGATGTATCGTTCTTCGTTTTGAGCAAGAATATCTATTTTTTGAGTGTCGTAACCGAGTTTCCTAATTAAGGGATGAAAGTCGTAATTAGAACCATTGTGAAAGAATATGGGGACGAATTTTGGTTTTTGGATTTTGAGGTTGCATGCATTACAGATTCCGCTTATGAAGCGACCGTCCGTATGCAAATGGTGAAACACTTTACGATTGTCGTCTGTGAAGTGGTTATCGCACACAGGACACTTGACAGTGTCATAGTAATTTTGAAGTTCGATAGCAGATAACGGAAGCATCGGTTTCGATGTTTGCAGCATGCTTCCAATTTTCCCAACCTCCTCGATCATCTTTTCGAAGAAGCGTTCGATTGCATCGGGTCCTCGGTATACGTACGGTTCATCTATTTTATCCTGTCGCACGACAACGTAACCGAAACTGTTTGGTTCGTGAAGCTGGTAAGGTGTGGTGGAAGAAACTTCGGGATCCGGATCGCAGTATGAGAGTGGTTTGAGGAACGCCTCGAAATCAGCAACGATGATGGCCGGATGTTCCAACAACGCCTTGTGCATTTTGAATTCTTCCACTTCGTTCTTTTCGGGCATCAACATTCGAACCGGTCTGTTGTTGCCGCAATATATTTTATGTTCGGCAAGTTTATCGATAGCAATCTGACGTCCAGTGTATTTTCGATAATCGACTTGTTTTATATCGTTGAATGTGGTTAGGCATCTCGGGCAAACTTCGATGTTGTTTGCATACTTGGTAGTTTGACTTCTGACCAAACGTGATAGTGAACGAATGAGACAGTAATGGTGAACACTGTCGTTTGAAATTAGAAGAAGATTAATCACACGAGCATCGTCATCGTCGACATCGCTTATCCTGACGGGATGCACGACATGTTTATCCAACGTATAGGAATACACGTTGATGATTAAGCGTTTTCCTTCTGCATCTCGTGCTCGTGTTTCGAATTTTGATATATCAGAAATGGTCACCGGGTATTCGATGCCAGCCATTGCATTTTCCAGTTCAGGTTCATGCTGCTTGTAATGATAAACCCGTTCTGGATGATTTGACCAATGAATCGGGTTAAGTTCCGCCAACACACACCAAAGGAAACATTTATCATCTATATTTTGAATGTTCAGCACGGCTTTTTTATTTTTAATATCCACTGGAAGAGGAACGTAGCTGGATGCACGAAGAGGCAAGAATTGGTTTACGTAAACGATTAACGTGTGAGGACTTCCACACAGAGACCATCCCGACCCTATAGCCTCGAAATCGTCGTGTATCTTAACCAGTTCATTTGAAAGATCAGAATAAAATTCGTCCAAATTATCGACGTCCGCCAAATGAAGAGCCTGGTTTTTTGTTCGATGATAAAAAAACTCTTGTTGTACCATCGACTTTTTCGTATTCGGAAAATAGATCAACATATACTTTTATGGAATTATTTTTCAATTTATTTTTTAGAATATTTATCACGGATGTTTTCGTTTCACGCAAGAAACTAAGAATGTCGCAGCCTCGTTCCGAAGTAAAAGAGAAATCCTGAATATGACGGTTAAATGCAGATCTAATTGGTTTGCGTTCATCGGATAATTTAACTTGTTTGGAAGTGGAAGCTTCCGTTTCTGAATTATCGATTTTCCTTTTCGATGCTTATCCGGTCGATGGTTTGCAAATTTTGAGGTGTTTACTTAAATTTGTAATGCTGATCATTTTTCTACATCGAGCACAAGGCTTAGAAGGTACCGAACGATTAATTCTCGAACCTGTTTCGCTACATCTTGCCCTGTGTACCGATAAATTGTTCCTTGAGATTAGCTTCCCACAAGTAACACATTCAGTTTTATCATTTTTACGATTGAAACTGGTGGTGGATGCCATTGCTTTCTCAGATCACACAAACCAAAAAAGTCTAGTATATAGCGATACAATTTTCAGGTATGTTATTTATACGTGTTGCTAGAAGGCCTTCGTCGTTGCAAGTCACCTAACCCATTCACTAAGAAATAAGAAAAAAAAATATTGACGTACTGAAAAAGTTGACTTGTTCACCGAGTTCACAGATGTTTACTCATTGACGACTCCGTCGTTGTCATCTATCAAAAAAAAACCTAAGTACCTTGGAAACAGTGAGAGTTATCGAAAAATCTCCCCTTGTCGATTTTTTTTGGTGACGTAGAGCACGCGTAGAAAGGTCGGGTTTAGTGCGTCGGTCGAGTCTCGGTGTCCTCTGTCCTCCCATACCAAAATAAACATAGGTCGTCATGGAACCAATTTTTTTTTCATCAATCGAAAATTTTTAAGTCCACAGCGTTAAAAAAATCTTAAATTGCAAATATCTCGAAAATAGTAAGACTTATCGAAAAAATATATCGAAAAACACCCCCATCCGGTATTGTTAGATACCCCCTGTTGATTTTGGAGGTGTAGAATACGTGTACCAAGTTTTGGTGGTCCTGGGGTCAAGGGGTAAGAAGTTAACCCACCTCCCAAAAACTTTGATCACTCGTAACTTTTGAACGAATAGTCGTAGAAAAGTCGGGTTTAGTGCGTTGGTCGAGTCTCCCTATAGTTACAGGTTTTTTTTTAGTTAACTCGTAATCCTCTTCAAAAACTACAGTAACATCATAATGTCATATTTGCACAGAAGAGGGAGGACATCGCACACCACTGTTGCCAGCTATAGGTCTTTTAAATCTCTCTCTCTTCATCTTACAGCAACATTGGCATCTCTCTCTTTTTTTAGTTGTAGGTGGTTTGCCAACACTCTCTAGTTAATAATGCTACATATTATACACACACACGCACACACACGCACACATATGCCATCCATCCATCCATCTCTCTCTCTTTTACGGCAGTGTGTGTTTGTTGCCGGCTCTCCTTGCCCAGTGTGTGTATGTTACGCCAGTGTATACATTGGCTAAGCCTCAAAAAAAGGTAGTAGCCCTTTCCAAGTAAGAAAAAGAAGGGGTGTAGGTAGGTGTTTTGGCAACACTGCGAGAAAATAGGGCTTATGCCTTACAAGAGCAAACCATCAAGTCGAGCCCCACCGAGCCTTACTTCGAGCCCCACTTTCGGTTGCAGAACTGTCTTTATGGTCCTACTCTAAAAGTAGGTCAAAGCACGTAGAGGCTCTCGTGTAGTTTAGCATGTAATAAAAAAAATGAATAGGTTAAGTTATATCACGTAAGATCGTGATATACCTACAAGTACGAGGTGGGAAAAAAAGAGGTAAATTGAAAATTGTACTAAAACATCGCTAAACGCTAAATCATCGACAAAAAATTGTCAAAATATGTCAAAAACTGATATTCAATTGATAAAAAAGAGGCTAAAAGACGATACCTACTAAGTACAGCGTAGAAACAATAAGTTTACACTACTCAGTAAGCATAAATTAGTAATAACAGCACATAAATGAACCGATAATCAAGTGGAATATAATTTTGTCCTTGAACATCATTTGGCGCGACACAAATGGAAACTCTCAGAGTAGGTATATTGGATACGTTCAAAATCATACTCGGTACGAAGCCTATTATTTTTATTAATTTAAATACAATGGAAAACCTATTTTGACGATGTTGTTTTTGATATTATAGTATTGCAACTCTGTGATTTTTCATCTCATACTTCGTACGAGTGTAATAATTTCTTTCGAGTTAAAGTAACACCTACACCCACGCACACCCACTTACACCCACGCACACCCACCTACACCCTCGCAGTCTTTGTGCGGTGTTTGAAGGCGTGTTTCTCGAGAACCAAAACAAATATCGCCGAGATATTTTGCTCATCTCATGTTTGTGTCATTATCTGTAAAATGAATGGATTTAAAACGTTTTTCATGTCAAAGTGGAAATGTCCATTTAAATATTCTTTTGGCACCCACACGTCAACATAATACTTGTACTTGATATTTTCGCATTTTATTTTTTCGCATCGGCCATTTTTCACTCAGCCGCACAAAAGAACGAGCACATGTAAAACGGAAGTTCCGCCATTTTGATTCACGTAGTACCCCTCTTCTTCCTGATCCCTCCTCCTCAACACTATACACATTGTCATAATGCAACAAAAAAGAGAGAACAATACTCGGGAATTAACTTTCAAACGAAGTTCGAAGACTAAAATAAACTTTTAATATTCCACAATGTAATAATAATAATAAAGAAGCAGAAAGCAAAAACGGCCAACCAGGAACGTAGTCTCTCAACTGACTACTGGTTGAGTACGTGAATTTTTTTCTCGCTAGAAGCAACGCGATTTTTTTTTCAGTCTGGGCTTTAGAACTAATGGTGAAATATATATGTTTCATCAGGTTTCTCATATTCAGAGGATAGGATAATATAGAACTTAATGGATTAATTTTTAAGTTTATTTTTCAGGAGTTCAATTATTGAAGATTTTATGTTATTCAATAAATAATATCACAGCGTGGCTCCTATTCGAAGGAGGGATTATTGAGTCGACCACCGAAAGCTGTAGCACTAGGTGTGGTCGAAAATCTACTTTGTTTCGGTTCAGGGCTATCGGTTGGAGCTATATCTGCTTCTCTTTTTGTAGGATTGGTCTGGCTGGTTGAGGTTTCAGATTTGCAACTCTTCTTGTCTGTTCAGATTTGGTATGCTAATAGGATTTCCACATTAGAGACAGGGCTGGGTTGGTATTAGAGGATTTTTTGGTTGACCGGTGCATATTGCCAAGTGTTTCGACAAATTTGTTTTGGATATGAATTTACCACAATTGGAGCATTTAGTTTTGGCCATTGTTTTTATTTGGTATTTATATACAAATTTTTCTAGATACACCAGAACTCTAGAAGGTGTCGATATTTCAATCTCGCTTACAGATAATGTATTAATGTATCTATGCTTAAGTATATTAAGAATAGTAAACTATTTTGGGTATTGGTTATGTCTATGCCTAATGGATCAATATAAGATATTTTGGTACTAGTTTTTTTATCTGTACGTGTGTGTCACAATTGCTCTCGCAAAAAATTGCTACGACGACTCTCGGTAACAACTGCTGTTTGACAACTGATAGCAATGGCCGAGCGAAATACACTCTCAACCAATCAACAGAGACATTCCCGAGCTAGCTTAATTTCTCAGAATTCTCACCAGTCACTTACGGGACATTCCAGATCCAGCTTAATTTCTCAGAATTCCCAAGCTAGTTTAATTCTTAGAATTCCCACCAGAGCCAGCGACGGGACATTCCCGAGCTAACTTAATTTCTCAGAATTCTAACCGAGTCACTGACGGGATATCTCCGATCCAGCTCAGAATTCCCAAGCTAGCTTAATTCTTAGAATTCCCAAATTTCACTTACAAATATAAATTCCTATCCTAAGAATCTAAGAAAAAAGAGTAGGGGTACTACCATCATTCCTCTTTCAACCGAAAGTTTCTTATCGTTGTGTTTTTTTTTTATTTAAGAAAGAAAAATAAGATTAAAACTTGTCCTGCAGAAGCAATTAACTGAACGGCAGTAATCACATGCTGAGAAGTAGGTATATTGGATACGTTCAAAATCATACTTGGTACGAGGCCTATTATTTTTATTAATTTAACCACAATGGAAAACCTATTTTGACGATGTTTTTGTTGATTTTATAGTATTGCAACTCTGTGATTTTTCATCTCATACTTCGTACGAGTGTCATAATTTCTTTCGAGTTAAAGTACGTAACGCGTACACCCACGAACACCCACTTACACGCACGCACACCCACGCACACCCACCTACACCCACGCACACCCACCTACACCCACCTACACCCACGACCACCCACGCACACTTACGCAAACCCATTGCAAATTTGTGATTTTTACCTCATACATGGTACGAGGCTTATTGTTTTTATTAATTTAACCGCAATGGTAAACCTATTTTGATGATGTTTTTGTTGATTTTATACTATTGCAGTAGTATAATTGGAGGTGTTCAAAATAACACTTGGTACGAGGCCCATTATTTTTATTAATTTAAGCACAATGGTAAACCTATTTTGATGATGTTTTTGTCGATTTTATACTATTGCAAATCTGTGATTTTTTACCTCACACTTTGTACGAGTGTCGAGGTCTATTGTTTTTATTAATTGAACCACAATGATAAATCTATTTTGATGAATTTTTTGTTGAGTCTTTACTATTGCAACTCTGTGATTTTTTTCACCTCACACTTGGTACGAGTGTTATAATTTCTTACGAGTTAAATTACGTAACATTACATAATATTGTGATGTCCCCATATTAAGCCCCCTTCATTATATTTTTATAAGGGTAAACTAATGAATCATGCTTATGCAACAGGTCATTACATAATATTGCACAACATTACAATGGCACAGAAGGTACCTTGTTGCATCATGTTAATGCAACAGGTTATTACGTAATATTATGATTAAGACGTGGTATCTTCTGTTTTTCAACATGGTTTTGCGCTTAAGCTACTTAAAGAGTTTTCGCATTACAGATTAGTCAGTATTGTGAGAGTAGTTGAAGAGTACGGAGCTGTTGTTGCAGTGCTCCTTATTTTTTGATAAAAGCTAAGTTTTGTAACTTATTTTAAAGGTACATACTATTTATTATTTCAAGTTTAAAGGTGTTTTAAGTGTGTTTTTTTCATAGTAATTTCGATCAGATTGAGTTTTGATGTGATCAGATGTTACTTGTTGTCTCCGCAAATTCTGTATAAATAACATAGCTGAAAATGTTATTGTAATAGCTACAATTGTTTTTTATTTTGAAGTTGGTTCAAGTTTTTTTCACACAGATTGAATTTTGACTTGATTGTGCGTTTTGTATTTTTCCCCGGGAAAATTTATATATAAATACCGAGAAACTTCTATTTAAATAACACCTCGTGAAAATGACAACTCGTATAACCGACTTAACACTCGAATTGCTGCACAAGATTTTTGCGTACACATTCGATGGAGATGAGGATGTCGCAAGGCTCGTCGACATAAGCAGAATAGCGCCTGAATTTCGTCCACCGTGCGAGATGATTCTTATGGACAATCTTCGCAAAATAAGCGGTATGAAAAACTTGCAGAATCCCGATTCTCTTTTTCGGGCTGCAGGCAAAAAGTTGGCCGATAGGATGGACGAGCTTCATGAGACGAGGGAAGGAAGGTGACGATATACGGATGATTGGTATGAGTCAAATGCGGAAACAGACAGCATCATCACAAAACTCATCGCAATGTCTGCAACGCGAACTTTTTTGTGCGTTCAACGGTGCAAACTAAATTTTCGCACCCCATGCCACGATTATTCCAAACATTCTCTGAGAATTTCCTGAGAATTCTTTCCATTCTAAATATTCCTGTGTGAGTGTATGTGTGTAGAGATTGATGCGCTCATGTATGTGTGTAAACATTAAGGCATTGACCTGTTAAGAATGTTACATCGATAATACTGTCTTGGGAATGTTATGCTTTTCCCTTTCCTTTATAAAAAGTGAGAGAGAGGGTCATGTGATTTGTGCTGATTAGTTGGCTAAGGGAAATTTCCTAATTACTTGTTTTGTTACAAGAATTCTTTTCATTCCAAATATTTCCAAGTGTCTGCGTAGAGATTGATGCACTTACAGCTATGTGTGGACATTTACCTGGTAAGAATGTTACATCAATAATACTAGCTCAGGAATGTTATACCCCCACCCCCTTTCTCTGTAGGAGGTTATGTGAATGTGCTGATTGGTTGACTAAGGGGATTTTCCTGATTAGTAAATTGAGGTTATAAATATAAAGGTTTTGCTAATATGGAATGCAAGAGCTCAGTACTTGACTCCCACAGGGATTCGAATCCTGTTAGGTTAAGCAGCATAAAAATTTCACATCAAGAATTCTCATATTTACCGACGATTTTTTTAACAGACTTAATAATAAGTTATAACCTGTGTTGTGATTCCACTATAAACTGTATACAAAATATGCAGTCCTTAGAATGAGATGGACGAGGCTTATGAACCTCTACCTATACAGGTGTACAATCTGGCAATGAATGAATGTTTGTTTTTATTAAGCATAGCAGTGTGTTTTCGCTTATTTTAATGTCAGGCAACAATGTTAGAAAGTGTGTGTATGGCCCCAAGAATACAATTTAAAATCACTAATCCCCTTTACTTGTGTGTATTTGTATATGAAAGTGAGGTACTTTGAATAATTGAGGAGAACAATCACAAATAAGCTTGTAACGGTATTGGGAGGTGTCACGAGTTCAAACTTCAGACGATTTCTGTTAATCTGCTAAGGCACAGGGTGTACGGTTATCAGTACGAAAATTTGTAAAAAAGAAGAGGCAATTTTGGCTAATGGCAACGATGAGGATGAATAATGATAATTATGATGAAATTGATGTGTGGCACTTAGAAAACAAAACTTCAAAGTGTATTGCACCAACAGCTACAATTGTCTCCCCTCCCCCAACACAAGGCAGTTAACAGAGGTGTACTTTTGTTGGTTTACGACTCTGAGGGCTTAAGTTACTATGTTCACCCAAAAAAAACTATTATGACGATGTTTTTGTCGATTTTATACTATTGCAAATCTGTGATTTTTACCTCATACTTGGTACGAGGTCTATTATTTTTATTAATTTTAGCACAGTGGAAAACCTATTTTGACGATGTTTTTGTCGATTTTATACTATGGCAAATCTGTGATTTTTCATCTCATACTTCGTACGAATGTCATAATTTCTTTCGAGTTAAAGTACGTAACGCCTACACCCACCCACACCCACACCCACCTACACCTATTTACTTCCGGTCCACTTCCGGTTAACTTCCGATCTACTTGACAGACACCTGTGAGTTTTTCCAGTTTTTTTTAAGTATAAAAGTACATTTATTTTGGGAGTTCAAACTAACACTTGGTACGAGGCCTATTGTTTTTTATTAATTTAACTACAATGGAAAATCTATTTGTTGATTTTATACTATTTCAAATCTGTGTTTTTTTCACTTCACACTTGGTACGAGTGTTATAATTTCTTACGAGTTAAAGTACGTAACACGCACGCATACCCACACCTACACCCACGCACACCTACACCTACACCTACACCCACGTACACCTATACCCACCTACGCACACCCAGGCCCACCCACGCACACCCACGCTATGCAACAAGTTATTACGCAATGTTTACGCAGCAAGTTATTACGCAGACCCGTCTCTAGCGTGTTGTTGGTTATGACGTAATGGGTGTCTTCTGATTGACTTACTGTTTCGGATGTTTTCATCCGCGCTTAGGTTACTTAAAGGGTTTTCGCATTACAGATTAGTCAGTATCGTAAGAGCGTTTTCAAGAGTACGGATGTGTTGTTGCAGTGTTAAAAGTTAAGCATTTAACTTATTTTAAAGCTACATACTATTTATTATTTTTAAGTTTAAAAATAGTGTATCAAGTGATTTTTTTCATAGTAATTTCGAACAACTTGAGTTTTGGTATATTAATTATTTTTTTATACTTAGTACAAATATATATTTTATATATAATAAAAAATAGCTAATATAAAATAAAACATCATGAATATTTTCTGGTTTAACAAGCAACAACATAATCAACCTGTAGAGAGAATTCCAGTAAACATGGATGTATTTAGAGAAATTTATCATCAATTGAAAGGGTTACTTCTTGTTCACTTGAATAGTATTGGTCTCATGTTGACGAGGATACTGGAAAGCACTTATTTGTATTTAATAATAAATTATCATCATTAAAGTTCAAATAAACATTTCTCCACCCAATGCGGCAGTTTTGCACATATGTCGAAATTTGTATTGAATTAAACATACTACATTACTTCCTGATACGTCTTATGATGTGGAAGCTGGAGAATTTTTGTATGCTGAGATAATTGGAGAGTATGATTAATTGATTCCTCTGTTTATCGAAATAAGAATAATCTATCCTCTTACTAATATATAAAATACCTAAAAAAACAAAAACAAAAAACATGGATATATTTGGTAACAGAAGGCGACAGGAGATTCCAGATAATTCCAGCAAGATTGCTACTTTAGATGCACCTCTAAAGAAACTGAAATCAGATTTACTCATATTACAGAATTCGCTAAATTTAAATATTCAAGCAGAGATTACAAATCTTCAAACTCAACTGATTGATCCTATAGTAAAAACTGATGGAGAATTCAAATCTTTGCTTGAGAAATATACTAATTTAGCTTCAATAGATAATCTTCAGAACTTAGAAGAGAATATTGCCAACTTGAAGAAAGAACTTGATAAATTTAGACAAATCCAAGAGAACGAATACCGAACAGCTGAAACAGCAATTAAATGACCAGGCAAATAGTATTCGTACCGAACTGCAAACCATCATCCAGAATATCAAACCTCAAGAAGAATATGAGCAGGTAAATGCTAGTATTGCTAAATTGCAAGAACAGTTTTAATCTTTCAAAGTTCCTACATTGCAAAGTATCAAATCTGAATTACAGACAGATGAACTGCATACAGCTATAACAGAAGTTCAATCCAAACTACAGACATTGGAAGATTTTATCAATAATTTACCTTCATCTTCTGAATTAAATGTTATTGCTCGGAGCGTTGCTGGCATCAAATTACAGTTGGCGACTTATGAAGATTTTGGGAAGATACAAGTTACCATAGCTCACATGGAAGATACTATGGCAACTATGAGAAATGAGCTAACAAGTGTACAGGAAATTCTGGAATCAAAACTGCCTGGCATTACTGATATCCTAGCTATAGTTCAACAGCAAGTTACTAAGCTTGAAAGCTTGAATACTGAATCAGAATTATCGCATTTCCATCATCTTATTGACGACATTCAGAGTAAATTAGAGACACTGCAACAGTCTACACCTACGCAGGATGACATATCGCAACTGCAAGAAATTTTGAAAAATACAGCTGATGCAACAGAACTCGATGCTATAAAATTAACTCTTACCACACTTCCGAATACTGTAGCTGCTTTGCCTACTTCTCAGGAAATCAGAGCTATGAGGAAAGCAGTACATCCAATTTTAAAATCTGAGGATATGAAAAACATTCAAGCAGAAATTGCGCAAATCAGAGAAACTGTTGCTACTCTCCCCAACAATCAAATAATTAACGAACTACATGCATTATTTACAGAAATCAGAAGTCAAGTACACGATCTTGCTACCCAGAGTTCTAAATTGAAACTTGTGAAAAATTTACAGGAGATTATTTCTAATATTATGTTACAAATTACTACTCTTGAAGCAAGTCAAGAATCTGCTTTATCAGGTTTTGCTACTCAACTTCACGATCTCAAAGAGGAATATAAACAACTGTATGTTGATGTAAAAATCAAACCTAGCTACTAAGAGTTGGTTCGTACTATCAACGAACACTTGGAATCGGTATTAAGGAGACTAGATGACGTAGATACTTGTCAATTTTATTCTATGGAAATTGTTAGGCTACAAAGTGTTTCAAATGCTCGAAGGCACTGGACGTACGCCAATGCTGGCAATGTTTACAAATTATATCCGTACACTCAGGTACATGAATTTTTAGTTGATAATAGTTTACGATTTCTGAAGTTTAGTTTTCTAAAACATGGAAAACATATTGAAGTTCCTCAGTTTACTATAGTGCGAGAAGATGGTATACACAAGGCAGTTCAAATACCTATTTCATACTGGGATGAGTCTACCAATAAATATAAAGTACATGACGACGAACAATTATCAGTTTTTGATATTGAAATTGGTGACAAGCTAGTGTTTCACATAAAGCGGTTATACCCTGAGGACAATCCATTTCATGTGATATTCTCACTTCGAACTCGATGTCAAGACAAGATATAGTTCATGAATTACACAAACCAGCCCGTCGCAATTACAAGTGATTAAGTGTAGTAACAAAAGAGATAAATGAATTCTTCCAGGCTGATCTGATCGAGATGATTACAAATATATGCTTACAGGTATTGATACGTTTAGAAAATATGCATGGGCTGTTCCCTTAAAATCCAAGAATGGTACTAGTGTTACCGAGACTTTTAAGTCGATATTTAGTGAGGGAAGGATACCAAAATATTTACAGGCAGATAGAGGGAAAGAATTTTACAATTCTACATTTGCTAAGTTAATGCAACAACATAATATTAAACATTATTCTACATACAGTGATCTGGAAGCTAGTATAGTGGAACGATTCAACAGGACATTAAAAAATCGCATGTGGAGACAATTTACTCTACAAGGCAATTATAAGTAGGTGCAAATTTTACCCGAGCTAGTTCATGATTACAACAATGCAGTACACAGTACTATTCACATGAAACCTGCTGAGGTAACCAAATCTGATGAGCAACGATTGATTTCTAGTGTTTATTGTCAAAAGTATACATACACTAGGAAGAAGCCAAAGTTTAAAATAGGGGATCAGGTAAGGGTCCGTAAATATAAACAGTTATTCGAGAAGGGTTTCACTAAAAATTGGAATACGGAGTTATTCTCAGTGGTTCAAATTTTACCAGGGAATAGAAATACATATATAGTAAAAGATAATCATAACAAAATATTGAAAGGGAGATTCTATGAAGAGGAACTTAGTAAAACAAAATATCAAGATACATATCTAATCAAGAAAATATTGAAGAAGAAAAATAATAAATTGTATGTGAAATTGTTAGGTCTACCAGACAAAAGTTGGATAAAAGCAAACCAGGTGATTCTTTGACACCAACATGGAATGTGGTACAGCGCTTACCATATGTAGTCCAAACTAATAAAAAAAATGGAGAGTTGTTACCTGATAACATAAGATGCCTCATTGCAGGTCCACCAGGTTGTGGAAAAAACACTTTGCTGGTTGATAATTTCTTGCTTGCCCCCAATTGGCTAGATTGAAAAAATAGACACTTGTATGTTTTCTCTAAAATTTAGAACAACCGAAATACCAACAACTCATGAAGCTGTACGAGGGACTGGGCATAGCTACATTTGCATCAACAATAAAACCTCTCGACCAATGTTTGAAAAATTCTGTTGTGGTATTCGATGATGTTATTCTGGAAAATCAGAATGAAATTAGAAAATTTTTTACACAGGGTCGTCACAAAGAAATAGACTGCTTTTATTTAGCTCAAACTTATTCCAAAATTCTCAAACAATTGCTAGGAGATAATACAAATTTAATCTGTTTGTTTCGTCAAGATCATATTAATTTGAAACATGTACACGATGATTATGTGTGAGGAGACTTAAATTACAATCAATTTTCAAAATTCTGTTCATCTTTTTGGAACAGTGACGATTTTGGATTTGTTACTATCGACACGACCCGGAAACCCAACAATGGTAAATTTTGAAATAAAATCAACGACTTTTTAAACGTTGAAACAATATGAAATAACCATTAATCAAAAAAATATTTGACGAAATGTAAAATAGAATATAATTCGAAATTACGAGAGTACTTGTCCAAACGTTTCAAAGGTTGGCAATCAGAGAATCGAGGTTTTTAGGAACAACACAAGCGTCAAGACCAACCTATTATCGATGCAATCAGTGGTCTTGGTAAAGAGATTAAGAGTGTGACAGAACAATATAAAAACTTCATCAATGAAGTTCTGCTAAAAAGTATGCAGATTTCCCTCCTACGTAATTATCTAGTATCCACACACCTCTGGTACTTAAGGAACCACCTTCTAAAGCAGCTATAGAAGAATCAGAGAAAATCGAGTTTGGTCCCCTAGCAAGGGATTACCTGAGTACTGGAAAATTCGAAAAAGATGAGGTGTTTGGTTTGTATCCAAATATGGAGGGTAATGAAGGCGTAGTATGGTTAATTGGCAAGTCTAAAGTTACATTCGATGGGGACAACATAAAAATTAATTTCGGTGGGAATAACAGCTTGTCCAGATATCCTGGTACCATAGGGCTATGGGAGCTCATTACCAAAAAACAACCAAAAATTTTTACAGAAAATGATTATGAAAGTTACTCTGAAATTTTGACACTCTCTGATGCTCTGTACCAAAATAACGATGCAAGTCAAAAGCGTGTGAAATCGAGCAACGGGTATAAATACAAAAATTTTATTTAAGCTATATGGAATCAACTAAAAACCGGTAGTGGTATAAAACAATACAAAACTCTACCTAAGAAATTTGCATGGGTAAACGATGTGAGAAAACTTATAGATAGGTTGCTGGTTATAGCAGGGGAGGAAAATGCTTGGAACAATAATTTCCATAATGAGAAAATGGGTATTGTAAACATGATTAGTGACAAATTAGCTAATTTTATTGTAAACGATCCTATTAGGTATATGATACTTAATTAAAATTATCAATACTTTACCTCCTAAATTCTGGAATATATCAGAGGGTCGAGGTTTAGTGAATGATATTATTAATAAACTTCCGTTCGAGCTACACGTACCTGGTTACCAATATTGTGGTCCTGGTACAAAACTTGAGAAACGAATAGAAAGAGGGGACAGGGGTATTAATCCTCTGGATGCAGCTTTTAAAGAACATGATATTGCATACAACACACACAAAGATCTGAATAATCGTCATGTGGCTGATCAAAAATTGGAAGAGGCTGCTTTTGGAAGATTAAGAAGGAGAGATGCATCATTGGGTAAAAATAACAGCGTTGGGTACAACCATTGCTATGAATACAAAACAAAAATTTGGGTGGGGTTTGTAATATAAACACCCTGAAAAATAATAATAATAACAACAACAACATGAAACTAAAAGGAGTTGTTAACCAAATACCATATCACCATCTTAAAAATTTAAAACTTAATTCGATTTTAACTAAAAAACAACAAGAAAAGAATAGGCAATATATAGCCAAAGGAAATGGAATGAAATTATTACTCAGTACGCCACAATTAAAACGATTGCAAAATGCAAGAAGGAAAACACACAGTGAAGGATTCATATTCAGAATTCCAGCTATCCTGGCTGCATTGGGGGCAGTTGGGAGTTTGGCTGGGGAGAGTGCTGCTATTGCCAAAACTGTAATTGATTTGAAAAAAAAATAAGGCAGAACTAGAAGAGCAAAAGCGTCATAGCCTTGCTATGGAGAAAAAAATAGGCAAAGGTGTGAAGTCTAGAGCTCTCAAAAAATTAAAAAAAAAAGAAGCAGCTCTTAACAACCAAGACATTGAATCTTTAATTAAAATATTTAAAATTAAACACTTCAAGGGGGTTTTCATGTCTGATTCGCTCCCTAAAGGTAGTCCTCACTCTCGAGAATGTGGCGTGGTGAATTTGGACATGTCCGAAAACGTTGGTACTCACTGGATATGCTATTATAAACAAAATAACAATCCTTTTATTTTCGATTCTTTCGGAGGGGTACCCTCTACAGAATTAATTCGTTACTTGAAACATGTTAAAATTTATTACAACGACGATCGTATTCAAGATTTCGATCAAATTATATGTGGTCATGTTTGCATTACGATGCTCAGAATTCTAAACAAAATACCAAACATCAAATTAAAAGATTTTCAAAAAGCTGTATTATATATTAAATATGGGAATTTTTCATCTCTCCAGCGAAAACTTCGGTTTTGAAACTACATCTTCACGATGATATTACCTACCCAAAATCCATAGCTCTGAGAGCATTCTACAGCATGTATCTGATTCCGAATGTAACTACCTACAAGAATACTATATTAGTGGGTAATAAAAAAATAATTATTCCTCCCGGACAGTATAACTTATATCTACTTTACAATTTGAACTTCCAACCACTGTCTTGCTTTCTCAAAATTCTGTAACACACAGAGTAGAGATTGTAACTACCAATGAAACAGTGGACATATCTACCATGGGAGAACTTTTAGGATTTTAGAACAATAGCAAATTAGAACCTGGTGTTAGGCACATAGGTAAATTTATACCAAAATTCTTAGCTATTGAGACATTGAATATTCATTGTAACATTGCCAAAGGTATGATTATCAAAGCAGAAGAAAATTCGATTGGCAGTCACAAGGAGACAGGTATCATTGCTACATTTAAACCGAATTCTGAATTTGTGGAACCTGTTTTCTATGTTCCCCATGAGATTGCTACTTGGATTTTTCTCTGATTATAAAAAAAATATGTGGAAAGGTGGTTTGAGTGTCATATTTCGCAGATCACCCAATGATCATACAAAACTTTAAATGCAGATGGAACAGCTAATGATGCTAGTTTACCCAAAGCTGCAAAATGTGTGATCCAGTCTATGGAGTTGCGAATGCCTATAGTTGAATATGAATCGAATTATGCTCTCAAATACAATGCCAACATTTTGAAAAATCCTCAAATTCGGATTCAATTTTATACTTATCAATGCATACAGAGGTCAGTGGAGGGTAAATTGTTTGAATTTGACCTTACTAATCAGTTCCAATCTTTGCAATATGACATGCCAGAGTTTGTAGCTGTGCTGTTTCAAACAGGGAGAGATGACAATCAGGAAAAGGATAGCAGCCAGTTTGATAATTGTAAACTTAAAAATGTGTATCTGAAGAATGGCAGAAATGAGGTGTTCCCTCGTGAAAATTACAATTTAAACATTACAGAACAAGATTATTTGAAATTATATGAAGCTTATAGTGCATTTAAAAGAGTAACTGAAGGTAACATAGATATGTATTATAATCCAGATGAGTTCATAATTCACAGACCAATGGTTTTAATAAATGCGCCAAAAAGAAAATTGTTAGTTATAAATGATTGAACTAATATTAAATTAGTATGTGAATTTCATGAAACTCTACATGAAAATACAACATGCAGTGCAATTTTAATTGTGGAGAAAACATATATTTATGATGTAAAAATTGAAAGAGTGATAGAAAAATTTTAATAGGAGAGAATAGTATATTAAAAATTAGACTACGTGTAGGATTTTTTTTTGTTATTTTCAAAATTTTGGTTTGATGTTAGGTTGTTTTTTTTTTCACATGTGTTGAGTGCCATTATTATTAACTACTAAACTAAAGTGTCCCCAAGGCAAAGTATGGATTACACACTCGAGAATACAGCTCTTGTGGTCGTGTGGATCTAGGGCTAATTTTTTAATTTTATTCGTTGTAATCTCATGGTTTGAGCTTTGTATTCTATTATCCTCTCGAGGTATCCTCGACTGTGAAGAAAGGCAATCAATATAATGCTGGAATGTTAGTTTGTTTTCCACGGTATCTTTGCACGTTCCTTTTGCTTTCTTCGTGACGCTGCTTTCTGTTCTGAATGTATACATCTTCGAACGCAAACCAGCGAACTCAACAATAATATCACCGTTACTGTCATCTCTTTACTTACCGAGAACCTTCTTGTTGTGGGAAGGAATTTTAAATATGTTAGGTTGAGGGTAGGAAGAAGTGTCGAAATACCCAAGCATGGAAGGATGTTTAAGATTTTCGTAGAGGTTAGGTGTTTGTATGTCATAAATAAAACTATCGGTGTCCATGTACAAAATTGACAGCTTATCATTATAGAAAGGTTTCATAATATTATAATGAAATTCGAACATGTACAGTTTTGACAAGTCGAGAACTGTTGCACCAACGTAAATAGGTTTTCTGAATTTTATTAATTTTATATCTAGATTAAAAAGTGTTAAATTCTCGTTGTAAATTTTTCGCGATTTGAATCTAGGATCAGATACTAATTTTCTACATTTATTGTTATCTGAAACCAATTTTATGTCTATATGCTTTCTGACGTTCTCCATCGCTTTTTCCATAAACGGAATTATTCATTAGTTTATAAAAATCTGTATCTAATTCTGAAATGACAGCTGTTCTGTATCTCGTGTTGGTCTCAATATAAGATTTTAACCATGAAGAGTGTTTGAACTTGAGAATTCTTCTCACATTTACTACCTGAACACCCTTCCCAATCAAAAACTGAAGATTCTTGTAGTGGACGACATATCTTTCTTTTCTCCAGAGTTAACATAAGCTTGCTTTGATTAGAATCAGGTGGACATTTAGTTTCGGGAGCCGGAAGTAAATCGAAAAAAAATATCATGCAAATTATTTGTAAATTCAATGTCCAGCTCAATGATCAGACCAAATTCACGATCGTCGAAATGATTAATATCAATTGAAATAGGATTCATCCACTCGAATCCTCCGTATGGAAGTTTTTGTATCATTGCAAACCCGTCAGCGTAAAATATGTAATTCGATGGTCGATTTGCATCGTATTGATTCTCAGACATGTGAATATTGTTTGCTTTTGCATTTCTCTGCGAGCATTGCACCATCCTCCCACGTATCCCTCTTTCTATAAAAAGTAACATGTCCACGTCCGATATCAATTCCAACTTGATCGTGGTCTGGAGCAACATAGCAGACCACGATAAACCAGGAAGACTGTAGAAGTATGCTGGATCTAATTTATAAATATTTATTGCTGTTTTTCTGAACACCTGGAAAACATCAGCAAATGTTGGTACGTCTAATTTGAGATATGCATCGTGATAATCGCCGAGAGTATTGCATCTCAATTCCTTCCATATTGATTTCGCATGTTCGTATTCTTCATTCGTAATTCGGGTTTTTTCAATTGACTGAAGAATTCTTTTTGAGGTGGGAGAGTGTCATCGTCAAATTTAGATTCATCGGTTACATATTCGTAAGGATAAATGCCTTTACGTTTAATCAGTTTTACTTGTATGTTGGGAAAACTAGCTTTTGTAATTTTAAATTGTTCGTCAGTAAGTTTACTCGCTAAAGCATCAAGACTTGCCGATAGGAATCTAAAAGAATCTAGAAACCTCATCTCTATGATTTCATTTGTTCCTGGAATTTTAACTTTTTTACTTATAGAAATATAACGCTCTTCGTTTTGAGCAAGAATATCTAATTTTTTGCGTATCGTATCCAAGATTCCTAATTAAAAAATGGAAGACGTAATTGGATACATTATGAAAAAAACATTGGTACGAATTTAGGCTTCTGGATCTTGAGGTTGCAGGTGTTACAGATTCCACTAATGTAGTTCCCGGTGAAATGATTATGGTGAAATACTTTCCGATTCTCATCCGTGAAATGTTGATCACACACCGGACACGTTTCAATGTTATTGTAAGATTGAAGTTCATCGCTGGATAATGGAAGCATTGATTTCGATTGACATAAGAAGCTGCCAATGTTCTCAACTTCCTTCACCATCTTTTTGAAAAAGAGTTCAATAACATTCGGTCCGCGATATATATATGGTTTATCTATCCTATCCTGCCAAACAACAACGTATCCAAAACTATTTGGATCATGAACCTGGTACGGTGTTGTGGAAGACAATTCTGGATCCGGATCGCAATAAGACAATGATTTGAGAAAGGCCTCAATGTCTGCAATGATAATGGCCGGATGTTCCAACAAGGCCTTGTGCATTTTAAATTCTTCGAATTCATTTGTTTTGGGCATTAACATGCGAGCCGGTCTGTTAACTCCACAGTACATTTTATGTTCAGCAAGTTTTTGTTTGGCAATTTCTTGATTTTGGAAATGTTGGTAATTACGTTGGTCACGATCGTCGAATACGGTTAAACATCTTGGATGTGTGCATCACGCTTGTTTGTTTGGCTTCTGACCAAGCGAGAGAGTGAACGAATTAGCGTGTAATGATAAACATCATCGTCAGCAATGAGAAGCAGATTGATTTCTATGGCTTCGTCATCAACAATATTAGTTATCCTAACGGGATGCACAAAATACTTAATTGAAGTATACGAATATACATTTATAACTAATCGTTTTCCTTCTCCATTTCGTACCCTGTTTTCAAACTTTGTTATGTCGGAAATAGCAACAGGGTATTCTATGCCTGCCATAGCATATTCAATCTCATCGATATATTTCTTTTAGTGACTAACCCGTTCCGGATTATATATCCAATGAATCGGGTGAAGCGCTGCTAAAATGCACCACATAAAACACCTATTGTCAGTGTTATGAATCTTCAGCACGGCTCTCTTATGCTGAATTTCTACCGGAAGTGGAACGTAGTTTGAAGAAGAAAAAAGTGTAAATTTGTTTACATAAGCGATTAATCTGTGAGGACTTCTACATAAAGACCAATCTGATCTCTTAGCCTCGAATTCATCATGTTTCCTAATCAATTCACTAGTAAGATTAGAATAAAAAACATTTGAAATTATCAATGTCTGCCAAATAAAGAACTTGGTTTTTCGTTTTGTGAAAACAAATATTTCTTGTACCATCGGTTGTACCATGGGTGTTACGTACTTTAACTCCAAAGAAATTATGACACTGGTACGAAGTATGAGACGAAAAATCACAGATTTGCAATAGTATAAAATCAACAAAAACATCATCAAAATAGGTTTTTCATTGTAGTTAATTTAATGAAAACAATAGGCCTTGTACCAAGTACGGCTTTCAACCGCTAAAATATATGTACTTATATACTTAAAAAAAAACAACTGGAAAAACTCACAGGTGCCTGTCAAGTAGACCGGAAGTAGACCGGAAGTAAACCGGAAGTAGACCGGAAGTAAATAGGTGTAGGTGTGCGTGGGTGTGAGTGGGTGTTAGTGTGGGTGGGTGTAGGCGTGCGTGGGTGTAGGCGTTACGTGTTTTAACTCGAAAGAAATTATGACATTCGTACGAAGTATGAGATGAAAAATCACAGATTTGCTATAGTATAAAATCGACAAAAACATCGTGAAAATAGGTTTTCCACTGTGCTAAAATTAATGAAAATAATAGTCCTTGTACCAAGTATGAGGTAAAAATCACAGATTTGCAATAGTATAAAATCGACAAAAACATCTTCAAAATAGTTTTTCTATTGTGCTTAAATTAATGAAAATAATAGGCCTCGTACCAAGTATGACTTTGAACATTCCTGATTACACTACGGTTGGTCTTGCCTTTGATCCCATCGATAACATAGTGGTTACACGAAAGAAAGAAATAAAAAAATTAAAACACTATCCCCTATTAAGAAATACTTCTTGAAATTATTCAACTACTTTTTTTTCTCTTCCTATCCTCGTAACTAAAAAAAAAGTTTTGTCAAACGTTTGGATGACTATGAAAATATTGAAACATATGATGTAATAATAAAATGTTCTTGCATTGTAATAAAATGAATTCGTTGAATATGTAGAATATGGTAGGATATATCTCAAAATTTTGGAAGCTATTTGTTATGGTATTCTCTCTCCCTCATTTTCTCTCTCTTTCTACTCTTTCTTAAATTCTCATCCTCATAGTTAAAATTAATCCAAGATAAAATATATATTTTGTGTTGACATGCGAAACATGCAATAAAAATGCATGATTAATAGTTAAGGTCAAAAGCTGAATAAACAGTGAGAGTGATACACGCAAGCTTCCAGGCATTTGATTTGCACAGAATTAGTACAAAATTGAGAGATGGAAGGCTTTTGTTGCTAAACCTTCGCGTTTAAGAAGGCAAGAGAATTAGTTGCTTAATTCGGAGCTAATTAGAAACTGCCATCCTCGAGGCTTCATGATGCAAGCCTCTCCTTCTACAAATTTATTTTCGACATGATTTTTGCTTTTGTTACGCTTTTTACAGATAATATCAAAAGCTGTGACATGCGATTTTCTGGCTCTTCTACTTACAACACAGACACTCATGTTTCTTCTTACATTATAACGATGAGGATAGTTAGTATTATATGGGTTTTGGTGAGTCTCAGACCTCTAGGAAAAATAAACTCCTGTAGGATTTTTTGTGTAGTAGTGAGACATGCTAGCACTGTAAATTGAACAGCACAAAACTTAGATTTTATTGAAAAGCAAGCAGAAGCCGTTGGATGCAGTTTGAAGACTGAAATGGCTATGCAAGGACACTTATTATAATGTTAATATTTTAGTATTTATAATGTTTTTAGAATTGCTTTTTGATAATGTTTGGTATTTAATTTAATCCATTGTTAAATAAAATACATAATTATTAGAATTTAAGGGCGGAAAATATGAACAGCGAATGAATGCTACGTTTGACTCATCGTGAAGATGAGGATGACAGAACGTTCCATCCTTCTTATATAAACGTTTCAACGTTTGTTGAATACGGTTAATACGGATCTAATTAGAAACTCCACATACCTTAGATTTTATTGAAAAGCAAGCAGAAGCCGTTGGAAGCAGTTTGAAGATTGAAATGGCTATGCAAGGACAGTAGACCTAGTGCCCCGGTTCAGAGCCCGAAAGTGAGGCTCGGTGAGGCTCGCCTTATTGGTTTGCTCTTGTAAGGCATAAGCCTCATTTTCTCGCAGTGTTGCCAACACCTTACTCGAAAAAAATCACCAAGGTTTTTTTCTTGGTCTAACCTAACCTGAAGCAAGGAGCTGGCAACCTTGCTTGAGGCTTGCCTTACATGGTTCCAGTGCATAAAGCAATTTTTGCCAACCTACTGGCACCCTTGCCATAGCCTTTTACGAAAAAAAAAAAGGGGGGGATTAAACAACCGACAGTGCTGCCAACACCTACCTACACCCCTTCTTCTTACTTGGCAAGGGCTTACACTGGCGTAACAAACACACACTGGGCAAGGAGAGCCGGCAACAAACACACACTGCCGTAAAAGAGAGAGGGATGGATGGATGGATGGCAACACAGTATGTGTGTGCGTGTGTGTGTATAATATGTAGCATTATTAACTAGAGAGTGTTGGCAAACCACCTGCAACTAAAAAAAAGAGATATGCCAACGTTGCTGTAAGATGAAGAGAGAGAGAGAGATTTAAAAGACCTATAGCTGGCAACAGTGGTGTACGATGTCCTCCCTCTTCTGTGCAATATGACATTATGATGTTACTGTAGTTTTTGACGAGGATTACGAGTTAACTAAAAAACCTGCAACTAGAGAGAGTTGCCAGCACACACACACTGTTGTAAGAGAGATGGATGACTGGGGGCAGCATTTCTGGCTATTCACAGTGGCGGATGTACTTCCTGTTTTTTCAAAAGCTAACAATAATGATGGAATTTCATGCTGACGCATTTATTTTGTTCAAAAATTCGTGTTCAGCACAGATGATGCTATGTAATTTTCACATCAGCTCAGCCAACTGTTGAGAAATAATGACGTCAGGTAACAGCATTGGTGTGGGTAACGTGATGAATTTACGAAAGTAGGAAAATGACATTGCTAAAAATTGAAGTATGGAACTATTTTCTAGAGCGGATTTCTACTAGTCCACGTTGTTAACCTACATATTACTCCTCGACTAATAAAACTAGAAGCTCGAGGGCATCAGGTTCTATTTTTATTGTGAGCTGCAAGGAGAACATTGTGATTGTGATTGAAATTAACTAGCGTGAGTAAATTTGTTTGTTGGCTTTGTGTTATATAAATAGGTAGTGTTGCTTCTGTGAGTTGATTCTGTAATAGCCAAACAGATGTAAAGGAATTGTAGATGAGAGGTAAAACTCTCTACAAAAGCTAAACAGTCCTTAAGCATATTGTGGAAGGAATATATACTCGCAGAGCACGCAAAAAGAGAGAGAGAAAGTATACAAGTTTTGAGTGTGTTGCATGTATCTCTCTTCTTTTTTTTCTTGCTTTTTTTTCATATATATATATATATATATATTTATTACATATTACTATATACATCAAGCATATGCAAAATAGCAATATGCGGGGTGTAAGAGGGCGACCTTCTGGTAAGGCACCCCAAGAGTCAACCTCACTTCCACCTAGTACACCCTGGACTGTAGAGTAACAAGGCTCTGGCGTCTGGCAGACCAGTATAATTTTGCGTGTGTTAGCCTGTTTTTTTTGTGCGTTTGATATTTAGTGGAGGTACATAGTGTTTCGAATTTTATTATTATTTAGTTTTATACACAGAAAATATATTAAACATAAAATTAAATAAAAATATATCTAATTATGTTTTTTTATGAAAACAAGCATTCACAAAAAAAAATAGCAATAATGTGGTTTAAAGTTTTTTAACGTAATTGCTACGTAAACAAAATGGCCGACTTGCAATGAGTGTGTCAAAGTTTTTTTAAGCTTAATTGCCACGTAAACAAAATGGCCGACTTGCAATGACTGTGTCAAATATGAATAGATTGAGAGATGGAAAGAGAAGTTAAATATGCTTAAATAAAGTGCTCCTCTGTGCATAGCACTTTACCATAAAAGCATATAGGAAGACTGCCATGTCGATGCATGAAACTTAAATATACATATAAAATTAAAATATTTGGTGCTGACCACATCACACATTGCTGACTTTGCATTGTACTTTTCTATATTCACATATGCACAGTAAGGCTAATCGGGACTAGGCCTACAGTTTTTTAAAGTAGGATCCGAACCACTATATACTTTTATCGGGTTCGAACCTAGGACCTCTTGATTACAAGGCAACAACACAACCACAGCACTATCGAACCCTAGTAAATATGTAGGAAAAAACAACGGTATATACATAATCCAAAGTTGCGTGGTTCTAGGCCCCATAGGAACCAAGAAAATCAATGTCTTGGAAAAACATCTTAAGATATTTGTCTTAATCTTTAAGAAAGTCGACTTCCGGTCTGTCAAGATGTTACTTCCGGTCTGTCAAGAAAATTTTCTTAAGACATTTGTCTTAAGATGTTTTTCCAAGACATTGATTTTCTTGGCTCCTAATTGACCTAGGATGATGATTTTAAGTTTGTTGGATAGGATTTGACGAAAACTATTCGACTAGCAAATAAAATCGATTCCACCCCCTCAAGTTTCGAAAATATAGACAATTTTTTTATTTTTTGAGAAACTTGATTTGCTGGCCTAGTTTTTACCCTATTTCGAAAATTTTAATGATATTTGATAAAAAATTGAAGGTACTCTGCAACCTATTGGAAACATAATGATTAGTGCTTACTGTTTTCGAGTTATTTTAAATTAAAATTTCAAGATGTAATTTCTAAGTTGTTTTGTAACTCGTAAAGTATGGGTCGTAGAAAACCTATTTTTGTTTTATCTGCTATTGCCCGACAAATACTATAAACACAAATACATTTTTTAAAAAATAGAGATCGAAAATAATTTTATTTTCTGAAAATAAAAAAAATATGTATATGGAAAAAAAAATACGATTGTGTAATTTTTTATGATGTATGTTTGCATGTAAACAATAAGTATACCTGAACGTTTTAGAATTTCAAAATAGCTATATATATATTTGCTATTATATTAGCCAAAACAATAGAATATATATAAACAAGAACATTTTCATAGTTTCACACCTCTACTAGAATGGTAGAAAAATATACTAGTAGGCAATAAAATCTGAAGAAGATTCGTGTCTAGCAAAAATAAGCTAAATAGAATTACACATGCATACAATATTTATTGTGCTTTTTCTATCTACAATCATATTTTTCTTATATATTTTTTAAATTTTTTTTATAGGGTTGACTAAAGCACATATTTGAGGAAGACAACACCACCCATATATAAATAAACCCCTGAAACTAACACTAATTAGAATTAGCTTACAAAATTTTTCTCATAAGGCATTTTTGTTTTGTAAACACTCTACCACCAACAGATCACATATAAATAAACATACCCCGAAAAAAAATAAAAAAAATGCGCTCCATGAAAAGTTGCCCTGTTTGCAAAAAAACCATATCAAGCAAAAATTTTGCAAGACATTGTCGCACCTGCGTGCCAGGCAAGCATTTGGCTGCCACCGAACTATGTTCCGGATGCAATAAACACATCACAATTGCGTATGCCAAGAAGCATAAGCTTACTTGTCTAAGCGAAAGTACATCTGGGGCCCAGCCTTCGACCTCCACCAAGAGGAAGGCAGAAGCAGCCTCCATCAATGCACCACCCGCCAAACGCGTCAAGCCTGCGATGAAAGCAGACCGGTCTGCTTTCGGAGGAATATTAGAAGATTACGTCCGATTGTCGGACGGTTCTTGCGATGTTCGTAGCTTTTTAGAGGAGAAGCGAGCAGAGATAGTTTCTATTCTTAGTAATGCACTGGCTACGCACTCCACTAAATTCTACGGTACGCTATGTTGCACATACAAGAAACCGACCGATGAAAGATACACTTTCTTTCATGCAACGAAAGCAAAAACGCTGCATCTGGCGGATGGTGACAGCATTGGAGAAATTTACGACAAGTTTACCGAAGAGCTGCTTGTTAAACAGGAGGAGCACGAGGCCACAGGCTCGGGCGGTTCGCTATGCGGTGAACCCCATAAATTGTGTGTTATTTTTAGTCAGTTTGCACCAATGTCCGGGTCTAGTTACGTCCCTCTACCACCAGATGTTGCAGCAAAGAAGGCTGTTCTGAATATTCAGAACAGGGATAACAAGTGCTTCGTCTGGTCGGTGCTGGCAGCGTTGCACCCCGTCGACAGAAAAAATCATCCGTGTCGCGTTACCCACTACGAGCAGTACGAGTCGGAGTTGGAGGATGCAATAGTGGGAATCGACTACCCGGTAGCGCTTTCGGATGTTGGCAAGTTTGAGGCACGTGCTCGCAACTTACAATTAGCCATAAACGTTTACGGTCTCAACGAGAACAAAAATGAGGTCCACCCCATCCGGGTGAGCAACGTGAGCAACAACAACGAGGTACGAGAAATCAACCTCCTGCTCATCAAGGACGAGACACAACACCACTACACCCTCATTCGCTCGCTCTCCCGGTTGGTGTCGAGTCAACGGAGCAGTGATAGTCACCACGTCGAGGTGTGTCGCAGGTGCTTGTCTACATTTCATAATCGAGAACAGCAGGATTACCAGCGCATCAGAGGTCCCAACATCGCTGCCGAAAAGCTCGCTCGCCACATGCGTTACTGCAGTACCAACAAACCTGCACGAACTATTCTACCCAATCCTGGTGCGACAGAAAAATTTAGCATGCACAGTGCCATGGCAAAGCATCCTGCCATCATTGTAGCAGACTTCGAAGCCTTCCTCGAACCCCTCTCCACCTGCTATCCCGATCCCGAAGTTTCTTCCACCACCCCTTACCAACTCCACGAGGCCTCGAGTTACGCCTACGTTGTGGTGCGGCGAGACCAACGTGTTGCCCCCGAGCCGTATGTCTATCGCGGTCCCGACCCGGTCAAGCACTTCTTGCAGAGGATGGTAGAGGAGGCCCAAAAGATAGGAAAGGAGTTGCTGTCCCCCAAGCGCATGCGACGACTTTCTCCTAAAAATAAGCGTAGGCACGAGGAGGCAACCAACTGCCCTGTTTGCAACTTGGTCTTCACCGACGATAACAGTAAAGTGCACCACCACGACCATTATGGTACTGGTAGCTACATCGGTCCGTGGTGCAACACGTGCAACTTAAAAGCTAGGGACCCGTGCTTTATTCCCATCTTCTTTCACAACGGCTCGGGATACGATTTTCATCACTTGGTACCCCATCTCGGCTACGATGATAGTCGTATCAGGGTCTTAGCACAGAACGAGGAGCGCTACATTAGCGTGAGTAAGTGGGTGTCTATCCCCGAATTGGAAGCAACTATCAAGCTTCGGTTTCTCGACTCGCTGCGTTTCCTCCATGCAAGCCTTGATGCTCTTGCAGGCAAGCTTAGGGACGAGCAGCTGACTATCACTGCAGCTAGTTTTCCAAACTTTGGATGTTTGGGGCTCATCAGACGTAAGGGGGTCTACCCCTACGAGTACGTAACGGACCCCGACAAGTTCGAGGAAACATCGCTCCCTCCACAGGATAAATTCTACAGTCGGCTGAGAGGATCTAGCATAACAGATGAGGTATACCAGCACGCCCAGTCCATGTGGAAAGAGTTAGGTTGTCGAAATTTTGGGGATTATCACGACGCATATTTAAAGCTTGACGTGAAGCTCCTCGCGGACGTTTTGCAGGCGTTTCGCGCGACAGCAATAAACATCTACCACCTAGACCCTGCCTACTTCTACAGCCTCCCCGGACTGGCATGGTCGGCCATGCTGCTCATGACCAGGATTAAACTCGAGCTTCTTACTGATGTGGAAAAGTTACTTTTTTTGGAACGAGGCATCCGAGGCGGTATGGTCCAGGTGACGCAACGCTATGCACGTGCTAACAACCAATACATGGCCACCGGTTACGATCCCTCTAAAACAACAAGCTACATCCTCCACACAGATGTAAACAACCTGTATGGATTTTCCATGATGCAGAAACTTCCGTACAAGGGATTCGAGTGGGTTAATCCTTCGGATTTCGACGTGAAAAATTTCGAAGATAGTACATACGGATTTTTTGCCGAGGTGGACATTAAATTCCCCGAAAAGCTCCATGATGTATTCAGCGAGTTACCACCTGCTCCAGAATTTAAGCGTTTACCTAACTCGAATCAACCCAAGCTCATCATGGATGTTGAGCCCAAAGAGAGGTATGTGCTACATTACCTGAATATTGCTTGGTTGATGAGGCAAGGTGTTACAATTGGTAAAATTCATCGCATCCTCAGGTTCGAGCACGGTAACTGGTTAGTACCCTACATCGCAGCCAATACCGAACACCGCATCGCTGCAACCTCGGAGCTTGACAAAAACTTCTTCAAGCTGATGAACAATGCTGTGTTCGGTAAAACGATGGAGAACGTGAGAAATCGCGTGGACGTTAGGCTGGTTACCAATGCGAAGCGATGTCGTAAGCTGATTGCAAGCCCGTTGTTTAAATCAAGGACCATTTATAATGAGCAGTTGGCTCTGGTCCACATGGATAAACCTGTGGTGCACCTGACAAAGCCAATTTATGTTGGTGCCACGATTCTCGACTTGAGCAAGTTGCATATGTTTGAGACACATTATGGTACACTGTCCAAACATTATGATCGTGGCATTTCTCTTTTATATATAGATACGGACAGCTTGGTCTACCATGTTCGCACAGTTGATGCATATAAGGATATAGCGTCGATTCCAGCTTTCATCGAGCTTTTCGACACATCAGGCTATCCCCAGCCGAACCAGTACGGCATCCTGGCCCGAAACAAGAAGGTGCCCGGTAAACTCAAGGACGAGAAGGACGGGGTTGTTATTCTTGAGTTTGCTGGACTTCGGGCCAAAGCCTATGCAATTCGGGCCGAGGGGTCTGTCACCAAGAAGGCCAAGGGTGTAGGTAGGCAGGTTGTACAAAAGCATCTCGCATTCGAGGATTATGTTGAATGCCTGAAAACTCGCTCACCTGTTCTACGAAAAGAGTATCGAATCCAGAGCGTCAACCATAAATTGACAACCAACATTGTCAGGAAGATTGCTTTGGATGCGCACGATGATAAGAGGTGCATCCTGAAGTGCGGAATTCACACACTGCCGTGGGGGCACTATCGCTTAGCAGAAAGCAAAACCTGCAACATATGCCCATCTTCAACAGAAGATTCATAAAAAAAAAACTTTGACCGTATTCTTAAATAACCAGCATGCCTATGAACTTGTTCGGATACAGAAAGCAAACCATCATGGAAACTGCACCAACAAATTCCAATAACCTCTTACCTTCCGTGTTATCTAAACTTAATGGTCTACTAATCGTTCACCTCAACAGTATATGGACGAAATTGGATGATGAAATCGGCAAGATGTTTTACGTCTTCAATAACAATTTACATTTCTACGAGATTCCGATCGACGGGAAACTTCAAATCACCGTGAATCCGGAAAACGTAGGCGAAATCAAAATATCTACCGGCAAGAACATTTTTCGAATCAAGCACGACAAGATGCTTTCTAACATTACGTACGATGTTTCTGCAGGAGATTATCTTTACGTTCAACTCCTAGGAGATTACGACAAACTCATTCCTCTCTTCGTAGAATTACGTATCGCCTATCCTATTATAAATAACCGTTAACCAAAAATGCCTAACGACATTTTCGGCAACACCAAGCGTGTAGACCACGCAGAAGAGATTCTCATGTTGGACGTCCGAATTAAAAAGTTGAGGAGCGATTTGATCGCTTTGCAGGAGACCTTAAACAAAAGTTTAGAGTCGGAAATCGCTACGCTCCAAACGCAATGTCTCGACCCCATTCTGAAAATCGATTCCGAACTGAAAACGCTCATAAAAAATTACGTCGACGTACCTTCTTACGACAACGTTCAAAATATACAGTTGAGCGTGGATTCGCTTCAAAATGATTTGGCCAAATTACAGCAATTTCAATCGAAAAATGAAGATTTGGAAAAATTGAAACTCGAAATCGAAGAACGAACTTGCGCAATAGAAAAGAATTTCTCTGAACTTCAAACCGTCGTGAACGATATCGATGCGGAACGCTTGCATGTCGTCGTTTCCAAATTACAAGAAGAATTCACCGGCACGTTGGAAGAAATTAAATCCAAGTTGCAGACTTTGGAAGATACAATGACGAACCTACCATCGTCCGACGAATTGCAGGTCATCGGTAAAAGCGTCGCGAACATAAAAATTCAATTGGAGGCCTATCAAGATTTCGAACACATTCAAACCACCATCGCTACGCTTCAAGCGTCTCTGGAGTTGATCAACGAAGAGATTAAAAATATTTATGCTGAAGCGAGTGCGTTGACGAGCATTCAAGACACGTTAAGCACGGTTCAGCAGAAGATTGAATATTTAGAAAATTTGAACGTCGAAACGAATCTTGCTCATTTTCATCACGTCCTCGACAACATACAGGGTGACTTGGAATCGTTACGGACGAGCGTACCTTCGAGCGAAGATTTGGAAAAATTGAAAACGGCGGTGACGGCACTATCCGAATCGAGCGACATCAAAAGTACGTTGAGCGATCTCGAGAGTAGGGTGGCCAATCTCCCCACCTCAAAAGAATTACACGCTTTGAAAAGAAACATATCTCGAATGCTGAAACGACTGGAAACGGAAACGGCGAACGTGGAACAGATTCGAGACGAAATCAGTTCGCTGGTGTCGACGTTGCCCACTTCGCAGAGCGTCGCGGATCTTCACACGCAGTTTACCGAGATGCGAAGCATCGTGAACGATCTTACCGAGAAGAGTTCGAAATTGAATCAAGTTGAGAACCTTCAGAGAATTGTCGTCAACATCAGAGATCAAATTGGAGTGCTGGAATCCACGCAGGAATCGACGCTGGTCTCTTTCGGTGCCAAGCTGCAAGAACTCAACGAAAACTACAAGCAGTTGAACGTGGAAGTGAAAATCAAACCGTCATTTTCTACCGTAACGGATACCATAGTCGAGCATTTGTTGCCCGTACAAAATACACTGGGACAGCTTCACAGCAACCTCGTTAGCGTCGATACTAAATTCGCTAAACTGCATTCTCTGCAAGCCATCGAAATCAACAGCGTACCCAATCAACAGAGAATCTCCACGCTCGTCGAAGGTAACAAACTGTACATGTTACATCCTTATCATCCGTACTACAAGTTTCTCCTCGATGGCACGATTCAGATAAACGAATTTTCGTACTGGTCTCACGGCAGAAAAGCTAGCGTTCCCACCATGACCTTGATATCGAATCGTGGTGTCCAGAAAGCAGGAAACATTCCTCTGGCACGTTGGAACGAAACGCGCAACATCTATGAAATACACGAAGATGAAGATCTTACCGTTTTCGACGTGAGTGCCGGCGATAAGCTGATCATTCAAAACACGAGCGAGGTGCCACCTTCTTTGAATCCCATCACGCTCGTGCTTCTCTTCAAACGTAAGCTCTAAAAAATGTCTAGGCAAGCCATCGTCGAAGAATTGCATAAACCTGCACGCCGCAACTACGAACGTTTGGCGGTGGTAACCAAGGGCATCGATGACCTCTGGCAAAGTGACCTCGTGGAGATGAGTAGCGGCAATTTGAAAAACGTACATAAATTGAACAAGGGCAACAAGTACCTCCTCACCGTCATAGACACATTTTCGAAATTCGCATGGGCTCTGCCGTTGAAAGCCAAAACGGGAACATGCGTCACGGAAGCATTCAAATTAATTTTTCGCGAAAGCAACAGACGACCACGGTTTTTGCAAACGGACAACGGTAAAGAATTTTACAACGCCGTATTCGACATTATTCGACTTTCAGTCACATCAAAGCCAGCATCGTGGAAAGATTTAATCGAACCTTGAAAACACACATGTGGAAACGATTCACGCTTCGGGGAAATTACAAATGGGTCGACATTCTGCCGGAACTCGTCGATACCTATAATGATACGGTACACAGAACGATAGGCATGAAGCCAGCTGACGTTACAAAATCTGACGAGCAGCGTTTAATTTCTACAGTTTACTGTCCAAAGTACACTCCCACGACTACCAAGAAATCAAAATTCAAAATTGGAGACCAGGTGAGGATCAGCAAATTCAAACGCACCTTCGAGAAGGGATTCACAAAAAATTGGAGCACGGAACTTTTTACGGTGGTTCGAGTTTTACCCGGAAACCGACACACATATATAATAAAAGATAGTAGCGGCGAGATTTTGAAAGGAAGATTTTACGAAGAGGAACTCTCTAAAACGAAACATCCTGACACGTACCTCATCGAGAAAGTATTGCGTAGGAAAGGTGACAAACTGTTTGTCAAATGGCTGGGACTTCCGGAAAAGAGTTGGATCGACGCGAACGAAGTGATCTTGTGAGTACGTGGAACGTGGTGAAGCGTCTACCGGATTCGGAAAGTCAAACGAAAAAAAAGAACGGCGGGTTGCTTCCCGACAACATCCGCTGTCTAATCGTAGGTCCTTCGGGGTGTGGGAAAACGACACTGCTCGTGGACAATTTTCTCCTCGCACCGAATTGGTTAGATTGGAAGAACAGGCACCTGTACGTGTTCTCGAAAAGTTTGGAGCAATCCAAATACCAGCAACTGATGAAACTGTACGATGGTCTGGACATTGCAACGTTCGCATCTGAAATCATTCCACTCGACGATTGCCGTGAAAATTCAGTCGTTGTGTTCGACGACGTCATCCTGGAAAATCAAAATGAAATTCGCAACTTTTTCACGCAATTTCGTCACAAAGGAATGGATTGCTTCTACCTAGCTCAAACGTTTTCCAAAATTCCAAAACAGTTAGTACGCGACAACGCTAATTTCATATGTTTGTTTCGTCAAGATCACACCAACCTCAAGCACGCGTACGATGACTACGTAGGCGGAGACATGAACTACAATCAATTTTCGGAACGCTGCTCCCACTGTTGGAACAGTGACGATTTCGGATTCGCGACGATCGACATGACGAGGAAACCCAACGACGGAAAATACAGAAACAAAATCAACGACTTTCTAAACGTTGCAACGTTGTGAGAAACGACGTGTATAAATAACGTTATGACGAAACGAAAAATCGAAGACGAAAATCTTAAGCTTCGCGATTACCTCGCGAAACGCTTCAAAGGTTGGAAATCCGAGAATCGCGGATTCTACGAAGAGAAGAAACGTCAAGATCAACCTGTGATCGATGCCATCAGCGGTCTAGGTAAAGAAATTAAAAGCGTCACGGAACAAAATAAAAATTTGATCAACGAACTCGTGCCACTCGCAGCTAAAAGTTACACCGTACCCACGCCCATTTCGAGCATTCCTTCGACGCCGTTCGAACTGAAGGAAGTACCAAGACGTCGAGCCATAAGCAGCACGTCTTCGGATAAAATCGAGTTGGGACCTTTGGCACGAGACTACCTGAGCACGGGGAAATTCGACAAGGATGAAGTGTTCGGATTGTATCCGAGCATGGAAACCAACGAGGGTAGTAGTGGTATTGATGCTATAACCAGCACGATAAAGAAGAGCCCCCCTCAAGCAGATTTGCCTATACTTAAAACAAGCTCAACATGAGCATATGAGCTTCTTGCTCAAGTGTGGAACCCTGTCTAATCCAAGATTTTTGTAAAAATGCCCTCAGGAATTTTCTGTGAAAGGAAGAGCCCCCCTCAGATTGATTTGCCTATACTTATAAAAGGTACTTCTGTGAGATTGTTGTCCATAAACTTGTCAAAAATATGCCCCTCTTGATATTTTTTTTGACCACACTTAAAACTAGGCCAAGACACACGCACACACATACCTACCTATACCCACCCACACACATACATATTTACTTCTGGTTTAAGTTCAATTGGATACCAGCTTCAATTTTTTTATCTAATATTAAAACAATGTAATATGCAGAGACCCTTTAGAATTGCTCCGTGACTCTCTCATTTCTTACATCATAAACATATGATTTTTCACCTATGAGAATAACACTACATATGGTGTCATCAGGTAATGCCTCATGGAATTCACAGATAATTTTAATATTTGTCCTGTCATTCACCACAACTTGTTTCCTTTTTGAAATGTTGATTACAAACATGGGTCTCTGTGCTTTGAATTCATCTGGTGTGTAATACATGTCAGTATTGCCAGTAGTGACCCTTTTGAAGGATGTAAATGCTTCATATAATTTGAGGAAATCATCCTTGGACATGTCTAAATTGTAATTTTCTCTAGGAAATACCTCATTTCTGCCATTTTTAAGATATATGTTCTTGATGTTGCAGTTATCAAATTTACTTGAATTTTTTTCCTGATTGTTGTGTCTTCCAGTCTGAAACAATACCACCACAAAATCAGGCATGTCATATTGTATGCTGGAGAATGAATTTGTAGCATCAAACTCATAATATGTACCAGTTGCGGGCTTCTGTACACATTGATATGTATAAAATTGTAAAGGAACCTGTGGATTTTTTATTATATCTGCTTTGTATTTAAGAGCATAACTGGCCTCATATTCAACAACTGGGATTCTTAGCTCCATAGTCTGAATAATGCATTTGCCTGCATCTGGTAGGGTATTAGGCAGAGCTTCCCCTGTAGAGTTTATTGTGCTGTACCTCATCAAAGCATTGTTATCATTTGCAGCTCTTCTAAATGTGATTCTTAAACCACCCTTCCACATAATATCTTTGTAATCTGAGAAGAATCCTGGCAATAGGCGCATGGGGAACAGCACAGTGTGGTTCTTAGATAATATCTTATCACCAGCCTCAAATCCACCTATTTTGTAGTAAGAAGCCTCGGTTTTGGATAATTTTAATGTGGCCAAAGCTGTGGAGGTAATGCCGGGATAATACACTCTGTTTATAACAACGCCATGCTTTCTGATCTCAATTTCAGAGAATAGATGTGGCACAAAATTATCAACCAATCTTATATTTGAATTTGCCGGATAATCTGTACCATCGAGCTTTACAACATCAAATTTGATGTATAGATCTGCTCTGTGGGGGTGTATAAAGCCATCCCCTACATCAAGATCAACCTCAATCTCTGTGTTGGGTTGATTTAAATTTGCAAATGTCCTCCTGTTTGGGGGGAATGATTGTAGCTCATAACTCTCAATATTTTCCATTTTCTTCTTGTATGTATTTTTATTTAAATATTAATCTCTATGATAGCAGTTGTTGTGGCTCCAGCAAAATCAACTAATTCTTCTTTTTCATTAGTGACCATCAATTCAATATAATCTATTCTATTATGACACACAGGAAAATATAATGTTGGGGATGGATTGTAGATGATGGGCTCCATGAATTCAGAATTAGGTTTAAATGTTGCAATGATGCCAGTTTGTTTGTGAGTGCCTATGCCATTTGATTTGGTGATCATACCCTCAGCCACATTACAGTGAATATTCAGAGTCTCTATGGCTAAGAATTTAGGTATATTCATAGCAGTGTGTTTGATGGCTGCTTCAAGTTTTGTGTTGTTCTCAAATCCTAACAGCTCTCCTATAGTACCCAGATCCACTGTTTCTGTAGCAGATACAATCTCTACTCTGTGAGTGACAGAATTTTGACTTAACACTACACCTCTGGGTAATTGAGCATTTAGAGTGGACAGATTATACTGCCCTGGAGTTATGACAATTTTTTGATCCCCTACTGCAATTGTGTTGTTGTGGTGTGTAATATTAGGGATCAAGTACATGCCATAAAATGCTCTGAGAGCTATTGTTTTGGGATATACTATATCATCATGTAATCTGAGTTTCAATATTGAATTTTGGCTGGTGAGATGGAATACCCCCATGATGTTTCAGATACCACAAGGCTTTTTGAAAATCTTCAATTGATGGTTTATTTATTTGAGACATATATCTAAGAACAGATAAACACAGATGTCCACAATTAACATCTTTGAAATTTTGAACACGGGCATTATTGTAATAAAGATTAACTGAATTTAGATATTTTATTAAATTTTCAGGTGGAACACCTCCAAATGAATCAAACACAAATGCCTCATTTTTTAAATATTTAAGATAACAAATCCAGTGAGTGCCCTGATTTTTGTACTTATCCAAATTAACAATGCCACACTCTTTGTTGAGTGGTTGTTCTGGTAAAGAATCAGACATGTACACACCTCTAAAATGTTTGATGCCCAGTGGCTTGATTAAAGCTTCAATATCTTGGTTTGTAAGCGGCTCTTGTTTTTTTTAAACTTATTCATGGCTCTTTTAACACCTTTGCCTTGTTTCTCCATTGCCAGGTTATGGCGCCTCTGCTCATCTAATTCTGCCTTATTCTTCTTGGCATCTATTGCTGTTTTTGCTATGGCAGCTGATCCCCCAGCCAAGCTCCCAACAGCCCCGAGAGCAGCTAAGATGGCAGGGATGGTAAATATGAATCCCCCCACATGTGATTTTTTTCTTGATTGCTGTAATTTTTTTAATTGGGGGGTACTAAGCAACAATTTCATACCATGCCCCTTTGCAAGACAAGAATTTTTTTTCTTGCGCTGCTTTTTGGTTAAAAGACTGTCAATAGTTTTAAGATATTTGAGACCTGCATAAGGTACCTGATACATAACACCCTTGGCCTTCATTGTAGGTTTATTATATACATATTCACAACCCCCACCCCAGTTTTTGTTTGGTGCTCATAGCTATGGTGGTTCCCAATGCTGCTATTTTTTCACTCAAAGAAGCATCTTTGCTTACAAATCTGCCAAATGCAGCCTCTTCTAATTTCTTGTCTGCAACATGTCTTTTGTCAAGATCAGAATGTGTGTTGTATGCTATGTCATGGTCTCTACAAGCAGCATCTAGGGGATTAACACCAGGATCACCTCTGTTTAATCTATGGTCCAATTTTGTGCCTGGACCACAATACTGATAACCTGGAATATGTAGTTCAAATGGCAGCTTGTTTATAATGTCATTAACAAGGCCCCGACCCTCAGAAATATTCCAAAATTTAGGTGGTAGAGTATTAATAATTTTTATGAGATATCCAATCCCCTTAGTGTCATTTACTATAAAATTAGACAATTTGGTGCTTATCATGTCCATAATTCCAACTTTTTCATTGTAAAAATTGTGGTTCCCAGCATTTTCCTCCCCAGCTATCACCAATAACCTATCTACAAGTTTCCTGACATCATCAACCCACACAAATTCTTTAGGCAGGGTGTTGTAATGTTTGATCCCACTGCCTGTCTTAATTTGTGACCATATGGGCTTGATTAAATTGTTGTATTTTGCTCCACTGCTAGACTTGACTCTTTTTTGTGTGGGATCATTGTTCTGGTATAGGGCATCTGATTTTATTAATATTTCTTTGTAATCCTCATAATCTTGACCTGTATAGCTGCCAGGCCTTTTCCGAGTCATCAATTCCCACAATCCAGGTGTGCCGGGATACTTAACAAAAGCACCTTTTTCTCCGAGACGAGATTCTGAATATACAATTATATCATCTCCCATAAATGTTACTCTGAAATTGCCAATTCTATGTATGATGCTGCCATCAAGCTCTGTGTCAGCATATAAGCCAAAAACCTCATCTTTATTGTCTTTAGGTGTGGTTAAATATTTTTGAGCAAGAAGACCCAATTCAATAGGATCCTGACTAGCCTCAATTCTTCTAGGAGCAATAGGACTAGGTGTATGAATACTGGAAAGTGGGGTGATAGGATAATCTAATATGTTCCTTGCAGCTACAGGTACAAGCTCTGTGAGCAAATTTTGATTTTGCTCTGTAACAGTTTTGATATTCTTACCTAAATTATTAATAGCATCAATTACAGGCTGTTCTGTTTGTTTGTGTTTTTCATAAATTCCCCGGTTCTCTGATTTCCATCCCTTAAATCTTTTTACAAGATAATCTCTTAATTTAAGATCATCAATTATTGGCCTTTTCATGGTTATTTATTTATGTTTCAATGTCTAGAAAATTGTTGATTTTATTTCTGTATTTGCCACTATTGGTTGTTCTTGTCATATCAATTGTGACAAACCCATAACTGTCCTGGTTCCAGCACCTGCTGCAAAACTTAGAAAAATCATTGTAGCTCAGGTCCCCACCTACATATTCATCATGTATGTGTTTGAGGTTGGTATGGTCTTGATGAAACACACATATAAAATTGCTGTTGTCTCGGATCAGCTGCTTCGGTATTTTTGAAAAAGTCTGTGCCAGGTAGAAGCAATCAATATTTTTGTGCCGGCCCTGTGTAAAGAAATTCCTAACCTTGTTTTGATTATCCAGTATAATGTCATCAAACACAACAACAGAGTTATCAAGACATTCATGGAGTGGCTTAACATCTGGTTCAAAAGTGGCTATATCCAATCCATCATATAGCTTCATCAGCTGCTGATATTTTAATTGTTCCAAGCTCTTAGAGAAGATATACAAGTGCCTGTTTTTCCAGTCTAACCAGTTGGGTGCCAATAAAAAATTATCAACCATTAGTGTAGTTTTACCACAAGCAGATGGCCCAACAATAAGACACCTAATATTTTCAGGCAGCAATTTTCCATTTCTCGTATTCTGTTGTTCAGGTTCTGGCAGCCTTTTTATAACATCCCAGGTGCTCATATTATCACTTTGTTTGCATCGATCCAGCTGTTTTCCGGATGACCTAGCCATTTGACAAATAACTTGTTGCCTTTTCTGCGGATAATTTTTTCTATGTCAGGCTGTTTAGTTTTGCTGAGCTCTTGTTCATAGAACCTGCCTTTGAGAATTTCTCCTCGGTGATCCTTTATTATATATGTGTTAAGGGTCCCGGGTTTAACTTGAACCACTGTAAATAATTCTGTGCTCCAGTTTCTTGTAAAGCCTCTTTTGAATAAGTGCTTATATTTGCTGATTCTTACTTGATCACCCACCCTGTATTTGGCCTTTCTTATTGTTGGCCGATATTTAGGATAATAAACAGTGCTGATCAATTTTTGCTCATCAGATGAAGTTACTTCAGAGGGTTTCATGTTGATTGTGGAATGGACCGAGTTGTTATATTTATGTAGAAGTTCTGGAAGAATATTAATCCATTTATAATTACCTTGCAGGGTAAATTGTTTATACATAAGATTTTTTAAGGTTCTGTTGAATCTCTCGACAATTGAGGCCTTGAGGTCACTGTAACTTGAATAATGTTGTATTGCCTGGCTTTTAATAAATTGTTGAAACACTGAATTATAAAATTCTTTGCCATTATCTGTTTGCAAATAGCGCGGGGATCTTCCACTCTGATTGATGATTGTCCTGAGGGCTTCTGTAACACATTTTCCAGTCTTGGATTTGAGTGGCACAGCCCAGGCAAATTTTGAAAATGTGTCTATTACAGTAAGTAGATACTTGTAGCCCTTGTTGATTTTGTCTAAGTTTTTCAGCTGTCCACTTGCCATTTCAATCAAGTCGCTTTGCCATAAATCATCTATGCCCTTTGTGACTACTGGGAGCCTCTTAAAATTATGTCTGGCCTGTCTGTGTAATTCATCAACAATAATTTTTCTAGACATAATATGTAAACAAGAATATTGCAACTATAGGGTGTTCGGCAGCTGATACTGCAGGATTTTCTAAATATAATTTGTCCCCTATTTGTATTTTAAATTCCAGAGAGCCATCATCTTCAACATATGCTGTTTCTAATGTATTGGGGTCTGTAAAATCCTCCAATTCTACACTGGTGATTTTTACTTTGTTGTCAGCATTTGTTATTGATAAGGTAGGGTAGTGGTGTGCCTGTGGTTGAAGCCAATATTTGATCTTGATTGGTCTCAATGTGCCCCCAACAAAAAATTGGTAATAAAATTGTGCAGGGGACAGCATATATATTTTGCCTCCTGGTGTAAATGGTGAATCATATTCTTTGTTGGGGATGCTGTTCAATTCAAGAATTACTGAATGTTTTGGATTCTCGATTATGCCTGTTATTTCTTTTTCTGCTGTAAGCAATCTACTTGTTACAGATTCAAGGTGCTCATTGATAGTCCTAACAACATCATCATGGCCTGGCTTAATTTTTATGTCCACAGCAAGTTTCTTGTATTGTTGCACAATTTCTTGTAGCTGGGTGGCAAAAACAGACAGAGCATTTGCTTGATTGGATTCCATGGTCCCTAGCTGTTGCTTGATATTAGCTACAATTTGTTGCAAATTTTCAACAATTGCCAATTTTGAATTTTGAGCAGTAAGATCATGGACCTGTCTTCTGATATCCTCAAACAGGGCATGCAGTTCATTAATATGTTGATTGGTTGGAAGAGTGGCCACTGTCCGAGTGAGATGTTTGATCTCTGCCTGGATATTCTTGATATCTTCTGATTTCAATATCCTATTCACTGCTCTCTTAATATTTTTAAGTTCCTGTGATGTAGGCAGATTTGATACTGTATTTTGCAAAAATTCAAGTGCCAATTTCACATCATTTAATTCAGAAGCATGAGCCACATTTTGCATAGCATTTTGGAGCAGGGCTATATCTGCCTGAGAGGGTGTGGATTGTTGTAAAATTTCAAGTTTTGTTTGGATATCATCAATCAAGTGATGAAAATGAGATAGTTCAGATTCAGTGTTGAGGTTTTCAAGCTTTGTGATTTGTTGCTGGACACTAACAAGGGTATCTACAATACCGGGCAGGCGGGATTCTAGTACATTTACCGAATCACTTTGCACTGCTGCTATTGTACCTTCAAGATGGGTTATGGAACTTTGAATTTTTCCAAAATCTTCATATGTTTCAAGTTGCAGCTTAATATTTGCCACACTCCGAGTTATTGCATTCAAAGCATCAGAAGATGGCAAATTGTTCATAAAATTTTCAAGTGTCTCAATTTTTTCTTTAACCTCGGCTATGGCATTGTTCAGAGGGTCGAGATTAGGTATTTGGAGTGACTGAATCTGTTCTTTTAGAGTGGAAATCACTAGATCAAAATCTTCTTGTGATTTTATGCTTTTGACAATTGTTTGGAGCTGTGTCTGGACATTATTTATTTGCTCTTCCAATTGTTGTTTCAATTGCTCAGAGTTGGTGGCCTGGGTCTTAAATTTGGCTTGAAGAGCTGCTACAGCCTCCTCTAAACTTTGAAAATTATCCAATGTGGCCAGGTCAGTATATTTTTGAAGCAACAATTTGAGTTCAGAATCAATTTTAAGAAGAGGGTCCATGCATTGTGATTGCAAATTTGTAATTTCTAATTGAAGACTGGCATTGAGTGTAGTTTGTAAAGCTTGTAAATCACTTCTTAATTTCTTGACTCTGACATCAAGCATCAGAATCTCATCACTGTGATCTTCATGTCTTGTATTGCCAAAAATATCATTAGGAATTTTGTTTAGTAGTTATTTATTATAAAGTATCTAATTCTTAATTCTATAAAAAAGGGTATAAGCTTGTCATATGATCCAGGGACCTCAATATATAAGCAGTCACCGGCAGAAACAGTATAAACAGTGCCAGAAACCATGTTTGAGTGCTTAATTCTGTAAATATTTCTCCCTACTGAAATTTTAACATCACCCTCAGGGGTTGTAATAAATTGCAATTGACCACCTACAGGTAATTGGTAATGATTTAAATTATTGTTACATATGTACAATATTTTGCCTGTTTCATCATCAATATCTGTAAGTATGCTGTTCAGATGAATAATTAACAAGCCACTCAGTTTAGACAGCATATCAGAAGAGGGTTGTGGTGTTGGCAGGTCCATAATACCTTGTTTTTTAAACCCAAATAAGTTCATAGGCATGTTTATTTATTTCAAATCATGCTCTGTGCTTGTGCATTGTTTGCCATTTTTCAAATCACAATGACCCCATGGTAAAGTATGAATGCCACATGATAAAATGCATCTCTTATCATCATGTGGGTCCAGAGCCACTTTTCTTACAATATTGCTAGTCAATAAGTGATCCACACTCTGAATTCTGGATTCTGATGTTTTAATTAAATTCTGGGATTTGAGGCAATTTTTATAATCTTCAAATTCAAGCTCTTTTTCCACAGTTACTTTGCCAATGCCCTTGGCCTTTTTGGCAGCAACACCACTACATGTTTTAAAACTGTACATCTTGGCACTTAACCCGGCAAATTCCACAATAACATCACCAAGTGTCTCATCTTTTAACTTGCCAGGCACCTTTTTGTTGTGAGGTTGAATCCTTGTATGTTCACTGGTATCAAAATATTCAAGCAATTCAGTCTGGGAAATATCTTGATAAACATCTTCTGTTTTAATATCAAGAATAAAACTATCCGTGTCCATGTACATCAATTTTACATTATCACCATAAAAAGGTTTCAACACATCATAATACAATATTAACATATGTAATTTGGCATTTTCCAATATTGCAGCCCCTACATAAATAGGTTTATCAAACTTAATCTTTGTTTTTTTCATGTTGAAAAGTGCCATGTGCTCATCATAAATTCTTCTATAATTGAAATTAGGCTTTGCAACCAATTTTTTGCTCAGGCTGGGGTCAGTAATTATTTTAACATCGGTATGTTTTCTGACATTTTCAATTGTTTTGCCATACACAGAATTGACCATCAATTTAAACAAGGCCTTATCAAATTGGCCCTTTGCAGATGTTCGAAGCTCCGTGTTTGTATCAATATAAGACTTCAACCATTTTGAGTGCCTGAACCTTAAGACTTTGCCAAGTTTGGTCACTTGAACACCATGTTTCATCAGGAACTGGAGGTTTTTGTAATATATGACATAACCCTGTTTTGGCTCCAGAGTCATCATGAGCTTCTTCTGTTTAGAGCCAGGGTGTATATCCATATGACTATGTTACAGATTTTTCTAAATTTGTTGAGTGTTCTTTGCCACCACAAGAAGAGTTTTACAGCAAAATCAGAGGATCTGGAATCACTGATGAAGATTATCACCATGCCCAATTGATGTGGAACAATTTAAAATGCCAGACATTTGGTGATTATCACATGGCTTATTTAAAACTTGATGTGACCCTCTTAGCTGATATAATGCAGGCATTCAGAAAATCATCAATGCAAAATTATAGACTGGATCCAATATATTTTTTCAGTGCCCCGGGCCTAGCATGGGATGCAATGTTTTTAAACACCAAAAAGCAATTGGATCTGATCCAAGATCAAAATAAGTATCTGTTTATGGAGCAAGATATAAGAGGAGGCATGGTGCAATGTTCTCAGAGATATGCCAGAGCAAATAACAAATATATGCCTGATTATAATCCAGAATTGCCATCAAATTATATACTGTATGTAGATGCAAACAGCCTGTATGGTCATGCTATGATGGATAAATTGCCATATGCAGGGCTTGAATGGGTTGAAGATTTCAATATTGAAGATCTTAAGGATTTTGATGACAGTGACTATGGCCTATTCTTAGAGGTTGATCTGACAATTCCAGATGATTTACATAACAAATTTTCTGATCTGCCCCCAATTCCTGAGGTTCAGTGCTCACCTGGCTCTAAACAGAAGAAGCTCATGATGACTCTGGAGCCAAAACAGGGTTATGTCATATATTACAAAAACCTCCAGTTCCTGATGAAACATGGTGTTCAAGTGACCAAACTTGGCACAGTCTTAAGGTTCAGGCACTCAAAATGGTTGAAGTCTTATATTGATACAAACACGGAGCTTCGAACATCTGCAAAGAGCCAATTTGATAAGGCCTTGTTTAAATTGATGGTCAATTCTGTGTATGCAAAACAATTGAAAATGTCAGAAAACATACCGATGTTAAAAAAATTACTGACCCCAGCCTGAGCAAAAAATTGGTTGCAAAGCCTAATTTCAATTATAGAAGAATTTATGATGAGCACATGGCACTTTTCAACATGAAAAAAACAAAGATTAAGTTTGATAAACCTATTTATGTAGGGGCTGCAATATTGGAAAATGCCAAATTACATATGTTAATATTGTATTATGATGTGTTGAAACCTTTTTATGGTGATAATGTAAAATTGATGTACATGGACACGGATAGTTTTATTCTTGATATTAAAACAGAAGATGTTTATCAAGATATTTCCCAGCCTGAATTGCTTGAATATTTTGATACCAGTGAACATACAAGGATTCAACCTCACAACAAAAAGGTGCCTGGCAAGTTAAAAGATGAGACACTTGGTGATGTTATTGTGGAATTTGCCGGGTTAAGTGCCAAGATGTACAGTTTTAAAACATGTAGTGGTGTTGCTGCCAAAAAGGCCAAGGGCATTGGCAAAGTAACTGTGGAAAAAGAGCTTGAATTTGAAGATTATAAAAATTGCCTCAAATCCCAGAA